>NC_045706.1:63937017-64270459 GCF_009834535.1 Camelus ferus | reverse complement strand
ACAAAATTAATTGACAGAAACCATCCCTTAGGAAGCCCAGACATTGGACTTATTAGCCAAAAACTTAAAAAAAAAAATCTTAAATATGCTCAAAGAACCAAAGGAAATCAGGAAAACTATGTATGAAAAAATGATAAGAGATTGAAAATATTAACAGGAACCAAATTCTGGAGCTGAAAAGCACCATAGCTGAAATGAAAAATTCATTAGGGAGGTTCAACAGCAGATCTGAGAAGACAGAAGATGGGATCGACGAACTTGAATATAAGACAGCTGAAATGATCAAGTCTGAGGAGGAGAACGAAAAAAGATTGAAGAGAAGTGAGCAGAGCCTATGTGACCCCTGGTGCATAATCAAGTGGACCAACATATACGTCACGGGAGTCCCAGAAGAAGACTTGGAAACAATGGCCCAGGCTAGCCAGGAATCCAGAGAGCTCCAAGGACAAGGCCTGTGTGCAGCAGGAATCCTGGGCCTCAGCCCTTAAGGGACACTCAGGAACTGTCACACCTGCTGAGAGGGGTGTGAGGGTGTGTGTGCGAGTGTGTGCTGTGTGTGATTGTGTTTGTGCGGGCATGTACATATGGTGTGTGAGTCTGGGGCTGGGGCAGGGTGGTTCCAGCTCTCAGCCCCAGCTGATGCTGGACACTGGCCCGGCTGGAGTGGTCACAGTCCCCTCTCTGAACCTCAGTCTTCTTCCAACCTCCTTTCATCACACCTTATGTCAACCAAGACTCTTAGTAAGAGAAGCAACACTTCTGAGGGCACTGCTGGGGGAGGGCCCCCTGGCTGTGCTTCTGCCCGGGACTCCTGAGTGTGGGCCCAGGCTCAGGCGCACCCTCGCGGTGTGACCGCCCAGGTCCCGGCCTTGGCTTGCTCTCTAGGCAGAGGAAGCTGCCCCTCAGCTGGGTGAGAGTGAATCTGCACCAGTCTGCCTGCGCACAGTGAGGACACGGCCCCGTGTCCTGGCAGGACTGGAGGGCCTTCCACACATGTATGGCCTTCCTGCCCAATGGCTCTTGGGGATGCAGGCAGGCCGCTTTGTTGGCCCTTTGACTCAGTGCATGACTCACTTTGGATGTGGCCCCCGTTTCTCATCTGTGAGGTGTGATAACACCACCCACTCCACACACAGGGGTGGGAGAGGTGACCAGAACGAATCCAGGTCCAACTTTTAGAGCCAGGGCCTGGTTCCTGGCATGCAGGCGGCATGTGCCTGTCATTACACAGCAGTGACAATTCATGCCAAACCAAGAACTTTGGAGTGTGAAAGGCAGAGCTAGCAACAATTAGCAGGCATGAGAACCTGCAACAGGCATGGCTTTGTCACCTGGGCCCCACTGCTGTTCCTAACACTGTGGCACATGGCCTCCAACGCCCTCCTCCATCCCCTGCACTGGCCCAGGGCAGGTTGGTTGTCACTCTCTCAGCTCCACCCTGATGAAGAAACCAGGAGCCCAATGCCCAGGAAAGGTTGGAGAGGGGTCACCATCTTGGGCCACCTCTGTGAAGGCAGCTTCTCAGGCCTCAAGAGGAGAATTGCACAGATCCTGGGCATCCAGCAGCCCTGAGTCAGACTTGCCATGAGCCTCCTTTTGTGCCCCCACAGGGGGACAGGAAGGGACAGGACGCAGCAGTGGGGATGGCTGGCACTGCCAGGCTTGAGGAACCCTGCCCTGGATCGTCAGATGTCACAGGTCTGCACCAACTGCTACAGCAGCCAGGAGCCACAGGTGGCTGATGGACATTTCAAATGTGGCTGGTCCAAACTGACAGGTGCTCTAAGCGTCAAATAAACATTGTATTTGGAAGTCTTTGTAAGAGAAAGAGGATGTCAAATGTCTTGTGGATAACTATTAAACTGATTACGTGTCAGAGTGATAATAGGTAGGGTATATTAGGTTAAATGAAATATGCTATTTAAATGACTTGCACCTGCTTTTTACTTTTTAAATGCAGCCACTAGGAAAGTGTACGTGGGGGCAGCACGCTACTCGTGCACGATGGTGCTGCCCAGACTCTCCTGGACCCTGAGGCCAGAGTGGGAGGCCCCCCCAGTCAGGGATTGCTGTCCCCCGCCCTGATAGCTGAGTGCAACCCCCGCAAGGAGGGCACTGCACGTCCTATGCCAAGGGCCATATGTGGTGTCTACCTCGCCCTCCCTTGAAGAATTCACCCATATCAGCTGTAGATTCAAAGATTTTTAGTTAATTTGCAGAGCTGAGCAACTATCACCACAATCCAGTTTTAGCACATTTCTACCACTACATTCCTATCCCATCCCCGGGCAACCATTAATTCCTTTGTTCTAGCACCATTTGTTCAAACGACCATCCTTTCCCTCCACTGAATTGCCTTGACATTTTTGTTGAAAATCAATTAGCCATAAACGTAAGGGTTTATTTCTAGACTCTCAAGTCTGTTCCACTGATATATATGTCTATCCATATGCCGGTACTATACTGTTTTTTTGTTTGTTTTTTACTGAAGCCTTATAGTAAGTTTTGAAGTCGGGAAATATAAGTCCTCCAACTTTGTTCTTTTTCAAAATTCTTTTGGCTGTTTTTACCCTCAGGGATAAGCTTGCCAATTTCTGCAAAAAAAGCTTCTGGGATTTTGAAAAAGATCGCGCTAAATCTATAGACACTTTGGAGAGAATAGCTGTCTTACATTGCATCATCCAGTCCATGGACGCCGACTCTCCCTACTTTTCAGGTCTTTGCTGCTTTCCCTTGGCAGCGTTGTGGTTGTCAGTGTGCAGGTCTTGTACTTACAGTATCAAAAGTGCCAGAGAGGCTCAGGGTCAGGAGGCTTAGGGATCGGGGCGGGGTGGGGGGGTCGGACAGGGAGAGGGCACAAGCCCTCCCCACAGATACACTCTGCAAAGTCACGTCAGGATGAAATACCCTCTTCCTATGTCCCTGAAGAGCGGAGGGAATTTTTTTTTTTTAAAAAACCTAACTCTAGTAAATGGGAATTCACCCACACCGCAATCGTACGAGAGCTCAGCCAGATTGGTGTTACGAAACAGAGGCCAGATTATGTTTGTTCTGTTGTCAAGAGAACAGTGCCAAACAATGCTGAATCCCGCGCGCCCTCTCGTGGCGACTTTTGGCACCACCGTGGCACACAGGACCTGTCCCGGAGGCCCCGTGGTGGGGGGTTTGGGGCCCTGCTGGGGTGGCGGAGTCCCGGCAGTCCCCACAGGCTTCCATTCGTGCGCGAGAGGGAGGGGCGGTGGTGGTGACCTCTGGCTGCTGCCTGGGCAGGGGGATCAGGTCTCCCCACCCCAACCCCACGCTTCTCCATTCCTCCTGGTTGAATTCAGCCTCCATTCACCTTTCTTCCCACGTGCTCGGAGAACATTTCTAAATGCAGTTCTGCTACAAGACACCACAAGTTTAGTCAACAGCACATTGGCTAAAACAGTGTTTATTGTGCCCAAAACATTAGTGACCAAGGGAAGACGTCACATAACCATGAGATTGTCAATGATATTTCAATAAATCTGGGAATAAATAAGTAAATAAACAACCATGAGGCAATCTGCTTAACCATTTGCACCCTTCAAAGACTAATATTTCCATGTCAAGTATCTTTTATTGTCTTCTTTTTTTGTTAATTTTTTTACTGAAGTATAGTCAGTTTACAATGTTGTGTCAGTTTCTGATGTACAGCACAATGCTTCAGTCATACATGAACATACATATATTCATTTTCATACTCTTTTTCACCATAAGCTACTACAAGATATTGAATATATTTCCCTGTGCAGTACACTATAAATTTGTTTATCTATTTTATATATACCAGTCAGTATCTGCAAATCTTGAACTCCCAGTTTATCCCTTCCCACTCGCCTCCCCTCTGGCAACCACAAGTCTGTATTCTATGTCTGTGAGTCTGTTTCTGTTTTATATATAAGTTCATTTGTCTTTTTTTTTTTTTTTTTTTAGATTCCATATATGAGTGATACCATATGGTATTTTTCTTTCTCTTTCTGGCTTACTTCACTTAGAATGACAATCTCCATGTCCATCCATGTTGCTGCAAATGGCATTATTTTATCATTTTTTAAGGCTAAGTAGTATTCCATTGTATAAATATACCACAACTTCTTTATCCAGTCATCTGTCGATGGATATTTAGGTTGTTTCCATGTCTTGGCTATTGTAAAATTTTCTTGTCTTCTAATTATAAAATTATTTCATGTTAAAATTTGGAAAACTATCAAAACTCATAAAGGAAAAAAGTCATAATCCTCTACCAAGTAAAAAGTACTGTAAAATGTACATGTTCATTTATGTGTGTATTTATATCCTCTTGAAACTAAATTATACGTAAATATATTCACTATAATGGGGAATGTGTGTATTCATATATACATACTATTGAAACTTACTTTTTAAACTTGACATTACACCATAAACATCATTTAATATCAATAAATGGATATCTGCAACATCATATTTTCTTTCTTATATCCTATCCCATTGCACAGCAGTGCTTTAATAATCGGTTCTCTAATTTTGGTTGTTTCTTTGATTTCCAACTTTTAAGTACAAATGTGCAGTTCTCCAATGAATACTGGATTAGTTAGAATGTTTTTGGCTTCAAGTAACAGGAAATCCAAATAAAAGTAGTTTAAACAATAAGGGTAGTGCAGACCTTCATGTTACATGAAACCCAGAGGTGGGAAGTTCCCAAGTGGGTTGACAGAAACTCACTTTCTCTTGCATATTTTAAGTGCAAGAGAAAGCCACTGGAGGATTTTAAAAAACATTTTCGAAAATGTTTGCAATTTTGCAAGCTCTTTCTGGTTGCTGTGCAGATATCATATGTAGTGTGGGGCAAAAGAAGGAGCAACAGTGAGGTTATTGGCATAACTCAGGGGCAAGGATAGGGACTTAAAGTCAGGTACTAGCAGTAGAGAGAGAAGACATGGGTGTGGATGCATTTGGCAGGTAAATTCAGCAGCATTGATGGTGGGGCAAAGACTCCCAGGTTTTCATCTTGAACAAATGGGTGGAGGGGGTGCATTTCTTGGAATAGAAAAGCTGAAAGAACAGATTGTGGGGAAATTAAACGTTCTATTTTGGATGTATTAAGTTTGAGATGCTTACTGAAAACCCACATGGATATGTAAAGTAAGCAATTGGATATGCATGTTCAGAGTCAGTGGAGAGGACAGGGCTGGAGACACAACATTGGTTCTCATCAGCACATAGATGGTATCTAATAGTAACCAGATGAGATCATGTGGAAGAAGTAGACAAAGCGTAGAGGGCATAAGATGAATATTTGGGGCATTCAGACACTTAGAGTTCAAGCAGAGAAAAAGGCCAACCAAGGAGATGGAGTAGGGAAGTGGTACAGAAGGATAAAAATGGGAGAGTCATTGGAGCTAGACAGAGAATGCTTCAGAATGAAGGTCTGATCAATTGGGTCAAACACAATTGAGGAGATAAAAAAGGACAGAACCATGATCATCAGACTTGACAATACACAATCATTGGTGGCCTTGAGGAAAGAAGTCCTGGTAGAAAAGTGGGAAGAGGAGACAAGTGGGGTGGGTTGAGAATAGGTAGGGTGTGAAATGTCACTATAGACCTGTTTCCGATACAGTAGCGCTGGACTTTCACTTCCTTAAATGTCAATGGAAAATGTTGGTCTTCCTTTTTGTGGGTCTTGCAGCAATGTTTTTCTGAGTGTTCTTGGTCAATTGTGTTTCATCTTCCTTCCCTTTCCTCCTGCAATATCTTTGTGTAGATCTTTTTCTGTTTCATTTTTGATAACTCAACTCCTTTGAGGTGGTTTCTGAACCAGCATTTTGCAGAAGGTTCACGTGGAGGAGGGCCGAGGGCTAGTCAGGGTTGTAAAGTGTGATTATTTTTTTCTGTATTGGAAAAATGAAATACCTGGCACCTGAGAGAATATATGAAACATGAAATGTATACCTAAGATATTGAAGAAAATGGAACCAAGACCAGTGTATCTGGCACTCAGGTTACAAAGTCAGGTGTTATCACCATCTTTGGAGCCCTCGTGGTGCCCCCACCCCAAAGCAACCATGACCCTAAATGTGTGCTTACTAATCACCTGTTATTCATAAATGTTCAATATCTTTTTTAATACCTACACATTATATTAAGTAATTTCATATCTACTGGACTTTCAGAGAAGTGGTTTTATGCTCTCTACCTTCTATGACTTGATCTTCTTTTTTGTTTTCTGTGGTTTTCTTTTCTTTTCTTTTTTTAAATTTTTTATTTAGGGGGGAGGTAATTAGGCTAACTTATTTATTTGCTTTTAGGGGAGGTACTGGGGATTGAACCCAGGATCTTATGTACGCTAAGCATGCGCTCTAACACTTGAGCTATACCCTCTCCCCTTTTGATTTACTTTTCTTAGCCAACATCCTATTTGAGAGATTGCTGCAAGTTGGAGGAATTGGTGACATCTGTTCATTTTCCTCCCTGCTGAATGGCATTCCACTTTAGTAACTGTACACAATTTACTTTCTCTATTCTTCTGTTGAAGGACACCCCAGGCTCTATGATGTTATCCATCTAGACCATCTAGACAAAGCCGTCTAGTCCCCTCCAAGTCCAATTATGTTGCTCCAAATGGCATTATTTTATTCTCTTTTATCACTGAGTAGTATTCCATTTTATAAACATACCACAACTTTTTATCCAGTCATCTGTCAATGGACATTTAGGTTGCTTCCATGTCTTGGCTATTGTATATAGTGCTGCTATGAACACTGGGGTGCAGGTGTGTTTTTACCTAAGACTTATTCTTTTTATTATTACCTTTCATGAGACCTAATCTTTTTTTTTTAATTGAAGTATAGTCAGTTACAATGTGTCAGTCTCTGGTGTACAGCATAATGATGAGACTTAATCTTTTATGACAGTCCCAAGTTCTGCTCCAATTTCTTTTTTCCTTTTATATAAGACTTGCCACTTATTTAATAATTTTTTAATAACTGTGCGTCTCAATCTGCCTTTGGCCTGACAGATTAACATTTAATTTTATTTACTCAAATGATTGGGTTTACATTGTAAATTAGCTTGTTAATGACTTGGCTTCTTTGTTACATATGTTTCCTGGCAACAGGGGTGTCTGTCTACTTGCTCACCAAGCAGATGGCATGAAATACTGAAGTCCCCACCACTCCACCCGTGCAGCCCAGCTGCTGCCTGACACCGTCTTGGTTTCCCTTGAGTACTGGAGAGGCTGGCCGTGTGACACGTAGCCACTTGTGTGATCTGCACCTGTGAGAACTGAAATCTCAGCCTCTATCAGGCACAGAGCTAAGTGCTTAACTCGCGGTGTGCCATCAATTTACCTCTAATCCATCCTAGAAAGGCAGGAAGTGCCCACCAAAGGAAATCATTACAAAGATGCAAACATCTCACCAGGGTTTTCTTTAACTATAAATGCCTTCACTTTCACTGGGCTCAATTCCTGGAAACAATCACCGGGATCATGCATTGGTCTTTGAATTTCCAAACACAGCAAAACAAATCCTGGAACTGACCCCAGAGGAGGTAAATTGGAGTTTCCTTTGGCTGTTGTTGGTGTTTGGCTTTGCTTCTTGTGAAACACATTCATCCTCTGGTGTCTGCAGGGGATTGATCCCAGGACCCCCACAGATACCCAAATCTGCAGAGGCTCAAGTCCCCTCTATAGAATGGCGTTGTAGTCAGCGCTCCTGATTGCTAGTTCGACATCCACTGATTCAAGCAATTGATTGGAATTGGCTGAATACAGCGAGGCGGGACCCTTGGATACGGAAGGCCAACTGTACATACACTTGATTTTTTCACCTCTAGGATGGGCACAAAGTTATACAATTACCAATCTTTCTGATGTAAAACCTAAGAGGCAGTTAATGGCCCACAATATGAAATATCAGTAAATACTTTTCCAGTTCCAGTTTATTTGACTTCTTTGGTCAAGGTAGGGGTGTGTGTGTGTGTGTGTGTAAAGCGAATGACACACACATATAATATTTTTGTACTGCTAGGAAGGGTATTAAACACAGTAAAAATAGAAAAGCTGACTTTTGGAGCTGGGGTAGTCCCAAGTCTTTCCGCCTCTCATGCTGCCCCTAGGATGCCAGAGGTGGAAACCAACACTTTGCTACAGTGGGAACCACCATTGTCTGGGCATTTCCTACCTCCTTCTCTAAAGTCAGCCCCAAGCATGTCCACAGGAAGAGGACACCCGGATTAAGGAGGGGCCTCACAAAACTTAGACAAAATATAGAAATAGTTGTTTTATTTGGTGGGTGTTCTTAATAGATGATATATTGCCTGTAAGTAACATCGATGTTACTCCCTTTCTTTTTTAAAAAAATACTTCACTTGTTATTGCATTATTTGACTGGGGAGAGGTAAGTGGGTTTATTTATTTTGGGGAGGGTACTGGGGATTGAACCCAGCACCTCATGCATGCTAAGCATGCACTCTACCATTTGAGCTATAACCTCCCCTCCCCTCCCCTCTTTTTATTCTTTGCTCTCATTCCTATCTCTCTGTCAGATCATCCATCCTCTCCCCCTCTCATGCTTTCTCCCTCTTTCCTATCCTAGAGTTTTTCCAGGCTCTGGAACTATGCTTAACTATGGAGCTATGGTGTGGACATCTGATCTTGTGCTTGGTTTTAAAAGAGACCATTTCTAAAGTTTTAAACTAAGTAGATGTTAAGGGGAGGGTATAGCTCAAAGTTGTAGAGTGCATGATCAGCACGCACAAGGTTAATAACTTCCCTCCCCACCCAAAAAAAAAAACCTAAAAAATAAGAGTAAGTAAACATTATAGATTCTGGTCTGTAACCTTTAACAAGAAAAGGAAGTTCCCTTACAGATCTAGCTTGCTAAGAGGTTTTTGTCTGTTCATTTTTCTTTCATACTTCTCTTAGACAGATCAAGTTTTGGAGTTTTTTTCTCCTGGTGCTTTAAGGCAATGTACTGTTTTTTTATGGTGGTTTTCCTGAAGATCCAACTTATATTTACTTCTTAAACTTAACAGTATCCATTTCTTTCCCGCCACAAGAGCTCTAGCAAACTCTCTCGCCCCCGCCTGCTCCTCCCACCCCCGCTCACTCTGTGCCTCAGTGGGAAGGTGTTATATATATTTGTGACAGATGGACTCACAGTGCCTTCTATTATCCTGGGTACTATTTTGTAAATATAGTCTGTTTCCATGAGAACTGAGACGGAGAATCTCAGGATTTGGGTTTTCATTTAATAACCCAAGAAGCTGAACATTTTTTCATGGAGGCTAAATGTACATTTCTGGTTTGTGAATTGTCCGACCTTCCCCATTTTCTCTTTTCCTTCTTAGACTTTGTTATGTAATTCTTGTTGATCGTAGGAAATCAGTATGAACTAAAATGTCAAGCAGTAGAAAAAGTGGCAATTGCCTAAAGTCGCCCAATGCTTAGTTTAGTCATGGTACACATAGTACAGACTTGGTGGCCTTTAAGACTTTCTCTCAGATGTGCGCCACACGGGCCAATGTGGAGATTTCCCCCTGGACGTCCACATGGCAACTCCAACAAGGAGGCTTTAGCAGTAAGAATTAAATGCACCCCCCAAACAAACCCCAAGGATCTGTAATGTGTACATAGATAGGACTTAATTTATCCTCAGAAATATAGCCCACAGTTCTTCTCTGCACTGTCATCCTAGGGCTACATGGCCCAGAGTTGCTGCTACAGCTCCAGCCATCACATACATATTCTGGGCAGCAAAGAGAAGGAAGAGGAGAAGGGAGCATACCCTCCCTATTAAGGAGACTGCTCAGAAACCACAGTCTTTTCTGTACAGATCATGGGCTGAAATGTAGTCACGGGGACTATACAGGAAATCCAGCTGCTGGGGATGCTGGGAAAGATAGCCTTTGGGGTGGGAACATGGCGGTCCCACGCCTAATCAATGTGCTTTAAGTCAGGAAGAAATGCTGCAGAGATAGCATCTCAGTTCTTCAGGGGATAAAGATGAGTCCAAAAACGATGTCACTTGCTGGAAGTCTATTGGATTGTAAATGGTGATGTTTCTATATGGGGTATATACTAATCTTTTGAAGACATATACTAATATTTTTGTCTCTAGATTTCTGCTTCTTCAACTGTAAATTGTGGTGGCTATTTCTACTTAAGTCTTATTCTTGAGATCTTGAGCATACCACTCAAATTTCTTTTGAGTATTAATGTCAGGAAATGCTCTGAATGTTGTGAAGAAGACATTGAGATTAGAGGGACAGCTTTCACTGAAATCTCGGTTTTGTTCTCAAATTAAGCTCAGGGATGACACACTCCCTCCCAAGCCAGCGCAGACATTGCTATACTCCGTCTGCCTCTGCTGGATGTGGCGTCAGCATTTTTCCACTTCTATATCATTTAAAAGGTGAAGGACAATGAAATTGTTCTGTATGATATTACAGTGGTGGCTACATGTCATTACGCATTTGTCAAAACCTGTAGAAAGTACAACATCAAGAGTGAACCCTAATGTGAACTAAGAAATTTGATTGATAATAATGTGTCCATGTTGGTTCATCAATTGTACCAAATATGCCACACTGATGAGGGATGTTGAGGGTAGGAGAGTATATATGTGGGGCTGGGGAGGGCTATGTGCAAACTCTCTGTATTTTTTGCTCAATTCTGCTGTGAACCTGAAACTGCTCTAAAAAATAAAGTCTATTAATAATAAATAAATAAAAATTTAAAAAATAAGAATAATTTAAAAATTAAAATTGGGATAATATAAAAATGTGCTTATGGTCTTTTCAGATTATTTTAAATTATTAGTGGTTTTAACAGACACCAGAAAGAAGAAGAAAAAGAAAATTTAATTCCCCCAAATGATTTCATCCTGGGTGATTATTTTTCTTCTAACTTCTCTTTACTCTGCATAATAAAAGATCAAGACCAGAAAGGAACTCATCTGACATACCTATTCCTTTTTGTCCTCATTTCTTTTATTCTTCTTTTTCCCCCTTGCCCCCTCATCCCCTTCCCTCCTTTCTTTCTTTTGATGAGACTGAGAAAGGTTGTTGGGGCATGTTGGTGGGAAAAGTCAAGGCCGAGATGTTTTGAGACTTAGAAATCCGGTCTAGGATGGTTCTTTCAGTTCAAGGGCTTAGAACTACATACGTCATGATATCCTAGTTTAGGGTTGGAGTACACACCAGCCAGGGTTCAGAGTCTGGTGTCTAAACTATGTCCTGCTTTCCATTGAAGAGTTCTTGGGTCTTTCCGGAAGTTGATGGAATGAACAATAAAGCTGTTTACAAGAGTTCCCCTATGGTTTGAGGGACAGTCTCTCATACCTGGGGCTAAACCTGTCCATCTTCAGGCGATCTGAGTGTCACCAGGGGTGGCCATTTCAGTTTCTCTGCAGTCTCTCTGCTTCCTTTGCTGGATGGTTGTTTATTGGGTCATTTTGGGAACAGCAACTTTCCTCCTCCTCCTCCTCCTTCTTTTTCTTTTTTCCTGGATGTTTTTAGTAATATTGAAAATCCCAGACAGCTGTGCAGGAATGTAAGTACTGCCTTTTCCTCCAAAACACCCTATGGTCCTCTTGAGAGACCACTGGTAGAACTAAGGCCACTCTGTTTTGAACCATCACCTGCCCAATTTTATGCAGGGCTAGGGTGAGGAGAATGTGGCAAACCAATGCAAAATCATCATCATCATCATCATCATCATCATCATCATCATCATCATCATCATCATCATCATCCATGATGAGCAAAACATCCTAAAAATAGGAGCAGCATTCCTGACTTTTCCTTTAGCAAATTCCAATATGGCTCAGCGAGGCACTGTTACTGGTCCTCCTTTATTTAAAATGTTGATATTTGGTGGGGAGGAAATAGTTTAGTGGTAGAGTATATACTTAGCATGCACAAGGTCCTGGGTTCAATCCCCAGTGTTTCCATTAAAATTTAAATATATTAAATGTTGCCATTTTATTCATCATAGATTTGGGGGGCATTTTTACTTTTAAATGAATTAAGTCATCTAATCTCTTTTCTCCTAGAAGAGAAACTGGTGGGCTAGGATGGGCAGGGAGCAATGTCAGGGACAATCCTGGAAGCAGGCAACGCGTTCCCATCCAGTTTGTGAGTAGGAACAAGAAGGTTTTGTGCCCCAAATCCAATCCCAGTCACTGGGAACCACTTGATGGTCTGTGTTTTCACCAAAATGTCCCTATGGGGTAGTCCAATAGGGCTGTAACATTCTGGCACCACTTGTCAAGAAAAATTAGGTCTCAGGCAATGGCATTCATAGCATATAGCTCAATAGCTAGGTCTAAAGCCAAAGAAAAATGTCTTATAAGATTTGTGAAAGTGAGACAGCCTCCAAATAGGCCCCACCTACTCCCTGACCCACCGCCTTCCAAGTTCCTGCTCATGCAAGGCCAGGCACAACAACGCTACCTCCCGCCAAAGTCCCCAGGATCATTAAGGTACAACATGATAGGGAGAATTTGATATCAGATGCTTGGTTTGCTGTGATGTTTGCATCTAAAAGGTCACCTAATGTTTGAGTCCACTTCCTCTGGAAACCAGCTGATTCATGACAAGGAATTGAGATCAAGGGATCCAGGGAGAGTCCCAAAGTAAGATGGGTACAAACTCAACATTCAGCATGAGTATATGCGTAGCCACGTCAAGGCAAATTACAGCAGGTGTCAGCCTCAGGCTGCTCTGTCTTGGGCTAGCCCAGGCCCACAGTGAAGACTTAGACCCTCTCTGGGAACCCCTACCCACCCATAGCAGTGCTGTACGTGGACCCTTGAAGCTATGATGGGGTCATTAAGTCATTTGTGCAGGATCCTGGATGGACCCAGAAGGCCACAGGGTCCTGACCCACCTCCCACACCCTCATCCCCCCAGCCCAGGCCTCAAGATTCCCTATAAGTCCCTTCCTTGTCCCTCTGGCTTCTGGGAACAGAAATGAAAAGGGATCCAGAGAGAGTCAATGTCGGGCCTTCCAGAGCAGGCTGGGTCTCCTTAGATAAGTGGTTCTTAACCTCTCATGGGTCACGGACCCTTTGAGAACTGAACAGTGCTGTGTCATGTCCTCAGAAAATGCACATTGTCTCCTACACACAATTCTGAATACCTCACCTCCACACACAGGACAATGTGATGTCAGGCATCCTTGGGTACCATGGGCCACAAGCTAAGGCTGTTTCTCCAGTAAGACTGTTAGGGACCCCTGAGACTTCAACAGAGGCAGAGCATGAGGAAGGGGCTGCCAGTGTTCTCCAGGCCTCCTGGCTCAGACAGCATAGCCATCAGATGGGCAGCTGGTAACAGGAGGTTAGTTAACCAGAGAGCTGCTGGTCAGGTGGTTCACTGGGAAGACAGTTGGGGGCTTGCAGAAGAAATCAGTTCACTGCCAAGAGTCAGCCAAATAGCCCAGGTCCCAGGCAATGAGGACAACTGCTCACCCAGGGGTCAGCCAGCTTGGTCTTGGAAATTCTGGGCCTTTCAGACACCAGCTAAACCGGACTGTCAGGAGCCTTGTGGTTCATTGGGGTTAGCCTGATGGTGCACAGGGCAGGCTCGTTCTGAGGTAAGGATGTCCCTACCGCTGTGTCAACACAAAAGTGCCCAGGAAGAAGGACAGAAACATCTTCCCTGGCCAGGGGGCCCCCCAAGAGCATCAGGAGGATGTGAAGGCAGGAGTGCTGCCTCCAGGAGGTGGCTGGAGGGGCACCGGGGACGGCAGGTGGCCTTGGGCCCAGGGAGTCAGGGGTGGCCTCAGGGTGCAAGGCATTGGGTTCCCCCACTGGCCCTGAGGTCACTCTCTTCACCTCTCTGCCCTGTCCACCTTCAGCCAGGTGCTTTGAAAAGAACATGATGAGGAGGGAGAGACAGATTAGGAGTTTGGGATTAACAGATTTGCATTACTATATATAAAATAGATAAACAACAAGGACCTACTGTGTAGCACAGGGAACTATATTCAATTTCTTGTAATGAGCTTGTAATGGAAGAGAATCTGAAAATATTTATGAAAAAATATATGTATATGTATAACTGAATCGCTTTGCTGTACACCTGAAACTAACAATATAAATTAACTACACTTCAACAAAAAGTAAGAATTAAAAAATTAAAAGCAAAAACTTGGTTCTAAGTTTTGTCTGCATTAAAGTAACAAGTGCACAGAACTGGCCCAATCGCTGAGAGCTGCCAGGTGTTGGCTCTCCTGATAACATCCTTGCTGTGGAGATGGTGGTGTGATAACCTCACTAACCCTTGTGGATGCCGCCTGCCTCACAGCACCTGAGGGCCAAATGGGACGATGAGTAAAGTGCTTTGGTCAAGGGCCACCCAGCAGGAACGTGGTCACTAACTCCAGATTCTTCAAATCCCAGTTCCTTCTGATGGGAATGAATGGTGCCCATCCCTCAGTGAGCAGCTGCCTCTCCTCTTTAAAATAACATAAAACAAGAAATAGATGCAACACTGTAAACTGACTACACTTAAGTTAAAAAAAAAAGGTTTAAAAATAAAATAAAATAACATAAAAGCATTCTTACTTTTTTCATTAACTTTCATTTTGAAAAATTTGTTTTCACACAAAGCCACAAATAGGAAGAAACTTAAACATAAGATACATTTGGTAAAGATTTGTAAATAAATTATAAACTTCACAATAAATTCCAGAAATCATTTTTAAAAATATATGCTTGAAAAGAATTACACTTAACATTAAAGTTCTCAGTCCCCAAGTGGAGCTGAGGCCTGGGGCAGGCCCCTCTTCCAGCCCAAATCCTATTCTGTGAAGAGGAGAGGAAGCACTACCTTGAGACCCCACCGCCCAGGTCTTCCTGGAAATGATTTCCAGCTGCTTGGTCTCTGAAACATTTCAATTTAAGATATGCTTCTGTGAAAACTCACCAGGAGTTGTCACTTCTGTCTCCTCTTTCGCCAGAGTTGTCCTGCAGCCACTAGGGGGCGGGAGCGATGCGGTCAGCGGCTCTTGGTCCCCAGGACACCTGCCGGCGTTCCAGACACGTCCAGTTTTCTGTCATTTTTCCTGCAGTTCTTGACTCCTTTCTTTGTGTGTTTCTACTTCCTCGGGTGGTTTTTGCTTGTTCTTTTCTATTTCTGCACTTTCTTGTGCCTTTCATTCCTCTCTTCCTTTCTGCGTATCTCAGGCCCGGGCCGCTGCCCATCCCAGCACTGTGTTTCCGGCTGCCCCACCAGCTGCGACCCTGCAGGCTAGCATGTCCTTAGGGAGCCCCAGTGAGTGCAGCCTCGCACTTGACATTTTTTGAGGCCCCCTAGGTGATTCCCTAGGTGAAGCAGAGACCCATTCTCAGGCACATTCAGAAACCAGAGAACTGGTTTTGGACATCACAGATGAATTATGAAGGACTTTCCCCAATTCCAGGAGGTGGGCCAAAAGAGCCTTCTTGACTCAGATGTGATTTTCCTGGAAAAGTTTTATGAACGTATTTTCTGGGAGCTGGCTTTTGGATGCCAGCCTTGCAGGTTTTTCCAAAGGTAACTGTTGCTCTGGCCTTCTATTCACAGTGTAGCCATTTGCTAAGCACTTGTTGCGTTTCTGTGCAGATATTTTCAAACTTTGGCTCAGTTCATTGTTGGTTCACTCAAAGTCTTGAGGAGGGTGGAGCTCCAAGAATAAAATGGTAGTAAGCCCTGGCTTCCACAGGACATCAACAAACTGGCCCAGCAATAAATGCTGGAGAGGGTGTAGAGAAAAGGGAACCCTCATACCCTGCTGGTGGGAATGTTGTTTGGTGCAGCCATTATGGAATGTAGTATGGAGATTCCTTAAAAAACTAAAAATAAACTTACCATATGATCCAGTCCTGGGCATATATCTGGAGGAAACGCTAATTCGAAAATATACATGCACCCCAATGTTCATAGCAGCACTATTTACAATAGATAAGACATGGAAACAACTTAAATGTCCATCGACAGATGACTGATTAAGAAGCTGTGGTATATTTATACAATGGAATACTCCCCAGACATAAAAAAGAATAAAATAATGCCATATGCAGCAACATAGGTGGACCTGGAGATCATCATTCTAAGTGAAGTAAGCCATAAAAAGAAAGAAAAATACCATATGATATCAGTCATATGTGGAATATAACAAAAAGATGCAAATGAACTTATTTACAAAACAGAAACAGACTCACAGACATAGAAAACAAACTTATGGTTACTGGGGGTAAATGGAGTGGGAAGGGATAAATTGGGAGTTTGAAATTTGCAGATACTAACTACTATATATAAAATAAACAACATGTTCCTACTGTATAGCACAGGAAACTATATTCAATATCTTATAGTAACCTATAATGAAAAAGAATTTGAAAGGGAATATATGTATGTATATGTATGACTGAAACAGTATGCTGTACACCAGAAATTGACACAGTATTGTAAACTGACTAGACTTTAATAGAAAAAAAGAAAGAAACTGGCCCAGGCCGTGGCTCCTTGGACACTGTAAACTGTAAGTCACCCAGTCCTTCTTAACAGGTGTTATTTCATTAAATGCTCTGCCCTCATCACAACTTGAAGACTTGGGCCTCTTCTAAGCCAGAATTAGAAGTGCTGAGTTCTTGGGCCATGTGGGTCTTCCGACATGTCCAGCCTTCTTTCGCATTTCTATTCCAAGACACTTCTCCACTGTCTGGTTTTCTCTGATGAGCAGTGAATGCCCTCACTTCACTCACTCCTGTCTTTGACTCTGCGGGGCCTCTGATGATCTCCTTCAGCTGGGGTTTATTCTGCCAGTTGTGGGTGTGCTGTGACAGGCTCCTTATCTGATACTTCTTCTGTCTCCCTCACCCACTGAACCAGCAGTGGGGCAGCCCCTCAATCCTGGAGCTCCGCAGTTCCTCACTGAGCCCTCAGGAACCTGATGCTTCCCAGGGACCCAATGCTCTGGGAAGATTAGGGGAAACGAGGGCTTTCAGGAGAGCAGCCTCTGAGAAACACTGTGTTAGTGGAGACAAGGCACCCCTCCTGGTCTATCTCTGGTCCCGCCTCCCTGAAGCTGTGCCCAGAGCACAGGACTGGGTGTTTCCATGGTAATGACACACAACCCTCAGCTGTGTGTCTCTGCATCACTTCCAGGTCCCCATACCCCCCTCCCTAATTCAATGCTCAGATGTTCAGATGCAATGGCACTGAACACAAAGAAACAGAACTTCAAATGGGAGGGCCAGGGTCCTGGGGAAGGGGTGGTTGGGGTACTTTGGGCAGGAGGAAGAGGGCCTCTGAGATCAGGGACTATGAGCCTATGGGCCAAGAACCTATGAGCCAAGGACCAAGAGATTTGGAGTTTAAGGAGCTTAGACTCAGGAACACAGGTAGGAGGCCCATGAGAGGGAGCCAAGGGGTTCATGGAGCCCTAATAGGCAGGGACCTAGGATGGGCTAGTGGGGAGTCACAGTGGGAAGAGAACAGCTTGTCCTTCTTCATTGTAGAGCAGTCCTATAAGGAGCCTCCCAGCCCTACTGGACACGTGTGAGCAAACACCTTAGCGCTCCCGCAAGAAATCTGCCCAGAGGGTTCAGATACAGAGTGGCATGAGAAAAGAGGCTCTTTATAAATGTCTCAAATCATAGTCGTATATCATGTAGCCTGAAGAATCGAATATTTCTCTAAGACTGTATCCCAAAAAACAGCAACTCCCTTTTCCTGTTCCCACTGCCCACTCCCAGGGGAAGTCATTTCCAAGCTGGGCCTTTCCATCCCTGAGCTCTGCCAGGGCACATCTCATCTCTGAGTTCCTGCCATCTTCCCCCCAGCTCTGCGTCCACACACATGTCTCCTGTTTGCAGAGGGGACTTCACTTAAAATGACAATCTCCAGGTCCGTCCATATTGCTGCAAATGGCATTATTTTATTCTTTTTTATGGCTGAGTAGTATTCCATTGTATAAATATACCACAGCTTCTTTATCCAATCATCTGTCAATGGACATTTAGGTTATTTCCATGTCTTGGCTATTGTAAATAGTGCTGCTATGAACATTGGGGTGCATGTATTTTTTCAAATTAGAGTTTCCTCCAGATATATACCCAGGAGTGGGATTGCTGGATCATATGGTAAGTCTATTTTTAGTTTTTTGAGGAATCTCCAAACTGTTTTCGATAATGGCTTCACCAAACTACATTCCCACCAACAGTGTAGGAGGGTTCCCATTTCTCCAGCATTTGTGGACTTGAATAATGGCCATTCTGACTGGTGTGAGGTGATACCTCATTGTAGTTTTGATTTGCATTTCTCTGATAATTAGCAATATTGGGCATTTTTTCTTTTTTTTAAACTTTTTTTATTGAGTTATAGTCATTTTACAATGTTGTGTCAAATTCCAGTGTAGAGCACAATTTTTCAGTTATACATGAACATATATATATTCACTGTCACATTTTTTTTCTGTGAGCTACCACAAGATGATGTATGTATTTCCCTGTGTTGTACAGTATAGTCTTGCTTATTTATTCTACATTTTGAAATCCCAGTCTGTCCCTTCCCACCTCCCGCCCCCTTGGCAACCACAAGTTTGTATTCTATGTCTATGAGACTATTTCTGTTTTGTATTTTTTTTTCAGATTCCACATATGAGTGATCTCATATGGTATTTTTCTTTCTCTTTTTGGCTTACTTAGAATGACATTCTCCAGGGACATCCATGTTGCTGCAAATGGCATTATGTTGTCATTTTATGGCTGAATAGTATTCCATTGTATAAATATACCACTTCTTCTTTATCCAGTCATCTGTCGATGGACTTTTAGGCTGTTCCCATGTCTTGGCTATTGTAAATAGTGCTGCTGTGAACATTGGGGGGTAGGGGTCTTTTCGAAGTAGGATTCCTTCTGGATATATGCCCAGGAGTGGGATTCCTGGGTCATATGGTAAGTCTATTCCTAGTCTTTTGAGGAATCTCCATACTATTTTCCACAGTGGCTGCACCAAACTGCATTCCCACCAGCAGTGTAGGAGGGTTCCCTTTTCTCCACAGCCTCTCCAGCATTTGTCATTTGTGGATTTTTGAATGATGGCCATTCTGACTGGTGTTACGTGATACCTTATCGTAGTTTTGACTTGCATTTCAGTATTGAGCATTTTTTCATGTGCCTATTGCCTGCCTCGGTTTTTGCTTCCAGTTCTTCAAGGGAGAATTTCTGTTCCCCAAGGTGAGCAAATGGCCATGGGTGAGCTTCACTCCATATTTTTAGGCCTGAGGGTGAAATCTGGGCAATGGGACAGAAGTGGGTCTCAGTCTCACTCAGAGACCTATTTGCCAGGCACTTTGCTAAGCATTCCCAATAACTGACGCATCTATCAGAAGTGCTCTAACGTCTGTCATTTGGGAATCATAAAGCAAAAATGCCCTCTACTAAAATTTACATTGTACTACCCTTTGAAATAAAATTTTCATGAGTATCCTTGTCCATAATTCTCTGTGTCTGCCCATTAAGGGCATTAGAATAAGTTTTTAGTAATAGAAGTATTAGATTAGTGTAATAATTTTAACACATATAGCCAAATAAGATTTCCAAACAGGCTGCTACCAATTTACACTCTTACCAACAGCAGATTAGCATTCATTCCTGTTTCTTGAGCCTTTATCAAATGCATATTTCATAGTCTCTATCTCTGTATCTCTATGTAGCAGTGCCAGTTTCATAGATGAAAAAATTATTTGTCAGGTAGGGGGTATAGCTCAGTGATAGAGCACATACTTGGCATGCATGTAGTCCTGGGTTCAATCCCCAGTGTGTCTGTTAAGAAAAAATTGTGAAATATAAAAGTTCCTGTAAAAGTATATCAGTCAGTTATTGCCAGAATGCTGTGTAACAAACACCCACAAAGTCTTCATGGCATATAAGATTTTGTTTTACATTCATGCACCTCTGGGATGGCTGGATCTCAGCCAAAAGGCTTAGCTTGGCCTCAACCTCAGGGTCTGCTCAGGTCTGCTCCCTGGGTCTCTAATTCACCCAGGACCAAAAAGCAACCTAGGTATGTTCTCTTGCTGGTGATGACAGAAACATCTAAGAACAAGCCTTTGCTCATATCACAGCCACAAGAATTTCAAAAAGGAAGTCACCTGCCAAGCCCAGTGTCAAAGGTCAGGATATCCATGTTATTCACCATGATGCCAAGGTGGCTGCATGCCACAGATGCAGGAAACTGAAGCATCCAGACCACAGCTTTGAATCTGAACACTACATGCTTATTAGCAGTATTTCTTCCTTTGGAGTATTCCTTATTTGGGAGTACCTTGGACCAGGGGGCAGTTTGAGATATCATGATCAGAGAAGGTAAGTCATGAAGCAAGAATGAGCTTGTAATGCCAGGAGACCTGCAAGGGGCCAGTGTGAGCAGAGCAAGGGAGGTGGATGTGGTGGTGCAGGGGCCCAGGTCACAGCGACACACTCCAATTTAGAATAACAGGGAGAGTTGATTAGGGTCCGGAGCAGCAGGTGGTGGCAGCGGTGTCTCTTAGACTCTTGAAGTAGTTCGAGCAGGAGTAGTGGAGGCAGAGGGTAGTGATGGGGTTTCAGTGTAGATTAGGTAGGAATAAATGGGGGTCAAGGCCTGGGACTCCAGGTAAGGGTATCTCCTTAACTGAAATGGGGAATACTGATGGATGATTATGCTTTTTGAGGCATGCTGATCAGTAATTCTATTTTAAACATCTCAGTTTGAGATGGTTACTAGACATTCAAGTGTGGATATACATGAGGGAGTTGACTACTTGAACCTTGTATCTAAAAACAGACTGGAGACAGTGGTTTGGAGAGTCAGCACACAGAATTTAAAGCCAGGGCCTCCATAACTTCACTTACGTGGGTAAAGAGGAAAAGTCCAAAGGCTGAACCAATGGCATGGCTACCACCCCAGGAAGAGGTGAGATTCAGAGGGACCCACGGAGAAAGGACCCAGGAATGTCATCTCAACCCAAGTGGGAAAAGGGCTTCAAGGAAGAGGGAAGGCGAGCTTAACTGGAAAGCTTGGAGACTGGGTGGGAGTGGGATTGCTGAAATTGGTATTACCGGTGCTGGGGTTGGTGAGGTCAGACTAACTATTATGAGCAGGGCTCCCAGTTTACCTCTCCAAGAAGCTCCTCCTTCCCTCATGGTCATGGATGGCGTCACCGCTCCACACCTCATTTACAGAGGGCAACACTCCCCTAGACCACACACCCCACCCCTCTGGACCTAAGTCTCCAGTCCTATGGTCAGAACTGGTCCCGACTGCCCCATCCCTGACAAAGGGAAAGGCCCTCGGGGGCTCCGCCCTCTGTGCACTTTGCTCAGGGAGCCCAACGGACTTTACTGCAGCTTTGCCTTCGGGAACACGGAGTCAAGGACCTGAGAGGTCAGGATACCTATGAGAAGCTGGAGGAACCAGGAAAGGTGACACAAGCTAGCGGTAAAGAAATGCGAGGCGGGGCCAAGATTTTCACCAACCAACAAAGAGGGCTGCGGGGAAGTTGAGGGGGCGGGGGGGATGTCTGAAGAACCTCTTTCCCCGCAGTCGTGGCCCTTCAGCCCCTCCCTGGATGCGTATGAGGTCCATGAGGTCAGTTCCTCTCAGGAAAGACTGCCTCGCTCCACCGTCACCATGGGAACACCATGGGCGGGGCTTTGGGGGGAGCTGTCTGAGGGCTATTGTGATGCTCCAGGATTGGAGCCTCAGATTGGCCATTAGGGAAGGGGCGGGGCCGGCTGAGAGGGTGGGGCTGAGAGGCCAGGAGAGGCTAGGAGGTGCCGGGCCATGGCCAGGAAGGGAGCTGTGGGTCTACGGCTCAGATAAAAACCTCATTGCTGGGGCCCAGCAAAGATGGAGACATACACCCCTTCTCACCACTTCATGGGGGGGCACCACAAGGATTGCATAAAGGTAGCCTCCCGCTGGCCGCTCCTGATCCCCCATACTCCCCAAAGAAACTTGCTCTGTAAAACCCATGAAAGAGAGAAGCCGAATTATAAAGACAACCACAGATATTGTTAATATTTCTCTCAACCTTCCCCAAAAGGACCAACAGCTATTTGCCAGGGTCACTACTGTATTGGGGAAAGAGAAACAATCATACTTTTCAGAGATTACTGGACAATGCCTCTGAGGAATTCCTGAAGACGCACCATTCAGAGAGTAGGGGCTTATGGAGCAGGGTGATCGATGGAGTTTTAGCTCTGGTCCATCTCCCAGTGGGTCCCTGATGCTACCCTGTGATTATTTGCCCAGTTCCAGAATTGGAATAGACATATCCAGCAACTGGCAGAATCTTCACATTGGTTCCCTGATCTATGGAGTGAGGACTGTTATGGTAGGAGAGGCCAAGTGAAAGCCCCTAGAACTGCCTAGGGAAACAGTAAACCAACAGCAATCCTGCATTCCTGGAGGGATTGCATAGGTCAGTACTACCAACAAGGACCTGAAGGATACAGGAATGGTGATTCCCACCACCAACCCATTCAACTCACCCATTTAGCCTATGCAAAGACAGTAGACATGTGGATCTTGGAGAATGCCAGTGAACTTAGGTGTTCATTTTTCCTGAAGGGAGACATGGCCAGAGGTACGAGTCTCTGCTGATTCCTGGGCCATGGCCAATGCTTGGGTGATGCTCAGGGACTCAGAAGGAGCACAACTGGAAAATCAGTGACTGAAATTTAGGGATATTTAGGGTATGTGGATAGATTTCTCTAAATGGGCAAAAAGGCATTTGTGTCCTGTGTGAATGCTCACCAAAGGGTGACCCCAGCAGAGGAGAATTTTAATAATCAAGTGGACAGGATAAACCATTCTGTGGTTACCATTCATTCTCTTTCCCCAGCCACCCCTGTCATCACCCAACAGGCTCATGAGCAAAGTGACCGTGATAGCAGGGATGGAGGTATGTCTGGGCTCAACAACATGGACCACTCATCAAGGTCAACCCGGCTACAGCCACTAATGAGTTCCCAACCTGCCAGCAGCAGAGACCAATACCGATTCCCCGGTATGGAGCCATTCCCCAAGTGGATTATGTTGGATAGCTTCCATCATGGAAGGAACAGGACTTTGTTCTCACTGGAATAGATATTCTGGAGATAGACTCTTTTGCAGATGGGATTCTGGCTGTTCCAATATGGCAGTTAAAAAAAATGGCCATGAATTCTTTGAAACTTCTCCCATTCTGAAGTGTAGTCTAGGTCCCCTGCCCTTAAATCTGGGCAGCTCTTTAACTGCTTTGACCAAGAGAATACAGAGGAAGTGGTGCTAGGCCAATTTGGGGCTCAGGATTTTAGAGACTAGATGCTTCTTCCACTTTATGTCTCTCAGAACACTCAGCCTTGGTGTTCTCAGCTGCCAGGTAAGAATTCCTACTACACCCTTCTGGAGAGGCCCTGTGGAGAGGCCCTGAAACTGCATAGAGAGAAAACCCACTAAGCCCACCTTCTGGTCATCTCTGCCAAAGCACCAGGCATGTGAATGAAGCCATCAGGGACCCTCCAGACCATCCTGGCCACCAGGTGAACACTAAGTAACCCCACTGCACACTCATGGAGCAAGAGAAGTGGTGCCTGAGCCCTGCCTGCAGACCTGGCCCATGAGATCATGGCTATTGTTTTAAGCTACAGAGTTTTGGGGTGGTCCATCATACCACCATGGATAACCAAAACAACTTATTCTGTGTTCATCACTGGCAGCAGAGTTAGAGCTGGGGCTGCATTTTCCATGGTGCTGGGCTGGCAGAGAGACCTGAGAACTCAGCTCATGGGCAGAGGGGCTGCAAGCAGGATGAAGCCATGGCTAGGAGAGAGATAGAGATAGGAGTGGAGTCTTCCTTCGTCCTCATTCATGGTTGGAGACACATTTGAGAAAGAATGTTTGTCCCCTCAAAGAGCTCCCCATAAAAATAGCTAACATTGACTACCACCTACCCTCCATCATAAGCTCCTTAAGCCTTCCTCCAAACCCTGTGATGTGGGTAGCATTGTAAGCAGATGGAGAAAGCGAGGCCCAGAAACATTAATTACCCAAGGACACAGATATTGATTGAACTAGAATTCAAACCCAACAGACAGCCTGGCTCCAGAGGGCCCGCCCTTGCCCTCCAGGCTTCACAGCTTCCAGGCTGGAGGCCTGGAAAGGGAGGGAATGGGTGGGATGGGAAGGATTCAGGTGGGTTAACATAGAATATACAGAAGGGATGCTCATAGACAGATGGACAGACTGGCTGTAGAAGATGGAAGAATCTAGCAAGGGAAGGGTCAGCCTGGAATAGGAGGAGACAGGGAAAGGGCAACTTTGAGTTCAGACTGAACAGGGTGTGGAGGTCCAGAAGGAAGGAAGGGCTAAGTGGCAGAGAGATGGGGAAGGGAGAAAGGCCCCAACTCAGGGGTACTAGGCATAGGGAGCTGGCATCCCACAGGCTTAGGTTGGCCCCATCCCCTCTGAGCACTCAGGCTCCACAGATGGTGACTCCTCCCCTTGCCTGCTGGCCTCTTGGCACAAAGAATCCAAAAGTAATAGGGAACTAGAGGGTGGGTATAGCTCAGTGTAGAGTGCATGCTTAGCATGCACAAGGTCCTGGGTTCAATCCCCAGCACCTCCAACAAAAACAAAGCAAAGTTAACAGGGGACAGTCATGGCTGCACATTTGCTGATGCAGTCATTCTCCTCTGGAGCCAGGACCTCTAGGCTTCCAGAGCTGTAGAAATAGAAAATCTAAATTCCCCAAGC
Organism: Camelus ferus; assembly: GCF_009834535.1. Lineage (NCBI taxonomy): Eukaryota > Metazoa > Chordata > Mammalia > Artiodactyla > Camelidae > Camelus > Camelus ferus. The sequence goes on along the minus strand of NC_045706.1, from coordinate 64,245,679 downwards.
GGGTTACTGAGAGCGAGGGCCCCCACCCCCACCCTTTGGAACTCTACCCGTTAGGAGGTGACACAGCCTCACACAACAGAGGGTGGCACCCCCTCCTTGCAGGATTAGTCTCTTAGCTGGTGCCTCAACTGCTCCATCAAAAGTCCGTTCCAGCCCCCTGGTGGGTGGCAGTTGCTGGGTGTGGTACATGAGGGAACCAGAACGTGGTCACCTGCTCACTGCCACACCATCGTTTGCTGTAAAGTAGGTCCCTTAGTCCAACTCCTCAGTTACGCAGAATCCCATGTTGATGGTTGAAGCACCGTCTATGCCCTGGATGGTGGAGCAAGACAAACACACACAGAGTATGTGTCCTGCTCCTGTCAGGATGATCCCTGTCCTCCAGAGTGGAAGGGTCCAGGGTGATCAACTTGCCACCGAGTAGCTGGCTCATCTCCTCGAGAAATAATGCAGTATTGCAGGCTCCGTGTTGTTCTCTGTTGCTGGCAGGCTGGACAGTAGGCCGGGGCGGCATACAGGTCATCCTTGGGGAATGGGAGCCCTTGCTGTTGGGCCCGTGCACACCCCACTCCCACCACCATGGCCACCTTGTTCACTTGCCCATGGTGCCCATGCTGGCTGATGCCCATGGGTGAGGCATGCTGTCTACGTGGCGAGTAAACGCGCCCTTCTTGGGAATCTGATGCGCGCTCCCGCAGGCCCTCACTTTGCCTCACCTGGTCTGTCAGTTTTCTAGCACTATCAGAACAAATTACCACAAACTTTGTGACTTAAAAGAACAGAAATGCACTCTTCCACAATTCTGGAGGCCAGAAGTCTTAAACCAAGGTGTCGGTCAGCAGGGCCACATTCCCTCCAGAGGTTCTAGGGGAGAATTGGCTCCTTGCCTCTTCCAGCCTGTGGTACCTGCCGGTGTTCCTTGGCTGATGGTTCCATCATTCCTGTGTCTGCTTCTGTGGTCACATGGCCTTCTCTTCTTCTGTGTGTACCTAATCACCCTCTGCTTCTGTTTCATAAGGACACTTATGACGGCATTTAGGGCCCATTCAGATAATTCAGAATGATCTCCTCATCTCAAGATCCTTAAGCTCATTCCATTTGTAAAGATCCTTTTTCCAACTTAGGTCACATTTGCAGGTTCCAGGATTAGCCCATGGACATATATTGGGGTGGGGGGGGTGCAATTTTCAGACTCCCGCCCCTCCTAATCCTTCTCCTTGTAAGTCCCCGATTAACCGGCCAAGCCGTTAGTCATGGCCCATGAGCTCATGTATGATCGAACCTCAGTCCACTTCTTCCCACATGAAGTGAATGACCAGATGTGCTGCCTGAAGTTCTGCCCATTGGGAGGATTTCCCCTCACCACTGTTCTTCAGGGCCCCCTCATGTAGGGCTGAGGTACAGAGCATCTTTGGCCTATATCAACCTACCAACCCAAGCTTGGCCCCTTTCCTCCCTCCTCCGTCAGCTGTTTATAAGGGACCCTGCCTGCAGCCCCAGTCAAGAGCTGGGAGAGAGGCCCTGATGCAACAGTAGCAGATGACATGGGGCTAAGGCCACCTGCCCACTGGTGCTGACTGGCCCTGCCTGTGCCCAGTCTGGGATGAGCCACAGCCATCTTACTAGAGATGTTCTGGCTGCAGAGTAGTTTGATGTCTCTTAGTGGGTACTCTGTTTCCATCAGGGTCCATAGCACGCTGGGAGCTGTTTTGTTTTTCAGATGCTGTATATATAATTCTCAAGTACAGGTGTCATGGCCTTGATCCAGAACCTAAGTGTCTACCTTGTGGTTCTCCCATGGGGGCTTGCCGTAAATTCTAAACAGCGTCTTTTCCTACTACGGGTACCTCAGATACTGTAAGGTCTGCCAGACTCTATGGCACAAGAGCCAGGGCTGCCAGCACCACAGCCTGAACTTGCTACCAGCCCTTTCTGGCTCAGGGCCCCCGTCAACACCATCAGCCTTCCTTGTTCCTCGGTAAGTGGGTCACAGAGACATTCCCACTCATGGAATTTGCCAACCTCAGGCCCACAGGAGCCCCACCCAACATTGTGCTTCATTCTTATCAGCAGGATGTATGAGACACAATCATTTGTCCTTTACTTTGGAGGGACTGCCTAAGCATGCCCCAGACCACTGGACCCCGAAAATCTTCACTGAGCAGTTTAGCAGGTTGGAAGAGACAAGGTCAATATATATGTAAATAATAAGCAAAAAATAACTCAAAATGGATCATAAACCTAAATGTAAAATCTAAAATTATAAACTTGTATAGCATGGGTTAATTTCAGCTGATCTGGCTTAACTGACACATTTACCTCTAGGTTTGGCCCTTGGCCGATGCTGTGGACTCTATTAGCTAAAGGTAAATGATGTTCTATACCACGGGTCGTGAGTTGTTTCAAAGCAGGACTGCCAGCCTGTCAACGCTGTTCAGTAATCACTCAGCGTACTATTTGTACCTAGTCTTAAGGGGTCTGAGAGGTGTTAAAGGTTAAGGCTGGTCACGTAGCTGGAATGTACCTATGTGACCAGCTCACTGCAGGACCCCACCATGAGCAGACTTTGGGTTTCCTACTGAGGGATTTCTCACACACAGCGTGTAAGTGGTTTGAGACCTGAAGTCACAGTGTATCCTGTGCTACCCAGCAGTACAGAGACTCCCATGCCTGAGAGCCCCAGACCCCTCCAGTGTAGATTCCCCTGCCGCGGCTGTGCCTCCTGTAATAAAGCATGAGTACAAACTCAGTGAGTCTTGTAGGGCCTTTCAGCAATGGAATACGGAAGGTGACTAATGTGTAATTAGCACAAACTTCTAGAAGAAAACATAAGAGAAAATCTTAGTGACATTTGGTTTGGCAAAGATTGCTTAAAACACAAACAGAATAATCCATAAAAGTAAAAAAATCAATAAATTGGACTTCATCAAAATTAAAACCTTTATTCTTCCAAACACACTGCTACAAAGATGAAAAGGGAAGCTATAAACTTGGAGAAAATATTTGCAAAATATATATCCAACAGAGGACTTGAATCTGGAATACATAAAGAACTCTTATAACTCAGTGAGAAGACAAACAATCCAATTCTAAAATCCAGTTAATAAAAGAGCAAAAGACATGAACACACATTTTGCCAAAGAAGATATACACTGACAAATAAGTTCACAAAAAAAATGTTCAACATCATTAGCCATTAGGGAAATGCAAATTAAAACCACAATCAGATATCACCATATATCTATCAAAATGACTGAAATAAAAAAATAGTGATACAATAGCCAAGACATGGAAACAACCTAATGTCCATCGACAGAGGACTGGATAAAGAAGATGTGGATATATATACAATGGAATACTATTCAGCTATATAAAAAAATATAATAATGCCATTTGCAGCAACATGGATAGATCTGGAGATCGTCATTCAAAGTGAAGTAAGCCAGGAAGAGAAAGAAAAATGCCATATGATATCACTTATATGTGGAATCTTAAAAAAAAAAAAAGACAGAAATGAACTTATTTACAAAATAATAGATTCACAGACATAGAAAACAATCATATTGTTACCAGAGAGAAAGGGAGTGGAAAGGGATAAATTGAGAGTTCAAGATTGCAGATTCTAACTACTATATATAAAATAGATAAACAGTAAGTTTCTGCTGTATAGTACAGTGAACTATATTCAATATCTTTTAGTAACCTATAATGAAAAAGAATATGAAAAGGAATTTTTGTACATATATGTATGACTGAAACATTATGCTGTACACCAGAAATTGACACAGCATTGTAAACGGACTGTACTTCAGTAAAAAATAAATAGTGATAACACTGAATGATGGCTAGGATGCAGAGAAACTAGATGACACATACATTGCTGGTGGGAATGTAAAATGATACAGCCACTCTGGCAGATAATTTGGTGGTTTCTTCTAAAACTGAATGTACACATGTCACACAACCCAGCAGTCACTCACTTAGACACATAATTGATAAAGGACTGAAAGTTCACATCAAAACTCGATCACAGGTGTTCATTGCAGCATTATTTGTAATTGTCAAAAACTGGGGGGAAAATGTCCTTCAATGGGTGAGTACATTCTTACCAAGAAATAGCAGTAAAGTGGAACAAAGTATTAACATATTCAGCTTGGATGAATCTTGAGTGAATTTTGCTGAGGAAAGTCTATCTCAAAAGGCCACATACTATATGATTCCATTTATATAACATTTAAAAATAACAAAATTGTAGAGGTGGAAATCAGAAGAGTGGTTGCCGGGCTTAGGGGCAAAGGAGAGGGAAAGAGGGGGATGGAGCTAAGTAAAGGGCAACCCAAGGGAGTCAAGGTGACAGAATTGTTCTGTATCTTGATTGTGATGCTAATTACACAAATCTACCCCTGTGATAAAATTGTTTAGAACTATTCACACACATACGCACAAATGAGTACATGTAAAACTGGTAAAATCTGCATAGGCACTGCAAGTTCCTGGTCTTACATTGTACTGTATTAGGGAAGATGTTACCACTAGGGGGAACTGGGCGAAGGGTATTTGAAATGTCCCTGTACATTTTTTTACAGCTTCTATACAGATCTATAATTATTGCAAAATAGAATTTAAAATTTCATATATATTGTTCTTAAAAATGTCTCCCCATCCTCCTGTCCATCAATGTACTTCTTTTTTCTCTCTCTTTTTTTCAAAATATATTTTTATTGAAGTATAGTCAGTTTACAATGTTGTGGCAATTTCTGGTATACAGCACAACACTTCAGTCATATAGGAATTAGTCATTAGGGAAATGCTAATTAAAGCCACAAAATATACCTACACATCTGGCTATAATCCAAAAAAACGGACCATACCAGTGTTGCCAAGGACATGGAGAAACCAGAATGCTTTATGCTACTGGTGGAATGTAAAATGGTACAACCACTTTGGATAACAGTTTAGCAGATTTTTATAAAGTTGAACATACACATATTCTATGCCTCAGCCATTTCACTCCTCAGTGTTTGCCCAAGTTTAATGAAGACACACACCCACACAAGATTTATATACTAATATTGATAGGAACTTCATTTGTTGTAGCCAAAACCTAGAAAACATGCAAATGTCCATCAGTGGGAGAATGGATAAAGTACGGCATATCCATGCAGTGGAATACCACTCAGCAAAAAAGAGTGAACTATTGACCCATTAACATGGATAAATCTCAAAGTAAGCATGCTGATGGAAAGAAGCCAAACAAATATGACTCCATATTATATAAAATTCTAGAAAATGCAAACTAATCTACAGTGGGAGAGGGCAGACCATATGTTGGTTGGGGGCTCCCATTGGGAGGTGGGTGGAAAAGGGAGGGATAGATTATAAAAGGGCACAAGGAAATTTTTGAGGTGATGGGTATGCTCATTATCTTGATTGTGGTGATGATTTCATGGATACAGACATATGTCAACACTCTTCAAATTTTACAATTTACATATGGGCAGTTTATTGTCTGTCAGTTATATGTGAGTGAAGTTACAACAATAAAAGCCTTCAGTGATGTGAGGTCCCCTGAATCTTTGTAGGACTTATCTCCACCCTCTGGAATACAGAGCTTCCAACATATTTCCACACTTCTTGCTCACCTCGTCCAATCAGCTGGTGACACTGATGCTATCAATGCATTGGAAGAATGTGGTGAGCTCCAGACTGCCCAGATATTCTAAGCCCTTTGGCTCTATATTTTGACAAAAGGAGAATCAACAAAGCTCTGGGGCAACACTTTACATGTATCGTGCTGTCCACTCCTAGTGAGTGTCGACTGTTCCTGGTCTTCCACCCTGATAGGGATGGGAAGGAATGAGTTTTGCCAGAATTGCTGTGAACCATGCGCCTGAGGACATGGTAATCTGCTTTAGCAAAGATACTACATCTGGCACAGTAGCTACAAATGGGCCACTACCTGGTTGGTAGAGATAGTCCACTATCATCCTCTAAGATCTAGCTGGTTTTTGTAGGGGTCAAACAGGTGAATTAAATGGGAATAAGAAGGGAGACACCAGACTGCATCTTAAAGGCCTTTTGGTCAGGTTTGGGGGTTGGGAGAGCAGAGTTCAGAAGTTTCCACTTGGACTTCCCCAACTATGATAACGCTTAACACAAGGAACCAATGTAGTTGTTCTCCAAACATCAGATATGTCTTCCAATCATGCATTCCGAACCTGGGAAAATGATGTCTGAGAGGGTCCTTGGACACAGTGGACCTACTGTGAGCTGGACTTGGGCCAGGGCTTTATTTATTACCTAGCTCTCAAATGCCCCCAATACTAGAAAAGGATTACAGTGATGCTTTGGGTCCCTGTGTATCACTGTTAACTCAGACTCTGCATCCTATTGTCATTGAAATATTTGGATTCCCCTTTACTGAGTGGATGGTAATTCAAGTAAGTGACCATCGTGTTTTGGGGAAGAACAGAGCAATCATCACTACCCACCCTGCTGTGGTGATACCAGGTCCCTCCTCCTGGGGGCTCAGCCTCTCCTTTGGGCACTGGGGTCCAGGAGGGAAACTTACTGAGTTGACTGCCTTCAGCCTCATACTTATTCATCTCTGATTTCTGTTGATGGTGTAGATTAAGCAGTAACTCTGTTGGCTGCTTGTCTTTGTTGGGAATAACTTGCTCCATCAGGACAGTATGGAGGTTCCTTAAAAAACTAAAACTAGACTTATCATTTGATCCAGCAATCCCACTCTTGGGCATATACCCAGAGAAAAATAAAATTCAAAAAGACATATGCACCCTAATGTTCATAGTAGCACTATTTAAAATAGCCAAGACATGGAAACAACCCAAATATCCATCAACGAAGGACTGGACAAAGAAGATGTGCTACCTATATACATTGGAATACTACTCAGCCATAAAAAAGACTACAATAATGCCATTTGCAGCAACATGAATGGGCCTGGAGATGGTTATTCTAAGTGAAGTAAGCCAGAAAGAGAAAGAAAAATACCATATGATGTCACTTATATGTGGAATCTAAAAAATAATAATAAAATTAAAAATAAGGACATAAATGAACTACTTAGTATTTATAACTTAGATGATTGATTTCTTGAATATGTATAAGCACATTTGACTGTCCTTTATGACTGGATTACTGTGCTCTGTTGATTCTTATTTTGTGGCTGACTTTATTCCTTTGATAACTATGTAAGTTTAAAAAGCTATAGTTCTAATCTGTTCTTAGAAACAATGATCTGTACACATATGTAAACTAAAAACAAGTGCAGTATATTGTATATATGTATTTACATGCCATATAATGTATATGTGCAGTCAAACTGTAATAATTCTACCTAATAAAACTGAAAAAGGAAAAAAAGTTTCTATTCTCTAGCACAGGGAATTATATTCAATATCTTGTAGTAAACTATAATAAAAAATAATATGAAAATGAATATACATATGTATATGTATGACTGAAACATTATACTGTACACCAGAAACTGACATAATGTTGTAAACTGACTAGACTTCAATTAAATAAACAAACGAACAAACAAACAAACAAACAAACGTGCTCCATCAAAGGTCTCCATCACTCTCCACAGCTGGGGTCTCCCTGGCTGCCACGCTGATCCTCATTACCGTTGAGCCCACCTTTCCTCTGAAGGTTGAGCTCCCACCTGGTTTCTGCTATTTCGAGCCCTCCTGCTGGTGAGTTCTCCACTCTAGCACAGCCGCTTCTCTGAGCCTGGTGATCCCTTCTTCCACTGTCTGCCACAGCCCTCTGGCCTCTCTCCTTAGGGAGGGCCATTGCTTCCTCCAAGCTTCCAGGAGCTACAGGCAGCGCGTGGGCACCACCTCCTGGGTCTTCCCAGGATATCACATCCTCTATCATGGAAGAGGGCTCTCCCATTAACAAACTCTGCCTTATCCAACTTTATGTCTCCCCACCTCAGGACCCCACACATACTCTCTCAGCAATCTTGGCCAAGTCCCACAACATCTCCAGAGCTTGGTCCTTTTCCTTTCTTATCAAGCCCAACTCCTCAGCCAAGTTTAGTTGAGTCTCAGTTCAAGTTCCTGTTGTTGTTACTGGGGGGGAGGGGAGGGGGAAGCCTGAGGGGAGGGAAGGCACTTCTGCAGGTGCAGAGAGTTCCTGGAAATCTGAGCACAATTGTCTGATCAGATGTCCCCATGCTAAGCCGCAGGGGACTTCTGAACCAACACAGGGAAGGGAACTTGCTGAGGGTGAGAGTTCACCACTGCTCCAGCTCTAATTAAGCTCTGGGTCTGATTCTCAGTGTTTTCAGCCCTCAAGCAGCAGGAAATAGGGTCTCTTTCAACACAGCCTGGAAGGCCCTCTGACTTTGACAGCTTCCTGATCAGTTAGTGATGAGTCATGCTTGGCTTTTCATTGTCTTTCTCCAGCCCATGGTACCAGCAGCAGCTATCCAATTCCAGACCTTATAATTAGTCCTTCCCAGCACCTCTCAGAAGCCTGAGATATTGGGTCCCCAGGGCATTTTTTACCCTCCAATTCACCACCTGTGAAAGTGTTAACAACTTCACCTATTACCAGCATGTCAGGGGAATCAATACACCCCCACCTCCAGTGATGGCGGGTTTTGTCACCAGGCGGCCAGCAGCAATGACCTCCAGAACCTCAACCCACCATGGGTCAGCTTCCTCAACCCACCATGGAACCCACAGCCTTGGGTCAGGATCCCCAGGAAAAAGACTAAACTGGCCATGTGCGTGCAGGACATTTACTGTAGTGTTCTTGGGAACAATACCCGTGGGAGAGGGAAGGAGACGGGGTGGGCAGAGGACGACTGAACCAGGATGCCCTTCCAACAAAGGCCTCGTTCAGATTCACGGAGCAGCTCGGGAGCTGGGCTGGCTGCTCAGGGATGCCCTGCCTTGGGGCCAGGGAGCCTTTACACCCCACACTGCCAAGTCACTGGAGGTGGCTGCCCCAGGGGAGGGGACATGACCCTGGGCTAAGGAAAGTTCCTGGAGGAGCAGCCACTACTCCCAGCAGCTGGAGCAATGGGTGCCTCTGTCCTGAGGGGATCTAACCGGGCATCCCAGCCCCCACAGCCAGTCCTTCCCTGCGGTCCCCAGTGTACAGCGCACCAGATGCCTCTGAAACTCCCTTCCAGCACACTGCTCCACCCTGGACTACACAATGCTGTGGACACACCTCCAATTCCAAATCCCACAAGGGCCAGGCCGCCTGGCCACACTGGTGATGTGGAGAAGAGAACAGAATAGGCCGTCAGACTGAGCACATTGAGTTTGAATCTATATGGGCATCTGGCTGCCTGGAGCAGGCACAGGGTGTTGGGGAAAAGCTGGAGATGGGGCCGAATAGGCAGGGAGAAGTCAAGGGGGCAGGAAGATGCTGGAGTTGGAGCTAAGGAACCAGACATGACTAGAGAGGAAGCCGTGGGACCAGGCATGGTGAGAGCAATGCTTGAGAAAACTGACGTGGAGGGGGGAAGTGGCCAAGGAACTTTTTGTAACTGTGGGCGTGTAAAGGGATAAGGTGTGGGATAAGGGTCAGTCCCGGGAAATGAGGGGAGGAGGCGAAAGAGGATCTGGGAGACATCTGGAGGTGGCCTGCAGAAAAACTGGCCCGGGGGGTGGGGCAAGGCAGGCACCCAGTTCAGCCAGAAAGACCAGAAGAGCAACAGCAGGAGGAAGGTCAGAGGTGCGCACAGGCACGCATTTCCTGGGGCTGTGCCAGGGGCCCAGAGGACAGCTTTCATGACCTCCAGGAGCGTCAGGACCGGGAAGGAGGAACACAAGAGGTAGAAAGGAACGTGAGAGGTCGGTGAGGCCGAGGCAGGGCCCCTGGAGGGGACCCAGACCCCAGGGCTGGGGTGGAGCTAGGGCTACATCTACACTGAGGCCCTACAAGATGCTGAGGGAGGGCTGAAGAGAGGACTGTGCATCTGGGGTGAGTCTTGAGCAGAGCAGGGAAGAGGTGCCCTCGAACCAAGGGGCCAGTTTTCAACATTGGCTCTAGTGCTGTCATCCATGTGGGATGCTGGTACCGCTGTCGGCTGTGTGGGATGCTGGTACCGCTGTCGGCTGTGTGGGATGTTGGTATCGCTGTCAGCCGTGTGGGATGCTGGTACCGCTGTCAGCTGTGTGGTCCTGGGCAAGGCCACAGTCTCTCAGTACCTCCATCTCCTAATCAGTACAAAGGTACAAAAATAGTTCCTGAGGGAAGGGGCGGTCAGAGAGGCTGGGACTAACCCCAACTCAGGCCCAGCATCTGAGGCAGGAGACAAAGTCCAGTAAAACACCTATGTGTTGCATGTGGGGCCCCTGGTCTCCTCCACCTCAGCTCATCCTCAGGGCTGTCCTGCGGGGAAGGGCTGCTCTCATCTTCCCCTGTCCGGAGAGGAATCGGCTTCTCCCAGGGGAAGGGACAGGCCCAAAACAAGGCAGCCAAGAAGTGGCTGGGTCAGAACCCGAAGCCAAATGGGCAGCAGAATCCCTGTCCCCAAACATCAGGCCAGGATGCCCATCATGAAGTTTCAGGAGGTCAAGAACAGAGAGTACCAAGGAGAGCCTGACAAGGTGGCCCTGGGATGCAGGACTTGGGGCGGACAGGAGGGGAATGGTGTGGTGGGATGGACACTCTGAGAAGGAGTCTTCAGGAAGGGAAGAAGAATCCCAGTGGCGGCTTGGGGGCCTGGCAGTGCCTGGGAGAGCCTGTTACAGGAGAAGGGGCGGGGCCACAGTGAAGAGGCGGGGTGGGAATGAGCTCCGTGCTCTGCGCGGGTCACCAAGAAAGGCAAGGGGAGGACCCTTGCAGAGAAGGAAGACCAGAGACTCCGGGGGGACTAGGGTTGAGGAAGGCCTCTTATATGTTTTAATTTGGAAATGATGTGAGTGTTAAAACCTGCCGCAGCCACGAAGGAGGACAGTATGGAGATTCCTTAAAGAACTAGACTTACATATGATCCAGCAATCCCACTCCTGGGCATATATCCTGAGGAAACTCTGATTCAAAAAGACACATGCACCCCAATGTTCACAGCAGCACTATATAGAATAGCCAAGACATGGAAACAACCTAAATGTCCACCGACAAATAAATGGATAAAGAAGATGTGGTATATTTATATAATGGAATACTATTCAGCCATAAAAAAGAATGAAGTAATGCCATTTGCAGCAACATGGATGGACCTAGAGATTATTATATTAAGTGAAGTAAGTCAGACAGAGAAAGACAAATGTATGATGTCGCTTATATGTGAAATCTAAAAAAAAAAGAAATACAAATTTTATTTACAAACCATAAATAGACTCACAGACAGAAAATAAACTGGTTACCAAAGGGAAAGGTATGGGAGGGATAAATTAGGAGTTTGGGAGTAACAGATACACATTACTGTATATAAAATAGATAAACAACAAAGCCCCACTGTATAGCACAGGGAACTATATTCAGTTTCTTGTAATGAGTTGTAATGTAATGGGAAAGAATCTGAAAGTATATGTGTATATATATATATATATATATATATATATATATATATATATATATATATATATATATATATAATTGAATCACTTTTCTGTACACCTGAAACTAACACTGTAAATCGACTACACTTCAATAAAAAAAAGAATTATAAAATTAAAAAAAAAAAAAAACCCAGGAAGGAAAAAAAACAAACGTGCTGCGGGAGCCAGAAGGGTGGAGTGCTGACCCTCAGGAGATTGAGGGCCACCTTTGTATCAAGGGAGGAGGAAGAAGCAGGCAGTGGAGAGGCTGGCCTCGAGGCATACGCTGTAGTCACACACATCATGATAAAATGCACGCTGTCTGGGATGATGAGAATGCCACCTTGGGTGCCATGGATGGGTAAGATTAAACAATAAAGAAGATGAGGAATATGGGGGACTTATATTTAGAAAGTGGTATTTGAGGGGAAAAAAACTGAAAGACATGAGCTCCCAAGGGAGTGAACAAGTGGAAACTTCCTTAAGGTGGAAAATGCCTGATGCACTTGGTGCCTGGTGCTGTGGCTGGAACAGCAAGTGCAGCTGGAACAGAGGGAGCAAGAGTGAGGGGAAGAGTTGGTGGGTGCAGAAGGAATGAGGCAACATCATGTAGGATCTTGTGAGACCCTGCAAGTACTGTGGATTGTAATCAGAGGGAAATTGGAGCCATTTGAAGGTTTGCAGCCAAGGAGTGACATGATTAAAAAAAATATTATGTGGTTGTGATGCTGAAAAACTGAATGAAGGAGAACAAATGTAAGCTTGGGGAGTCCAGTTGGGAGGCTTCTGCAGTAACCCAGAAAATGCTGGCTGGCTGTAACCAGTTTTGTAGCAGGAGATGTGGGGAGAAATGGTCTAATTTTGGATGTATTTTTAGCCTTGATGCAACAGGATTTGTTTATGGGTTGTGAGTTGGGTGTGAGAGAAGACAAGGCTGAGGGTAATGGTTGATTCTATGTGTCTATTTGGCTGGGTCACAGAGCCCAGACATTTGGTCAAATATTATTCTGGGTGTGTCTGTGAGGGTATTTCTATGTGACATTAACATTTGAATCTAGCTAAAACAATCTTGAGAAAGAAGAACAAAGCTGGAGGAGTCAAGTTCTCTGACTTCAAACAATACCACAAAGCTACAGTAATCAAAACAACATGGTACTGACACAAAAACAGACCCATAGATCGATGGAACAGAATAGAGAGCCCAGAAATAAACCCACATACTGATGGCCAATTAACCTATGACAGAGGAGTCAACAATATACAATGGTGAAAACATAGTCTCTTCAATAAGTGCTGTTGGGAAACTGGACAGCTGCATGTAGAATGAAATTAGAACATTCTCTAACACCATACACAGAAATAAAATGGATGAAAGACCTCAAGGTAAGACTGGATACTATAAAATTCCTGGAGAAAAACATAGGCAGAACACTCTTTGACATAAATCACAGCAATTGGGAGGAGAGGAGTGGAATCTGTCTCCTAAAGCAAAAGACATAAAAGCAAAAATAAATAAATGGGACTTAATTGAACTTAAAAACTTTTGCACAGCAAAGGAAACCATTGACAAAGTGAAAAGACAGCCTACTGAATGAGAGAAAATATTTGCAAATAACATGACTGATAAGGTAGTAATAGCCAACATATATAAACAGCTCATAAAATTCAACATCAAAAAAACAAACAAACCGATTTAAAAAATGGGCTGAAGATCTGAATAGACAATTTTTCAAAGAGGAAATGCAGATGGCCAACAGGCACATGAAAAGATGCTCAATATCACTATTCATCAGGGAAATGCAAATCAAAACCACAATGAGATATCATCTTACACCTATCAGAATGGCCGTCATAATAAAGAATACAAATGACAAATATTGGCGAGGCTGTGGAGAAGAGGGAATCCCCGTACATTGTTGGTAGGAATATAAATTAGTGCAGCCCCTGTGGAAAACAGTATGGAGGTTTCTCAAAAAATTGAAAATAGAACTACCATATGACCCAGCAATTCCACTCCTGAGTTTGTACCTCAAAAAAACAAAGACACTAATTTGAAAAGATGCGTGCACCCCACCCTGTCCTCCCAGTGCCTGCTGCCCTGGGCCCCAGACCTCATTATTCCCTGTCCTTCCCTTGGGTCCCTCTCCCGGGTCTGCTTCTCACCTCCAGTTCCATTTCTCTGGGTTACAGTTGAAAGGATGGAGAGGGTAGCCAGATGAAGGCTGAGGTTTACCACCACCATGGAGACAGGTAGCAGTTGGTCTGTCGAGTGTGGGGGGGCCGGGGGAGAGAGGCAGGCTCTGGGGCTCCACTGGTCCTTCCCCCACCATCCCCAAGGGCTTCTCTCCCCCTACTGCAAGTCCTACAGCCCCAAGGAACTGGATTCTGCCAACAACCTGGCTGGGCTTGGAAGCAGAATCTTGCTCAGAGTCTCAGATAAGACCCCCCTGGCCCACACCTTGACTTGGCCCTGACACTCTGCCGGAGAACCCTGCCCAGCACACCTGGACTTCTGACCCCCAGAACTATGAGGCAATAAACAGGAGCTGTCTGTGGTAATTAATCAAACTGCAACAGAAAATGAATACACCTTTTTACAGTTTATTTCTGAGTAAATGGTAAATGATTTAGAATGCTGGGCCTCAGGTTTTAAAGGCTCTAGTGATTCTGACACACAGACTAGGTTTAGGAAGCCTCGCCTGTGTCAGATGGACCTGAGTTTTGGCAAGCCCGGCCCCATTAACACTTTTCAATTGGCACCACTTATATACGACCTCATTTCACCCTCAGGGCAGTGCTGTGAATGGGTCACTAAGATTCCAAGTCAGAGTAGCTGGTAGTGGAAATAATACCACAATAGGAACCAACACAGGTCTGGAAGTTTGTCAGGTCCCTCGCTCGGTGGCATCTTCATCTAAATCTCACAGTGACCCAGACGTAGATACTGCCATTAACATCAACCAGGGGAAACTGAGGTTCGGAGCCTTGCCCAGTTCCCTCAGTGATGGAGGGCAGACCTGGGAACTGGCTAGGAGGCCTGCTGGTCCACCAAGCTCTGGGCGCCCCTGAAGCTGGCCTTCCTGACCCTTCCTTCTGCCCAGACCTCCCTCCAGCTCACAGACACATTCTGTCTCCTTACTTGCTCTGGGAGACGCCAAGGTGAGAGCAGGGGGAGGGGCTTTGAAACGGGGTGCTGCCCCTCAGGGCCAAGTAGTCATCAGCAGAGGTGTCTCCGGAACCGGGCTGAGCAGAAGGCGGCTCTGTTGGGCCCCGTGGAGGAAGGAACTTCTGGGTTCCTCACCAGAAGTTCCTTGCAGGCTGGGCGTCCACAGCTCTGTGGAGTTACATTTCTTCCTATCAGTGCAGACACGTGAACCTCCCAAGTGCTGTCAGTGACTTACTCACAGTATTCACAGAGGCTGGTTAGGGCTCAGGCAGCCCTGAGCACTGGAGGGCCAGGCCTGGGAAGCGCTGGCTCCCTTCACGCTCTCCTGGCCCTCAGATCTCACATCCCTAGCAGTGAAGTTCCTCCACTGGCAGTGGTGAAATGAGATGTTGTACCAGCCCAGATTTGATGGTTATTTACCTGTTCCCCATTAACTCTCTTCTCAGTTCTGTTAGTCGACCTTAGCTTGAATTATTGTTTATATAGGGACAGGCTGGATGTGGACTGGGGAGGTGTTGGGGTGGGGGTGGGGGGCAAAGTCTCTTCCAGCATCTTCTGGGTCTTGATTGTTTTCAGCTGGAAATAATCCACATGCCAAAGAGACATTTTATTTAGAGTGGCAAATGCTGTTCCCCTACAGCCCGGAGATGATTTGTGGCCTGCCTAACCTGCCCTGGGACCCCCTCCTCCTTCTCAGAGAAAGGGAAAGGACGGTGAAAAGTGAAGTACAGGTGAGCTCTGGAAGGAGGGTGTCAGTGGAGCACAGGTGGAATCCTCGGCACAGCAGTGAGCCACATGTGTGACATGCTGGCCTGCAAGCTGCTGCCACCATGAGCCACGTCATCTCAGGCTCTGTCCTGCATAAGAGGAGCAGGAAGGACAGGGACCTTTGGTAAGAAGTGTAGAACCAAGCGGGGACACACACACACACACACACATGTGCTAAATTGAGACGTGCTTCACGATGACAACCAACCCCCACCAGTGTTGGGGGGTCGGGGAGGTCTGAGGGCTGAACCATCCCTGGGGGCCTCTGTGTGTAGACCAGCGTGAGATAAAAAAAGACCACTGAAAGTGCCACCTCCAGGATGGCGACCTGAGCGAAACAAGCAATGTGGGGAAAAACTATTTTTCAAAACTACACCATTTGGGGTAGGGTATATAGCTCAGTGGTAGAGTGCATGCTTAGCATGCACAGGGTCCTGGTTTCAATCCCCAGTACCTCTGTTAAGAAAATAAATAAACCTAAATACTCCCCGCCCCCCAAAAAACTACACCACTTAAAGTCTCTGGAAAAGAGTAAAATAAAGTCTCTGGAAATCATCCTAAGGGCAGTCAACAAATGAAGAAATGTTTATTCAGGAAAATCTACTAACACTCGGTAAGAACAGTGCGAGCCTGTGGGACCTGAAACACATCCTGCTCCTTCCCTTCTCCCTTCTCCCCAGCTCAGCCTGAGGGAGGCCCTACAATGGGCAGATGAGCCAAACAACAAGGGTCCCTCTCCCCTCAGCCCCAGTTAAGGGTGCAAAATAATAAAATATTCATGTTGGTCTCTGCCCCTGGTTCCTGGCACAGGAATCCTAAAACCCTGGTAACCTCCTGCGTGGTCAGAGCACTAGGGGCATCTTTTATTCTAACATTTGGTCTTTGACCCAAATTCCTGACTCAGCGCTCCTAAGCCCCTTGGAATTTCTGGGATGATAGGAGTCTCTTTTGTTCTAAGGATGCAACTCTTGGTGGGCTCCTGGGTAGGTTCAGGATCGGGGCTGGTCACCAGAAAGACTAAGTCATGATTAGAAGTTTGGAACTTTTCCCCCCACCTCCCACCCTCTGGTAAAGGAAAGGAACTGGAGACTCAGTGACTGACCAATCATACCTATGTGATGAAACTTCCATAAAAATTTCCGAAGTACAGAGCTTTTGGTTGGGAGGTGCTGGACGAGTGACTTGGCTGGAAAGTGTGTGGGAGCCCTGTGCCCCTTCCCACATGCCTTTCCCTGTGTATCTCTTCATCTGACTGCTCATCTGTGTCCTTTACTATATCCTTTTTTAAATCAGTAAATATAAATAAGTGTTACCCTCAGTTCTATGAGATATTCCAGCAAATCATCAAACCCCAGAGGGGTCATGGGAACACCAATAGCCTGTCAACTAGAAGTACAAGTGACAACCTGGGACTTGAGATTGGCATCTGGGGCAGTGGGACCGAATTCTTAGCCTGTGGGATCCGATGCTAACTGCAGGTAAAGAGTGTCAGAACTGAATTGGATTGTAGGACACCCATTTGGTGTCACAGGATTGTTTGATATGTGGAAAATCCACACATCTGGTGTCAGAAGTGTTGTGAGCATGATAGTAGCATGAGAATAAAAGAGAAACACAAGAGCGGTTTTCTTATCCAAAAGGTTAGTGTATTTCACCAGGAGAGGAAGGCCACCAGCATCTCCCATCTACAACTCCAAGCTGAAGAGGCTAAGTTCCTGGGAAGTGTAGCCAAGAGGCCAGGGGCTCCCTTCTTGGACCTACAGGGTAGAGGCTCGAGCCCAGGTGCAGCAGGCCAAGAATACTGGGGTCCTGATCACTCTTTCCCCAGCTCTTTGGTAGGACAGAGGTTCCATACCAGGAAAAGCAAGCCGAGAAGACCAGAGGCTACCACACCCACCCAGCCCCCTGCTCAGTGGACAGGGCAGCGAGGAGGAGCAGTCAATTAGAAAGAGAGCTCTGAAGCTCTCCCCAAAGGAACTGACTTTTTTGAAGCAGAGTGTGAAATTCAAGTTTAAGGGTATTCTTAAAAACTATAGCTCCTCTTAATTAAGAGCAACAAACTAAACCATAGGCCAGCTAATTCACCAGAGAGAACCAGGAAAACAGATAGTTCCTAGGAGCTCACCTGCTCAATAACTGGCATCAAAAATTACCCTTGCCTGAATTTAATTGGATCAGACTGATGAACAATTTATGCCCCAAGGCACTGTAGAAAACAATACAGCGATTAGCCAGTGATCAGCGGAGCCTAGGCTATGGGTGTGATACCAATGAGACCGACAGCTTAACAGAGATCAAAGGAAGCAATAGTCAAAAGAGCCCCCCTGAAAACATGGTCGCCCCAGGGTGAACGTGCATGAGCAGAAGACTGTGCCCTCTGAAAAGTATCACCAGAGGTTCCACCGTCCAGGGGAAATAGACTTCACTAAAATAGACAAATGAAGTCACAAAACAAATAAGCAAACAAACAGCAACAAAAACAAACCAGGAAAGGTGGAGGGGAATCAGCATTCAGAGCTGCTTTTCCCCTAAGATCAGGAAGTAAGACAAGAATGTCTGCTCTTGCCACTTCTATTCAAAATTGTACTGGAGAAATAAATATATTTTTTACTGGGACATATACACCAGAAATTGACACACTGTAACTGACTATACTTCAATTAAAATTTTTTTAATTTAAAAGAGTAAAAATTAAAAAAAACAAAATTGTACTGGAGGTTCTAGCCAGAGTAATTAAGCAAGAAAAAGAAAGAAAAGACATACTCAGATTGTAAGGAAGAAGTGAAAGTGTCTCTACTCACAGGTGGCATAATCTTGTTTATAGAACTATAAAAACTATTAAAACTAATAAGTGAGTTCAGCAAGGTTACAGGATAAAATACCAATACAAGAAAGACAGTTGTATCTGTATACACTTGCAATGAACAAACATGAACTTAAGAAAATAGTATTAAAAAGAATAAAATTCTTAAGAATAAATTTACTGGCGGGGAGGCTATGGCTCAGTGGTAGAGTGCCTGCTTAGCACACATTGATGTTCTGGGTTCAATCCCCAGTACCTCCATTAAGAAATAAATAAATAAACCTAATGACTTCCCCTAAAAAAATTTTTTAAAAAAATTTACCAAACACTTGGAAAACTTGTACTCTGAAAAATATAAAACATTATTGAAGGAGATCTAAATAAATGGGGAAATACCAAATGTTCATGAATCAGAAGATTTAACATTAGGATGGCAATTCTCCCCAAACTGATCTACAAATCCACTACAATTCCTATCAGAATCTCAGCTGATTTCTTTGAAAAAACTGGCATGCTGATAGTAAAATTCATATGGAATTGCAAGGAACATAGAATGGACAAAACAATCCTGAAAAAGCATAAAGTGGGGGGAGAGTGTAGCTCAAGTGGTAGAGTGCATGCTTAGCACTCACGAGGCCCTAGGTTCCATCCCCAGAACCTCCATTAAAAAAATAATTAAATAAAGCTAGCTACAGCCTCCCCTAACAACAACAAAAAAAGAATAAAGGAGGAGGAATCACATTTCCTGGTATTTTATTAGTAATTACTTTAATTTATGAACTTTAGTAATTTAATTACTGAATTAATTAAATTGATTACTAGTAAGTAATTAAAACTTATTACAAGGCAATGATAATCAATACAGTGTGGTACTGGCACAAAGATAGAGAATGGGATGGAACTGAGAGTCCAGAAATAAACCCATGTATCTATGATCAGTTGATTTTCAACAAGAATGCCAAGAGCAGTCAATGGGGAAAAAACAGTCTTTTCAACACATAGTGCTGTGTCAAGTACATACCCACATGCAAAAAAGTTAAGTAGGACACTTACTTCACACCATCTAAAAAAGTTAACTCAAAAAGACTTAAATGTAAGAGCTAAAACTATAAAACTCTCAGGATAAAACATGTGGTAAACATTTTGTGACCTTGGATTTGGCAAAGGATTCTTAGATATGACACCCAAAGCACAAGCAGCAAAAGAAAAAATAGATTAAACTGGACTTCATCAAAATTAAAGGCTTTTGTGCTTCAAAGGACGACATCAAGAAAATGAAAAAGACAACACACAGAATGGGAGGAAATACTTGGAAATCATATATCTACTAAGGGACTTGTATCTAAAATGTCAAAAGAACTCTTATAATTCAATAATAAAAAGACAGATAACCCAATTTTAAAATGAGCAGAGAATCTGAATAGACATTTTGCCAGGGAAGATATATGAATAGCCAATAAGCACATGAAAACATTCTTGACATTAGTCATCAGATCAATGCAAATCAACACCACCATGAAGCCACTTCACCCCCACTAGGATGGTCAGAATCAAAAAGTCAGGTAACAACCAGTATTGGTGAGGATGTGAAGATCCTGGAACCCCATACACTGTAAGAATGTAAAATGGTGTTTGGAAAATGGTTCCCCAAATGAACATGGTTACTGTGTGACCCAGCAATTACACTTACAGGTATACACCCAAAAGAAATGGAAACATATTTCCACACCAAAACTTGTACACAAATGTTACAGCACCTTCGTTCAATGATAGCCAAAAGGTGTAAACAACCCAAATGTCCATCAGTGGACGAATGGAAAACAAAATATGATATACCCATACAATAGAATATTATTTGGCCATGCAAAGAAATGAAGTGTTGATTTATGCTCAGGTCATTCGTAACTTGAATGTATATAAAGCAAACTGGTAGAACTCAAAAGAGAAATAAATGGTCAAAGTCACTATGGAAGAGCAAAATTTACACCCCAAATTGTGTCTCTTTGGCATGAGGATTAATTTAGGCTGATTATTTTTAACCTTTTTGACCTTCCCTGTAACTGCCTAACGGGTGCAGATAGGGGACCCATCCCAGGAGGGGAGCTATCTGCAGTAAGAACTAGGTGTGTACGCAGCGAGGAATATAGCCAGGTCTGTTGGTTAAAATTCCCGTGTCTCCTTGTCTCTGCAGGACCCAGCAAATAATTGTTTACGGAACATTTGCTTCTTCACCTCCATGTCAGTTGCCTTCCTCCTCTTTGAAGTCCCAGCCACTACCCCCAATATCCTCTTTGTCTTTTGCCAAAGACTACGTTTAAGATGAGGGCTTCAACCATTTTGGAGGGTCACTCAGTTTTCCTGGGTCTCTCCCATGTACACATGTTATTAAACTTTGGTTTGACTCTCTTCTGTTAATCTGGCTCACATCAATTTAATTCTTTAAACAGCCAGAAGACCCTGGAGGGGTAGAAGAAAACGTCTTCTTCCCCAACATCACCATCACGGTAAGAGACTTTAGCAATCCTCTCTCCGTGGCCGCCAGAACCAGCAGGTGAAAAATTAGTAAAAATATAGAAAAAACAAACAACATGATCAACAAACTTGACCTAATTGACACTGTACTCCCTCAACAACAGAACTCCCATTCTTCCCATATTACACTTGAAACATTTGTTAAAATTGACCATATGCTGTGCCTCAAAGAAATACACAAGAAATTTATAAGGATTAAAAAAGGCAGTAAAATTTATGGGGAGGGTATAGCTCAGTGGTAGAATGCATGCTTAGCATGCATGACGTCCTAGGCTCAGTCCCCAGTACCTCCATTTAAAAAATAATTACCTCCCCTCTAAACAAATAAAAAAATAAATATTTTTTTTTAAAGTAGGTAAAATTTGATCAGGCAAGAATGATCAATGGTGCTAAGTCCAGAGGGAAATTTTGATTATCAACAGGATATTTGCACAGTCTTAAAGTGTCTCTCTGCAGATTGCTTATTAGGTGAAAGGAAGGGGAAAATTAATGATTACACAGCGGAGAAATCAGGCAAGATCTAAATTAACATCAGCAATGGGAACAGGTGAACACACATGTCTCCAGCCTGACACCCTGAGGACATGTCACCTACCGCCCCAGTGTTCTGACCAAGAATAAATAACCTTAATTTAATCATGAGAAAACATCAGACAAACACAAAACAAGAAATGTTTTATTAAAAAAGAAAAAAAAAACAGTCTGAGCAGCTCAAGCAGCTCCTATGATGGCAGCGACAGGGAGGATCCACGCAGAGACTTCCATTCCCTGATTGTGCTTGGCCCACCCCCAAACGCTGAGGACAGAGAAAGCTCCTCTGTAAAGCGGATGAGGATGGACGCATGGGTGACCTAAGGCTTCCAGGCTGGTACCTTGTGTTACTGCAGTGAACTGCCCTACAGATCTAAACTGGTAAATAAGGACATGAGTTAGGTATATTTATATGTGCATACATACATATATATCCTTTTACATATATATGTATGTGGGTGTGAGTGTGTGTATGTGCGGGTATGTGTTACATACACACAATCAGGCACTTACCTGTAAATTCCGTGTAGATTTGCAGATGTGCGCCCCATGGCAAACAGACTAGCCGGTAGGCAGAGTCTAGTCTGGCACTTCCTTGGACTACTTGTTTCATTAGATAACCAGTTTTTGCAGAGAAATGTGTACCCAGATATGTAATCCTCCCACGCTAGCTTGCAGGAACCTAAAGGGCCCCTTACTTGTTTTATTTAACTGTGCAGTGACTGTAGTTACTTAAGAAAAATGCTTTGTAGAACAGAGCAGTGGAAAAGCAGGAACCAAGAAAACAGTACTACTCAACCATAAAAGTAATAAAATAATGCTATTTGCAGCAGCATGGATGGACCTGGAGAATGTCATTCTAAGTGAAGTAAGCCAGAAAGAGACAGAAAAATACCATATGATATCACTCATATGTGGAATCTAAAAAAAAAAAAATGAACTTACATATAAAACAGAAACAGACTTACAGACATAGCATACAGACTTGTGGTTGCCAGAGGAGAGGGGTGGGAAGGGATAAACTGGGAGTTCGAGATTTGCAGATATTGACTGGTATATATAAAATAGATAAAGAAGCTTGTACTGTATAGCATGGGGAAATACATTCAATAACTTGTAGTAGCTCAAGGTAAAAAAGAATATGAAAATGAATATATGTATATTCATGTATGGCTGAGGAATTATGCTGCACACCAGAAATTGACACAACATTGTAAACTGACAATACCTCAATAAAATTTTAAAAGAGAAAAAAATTACAAAAATAAAATAAAGGGGAGTTTGAGAGGGAAAAAAAAGGCAATACTGTACATAAAATGTCATTTATATTAATTACCCAACCTGGCATGGGTCTCTGTTGAAAAAAGTGGGAAGCGTTGTCTTTGAAAATGTGAATGTCGGTGGGAAGGGTATAGTTCAAGTGGTAGAGCACATGATTAGCACCCGAGAGGTCAGGGGTTCAATCCCCAGTACCTCCATCTAAAATAAATAAGTAAATAAACCTAATTACCTAACACCCCCCTAAAAAAAATTTTATAAAACAGAGAAGGAATCTGACATGCCATCTATGCAAGAAATGTATTACACATCTATCTCCCTACATATAGAAATGCAGACTGGTTTAATAAAAATTATGTGGTTAAGGAGTGAGGGTATATAGTTCAATGCTAGAGCGTGTGCTTAGCATGCATGAGGTCCTGGATTCAATCCCCATTACCTCCATTAAAAATAAACAAATAAACTTAATTACCTACCCCATAAAAAACTTTTAAAATAATAATAAAATAAATAAAACAAAAAAATTATGTGGTTAGACAAATATAGTGGTTACATAAATATTGAAAAAAATGAAGAAAAAGTGCTTAAGTTATTTCTAAGTGGAGAAATGTTATAGATATGCAAATATGCACATTTATCTCTGTAGATTGGCCAAGATAGCCATTTGCATATATAGTAGTTAGATGAATATTATGTTTAAAGTGGATACTATATATATATAGGGAAAAAATTTTTATATTTTTAATAGATAAAGTGTATGCAGTGATTCAATAAATATATATTAAGACACTTAATGGTTAGTTAAGTATAGTTGTTAAGGCATCTGGATGCTATTAAGACAAGTTTTTCCCACCCAAATCTCCAGCCAGGTCAAGCCAAGGATGGTCCTGTCCAGTCCAGTGCGAAGGGCACCAGTGGGAATACTGACCCAAGGGGGTAGCACCAGCCAGTGGTAAGAATAGATGAGAAATATGAGAATTGATGAGAATAGCATTTCACAGGCACTGAGCACTAAGTATGTGCCAGGCGATCTCCTCAAATTACCTCCCCAAGGTAGATTATTCCATTAACCCCAAGTTAGAGTAGAGGAAACTAGGGCCTAACAAGGAACATCTGGCACAATAGTAACTTAATAAACCTTTTAAATGTCAGGAGAATTAACGAGCTACTTCTAACTTTTAAAGAAAACTTCAGGTTAGAACAAATTTGCTGCACCCCAAATCTACTCCACGCTCACCTGTGCAGTGAGCGCGGCAGAGGAAGGGAACGATGCTGAAACAGTCCTTGACTGCCGCCTAGTGGCCATTGCGGGTAGACTCGGCCCAGTCTCCCACGGATGGGATCCCACATCTCTTATTTGCCTGACTCAGAAGCCAGGCCACAGAAAGGGCCCTCCCTGGGTGAGTAAAATGGTGAGCTAACCACTTGCTTTGTGCCTCGTGGGACTGTGGCCTGAGGGAGGAGGTGCTAGGCTTGGCCTGGAGGGAGATACCAAAGGGGACATCTGGACCACAGTAATGTTACAGAGAGGCAAATGCAGGGAGGTATTGAGACACCTGGACACAGCAAAGATACAGAAATAAAGATGCCTACAACTCAGAGACCAGAGAAATCGGGGCGGGGGGCCGCGGGAAACAAGGTCCCAGACAGACACAGAAAGCAACACCAAGGGTTTGGGAGACAGACACATAAAAAGGCTGAGGGCCAGGTAGGAGGACCCGCCAACCAGAAGAGCCCTTACCTTTGCTGTTCCCATGGGCTTCCAGGCAGTCCTCCAGCCCCACCCGAACTCCCACTTTCAGAAGGTCCTAGGCACCTTAATTCCCTTTCTGGGACTCATTGATAACAAATTAGCTTATTTCGGGGCTTTCCCCAGGACAGGTTGGGGTGCTGCCTCTGCTGTGGTAGGTCCAGGCTCATAGCTTCTGAAACCTGGCTGCCATGGTCTGTTTCCCCTCCTCCTTCCCCTGGTGAATGCGTTTCCCTGTTCTCCTTCATACACATGATGTATATTTTCCTATACATAAAAACTTTTATAGCGTTTGCCTGGAGAAAACAAAACTGACTGTGGGTTTCCTCCCAGCTACCTTTGTCCTGCTGAGACTAATAAAGAACTGTCAATTTGAAGGACCCAGTGACCTTTCTGGGCTTCGATGAAGACCCTTGCCTGGTTGATGAAAGCGGGGCCTGTTCTAATCCACTGAGGACGGCTAATGGCCTCATCCACCCCATGCAGTCTGCTCAGTGCATCAGCAGAACCAAGACCAGCTCCCTGCTGGCACTTAGCAGGCTCCTGGAGAATGTGGGGTGAGTTAACAGTGGAGGGACTTGGGAAGACAGGAAGCAAGCGTCAACTCTCAAACTCAATCCACCGTTTTCCAACATTCTCCTCTTCCCCTCCCCCACTCAGTCTCACCCCCCAGGCCACATTTGGGTTTCTTCTACAAACACTGCCCCTGTCTATGGCCTGGAGGCCTAGATTATGGAACCTGACCTTCCGGATTCTAATTCTGGTCTCACCACTTGCCATCTGGCTTCTCCTTGCCTCTGCTTCCCCAAATATAAAAAAGAGTATTGAGAGGGTCAAACTTCATAGTGCTGTTGTGATGCAATGAGTTAATATTGCAGAGTAAGGGCGGGGCAGGGGGTGGCGTGAAGGGAGGGTATAGCTCAGTGGTAGAGTGCATGCTTAGAATGCACAAGGTCCTGGGTTCAATCCCTAGTACTCCCATTAAAAATAAATAAATCATAGATAAACCTCCCCCCACCCACCCCCCAAAAATGGCATAGTATTACAAAGTGTGGTGCTGAACAGATACCGGGGACTCTGGAGTCAGACTGGTCTTGGGGAATTCACTTAATCCCTCCAGGCTTCCGTTTCTCACCTGTCAAATGGGCACGATGACCTAATTTAGAAGCTTGTGAGCATCTAATTAACTGCTGAGAAAGACCCTGAAGGACCTGAGATGGGAGACTTGGCCCTTGTGGCTTTGAATTGTCCTGTCCCTTCAAATGTGCTCCCTCACCCCTCCATTTTGTCATTCTAGATCAAAATAAACTTTCACATAAACTTGTTATGTTCATAGTTTTGTGTTCTTTTCTTAGATAGCACTTCCGGCATTGGGCCCGTTTTTATCCTACTTCCGGGACCTGCCATTGGGGATCTGCTGGGGCAGGTGTGTCTGCCCTGAGGGACACACCTAGAGCATCTATGCTGGGCACCATGTTTGCTCTATTTCAGTTTTCAGACGCAATGCCTCTTGTTTTCCAAGGCAGGTGTGCCAACTTGCAAATGGAACTGAAATGCGGTGCACCCTTCTCTGCCCAAGCCTAGGAACTCAGAAAGTCTGCGTCACCACGGATGAAAAAGTGAAATATAGTCAACTCCATCCACCCCTAGCCGCAAAACTGGTTCTCCAAATGCTCTGTGGTGGAGGGGGTGGCTTCAGACCCTCACTGTGGAAAATTCCAACGTTGATCATTAGAAGTTAATATATTAATATTTTACTAGTTTATTAAGAACTTGAAGGCAAGTACTAGCTCTCAAGACTTCATACGTCAAACTACACGACGTTCTACATGACAGGAAAAAGGTTAAAACTCTGCTACTCAGTTTTTTTACTATGACTTATTTCCCATTGTTTACTAACCTTCAATAGTTCTTTTTAATCTTGTAAACGTTGCTTGGAAGTACTTGTTATTCTCTCTTGTAGTCTGATGGGAGTAGAATGCAACAATAGCTCCCTTTGTTTTTTGGTAAAACTACATAACAAATGACCGCAAAATGTTGCCCGGGTTTTAGATGAGCTGCTGCAGTGAAGACAACAAACACTTTGTCAAGCTCGGATTGCATTTGAATCCAGATTTCAGGTGGCCACAGATTCAATGCATTCTTTATTTAACAGACAGAGTTCTAGAAACTACTGACACCCTGAGTCACATTCTGTGCTAACAAACACAGAACTAAGACCCTTTCCAATCACAGTACCTATGATCTGTTGAGCCACTATTTTCAGTTTTCAACTTTAATTTTTTTTTTATTGAGGTATAGTCAGTTTACAATGTTGTGTCAATTTCTGGTGTACAGCACAATTCTTCAGTCGTACATGAATATACACATATCCGTATTCGTATTCTTTTTCACCATGAGCTACTGCAAGATATTGAACATGTTTCCCTGTGCTATACAGTATAAACTTGTTTATCTATTTCAGTTTTCAACTTTAATATTCAGTGCCAGTAAAAACATTCCTTTACTCTGTTACTGCCAAATAAGTAAGTAATTCTCCTTATCAGACACTTAATCTTATTATAACTAACTTATACAAAGATGTAGATAAACAAGTTAGGAGGAGTGACATTTCTTGGAAGAAGAGCAACTGGTTCTAGATAAGAAATCCTTCTCATAAATTATGCTCTAATCTAAAACCTGGGTATATATTTGACTTTGTTGGCTTGGTTTACAAGGGGAAAAAAAAAAAAAAGGGAGCAAAGGGAAATTTATGACCATGTCAGACAAATGTTCTAAACCTAAGTTTCTAACACTGACCAGCTCTAACCTCCCAATCTCACAAAGCAGTCTCTCTATTGAATCACTCGCTGCATCTCAGCCACTTTCTGTCTTCACTACATTCATCAATTAATACTTGAAATACTATACCATCTATTTCTTTTTCCTACTAGACCCCATCATGTCAGCCACTCGGTGCAGTTCTGCATTACCTGATGGGAACCCGCAGTTACCGGAAAAATGCAGGAACAGTAGTGAGATTCAAAATATATGTTGAATAAAAAAAGGGGGCGAGGAGTAATAGCTCAAGTGGTAGAGTGCATGCTTAGCATACACAAGGTCTCCTGGGTTCAATCGCCAGTACTTCCTCCAAAAATAAACAAACAAGTAAACCTACCTCCCCCCACCAAAAAAACAATGTGTATATAGAGAGAGAGAGACAGAGAGAGTCAGTAAAGAAATATCACATAATCATATTAGAATGAAAATACCTTGAAAGTTGTAAAATCAAGTTATAAATTATTTCAAAAGCATGGTACACATAGTACATGGATAGTAAGACCAACTTTTCAACAATTGGCACCCTAATGAAAAGAAAATGTACATTTATTGACACAAAATATCAAAATAGTCATCAGCCTAAAAATCACATACACATGCAGGACTAAAGAAAAAAATATTTATATATAAAATGTGTACAAACTCTGTAAACATCCTTAAAAACACTGAAATTGTACAGTCTAAAGGGGAGAATTGTTTAGTAGGTGAATCATAACAAAGCTATCTTTAAATCACAGAAATAATTGATCATATGCACAATTTAACATGGAGAGTGGTGGTTAAGAGATGCTTCTGGGGCCAGGCAGCCACTTCCAGCAGTGAGGATGGGTACTTCTCCTAACTTCTCTTCACCTCATTTCCTCATCCATAAATCAGATGAGAGAGTCCTCCCTGGAAAGACTGTTGTGAGGATGACATGAGTTAATGCACAGAAAGTCCTGGAGAACAGACTGCCAGGTAGCAAGCACTCACCAAGACTGCCATTGTGGATGCAGTGGCTGCACAGAGCGACGGGTGCTAGTTCCCTTAAGGGGGTCATAATCTGAGGGGGTGACACGTATCAAACAGATAACCTACAGATGATGTGCTTAGTGGTGGCCTGTGTGACCAGGTGGATAGGGAAGTGACCTGAAATAGACAGGTTAGGACTGGGGGAGGTTTTTTTCATAAGTTGTTGACTGGGAGGTGTGTCCACACGGTACTTCGATCATAATGCCAAGGGCTGAGTAGTCTGGTGGATGAGAGACAGACATGCGCAGTAGTTGGGCAAGGAAGCTAAGCGCCCTGTGGGGTAGGAGGAAAGCATTACTGAGCTAACGGAAGCGAAATGAAGAAGGGTCATGAGAAGTCGCCTGGCAGCTCAGTTTTGTGAACCCTTGCCACTCCTCTCCTCTTGCACACGTCTTCATCCTCACCCTTCGATGGGCCCTCTCAAATGTAAATCTAACAACGTCTCTCCCCTGCTTGAAGCCCTCCCCGGTCCCAGGTCCACCTGCTGGCTTCCCGACCTCACTCCACACGGCCGCCTCCTAGGCTCTCCCGCATCCTCCCTGGCCTGCTCTGAGCTCACCCTATGCGCTGTCCTTTCACCTCAGCTATCCCTCACAGCCTCTAGGCTCCCTGTAAGACCACGACCTCCAAAAGACTGTGGCACTGCGGCGGCATGAATGGATGAATGGGGGGCACAAAGGAGCCAGCAATCACTCAACCAGAGCCGGCGCCTTTACAGGAGGACGCTGAGGATCAAGCAGCGCTGCGCCAGCGCAATAGTGCGGCTGCTTGACGGACACCCGGGTGAATCGCAGCAGCCAATCCGGGCGGGGGGGGGCGGGGCGGGACCGTCTCGCGACCGGAAAGCCCTGCCCACACTGCCTGGGCCCTCTCCTCACAGGCGGCTTCACCCACGGCCCCGCCTCAACGGCCGTCCCTTGGAACTGATGGGATGGAATCCACCATGGCCCTGCTCCGATTGGCTGTTTCTCGGCCCCTTTGACGGAGAGTGGGCATGAACAGCTTTTTGCAAGGGGCCTGTTAGAAGCAGATGGAGTTCCTTCTGGAGGTCCGAAGCACCTAAATGGCGCCTAACCCTCACTCCAGACTCCGAGGGAGTGGCTGTTGCAGAGACCCCCATAACCCCATTCTTGAGATACTCCCTGCATCGTTTCCGTATCGCTTCACCTGGAAGGTTCTTGGATTCCGCAGCGTTTAAGGGATCCCCTCCCGCCGCCTCCCTAACGCGCAGGAATCAGCAAGCCTAGATCTGGGAAGAGGCCCTTCGTCCCTCCGTCGTTCAGACAGCTGCTACCCTTACACCCTGTCTTAGACCTGCTCGCCTCCTGCACTCATACAGGCAGGCAGGTTAGCAGTATCAGGCTGCCTCCCTCCCCCATGGTCCTCAAAGGAAGTGAGACCCAGATCTGTGGGCTCCAGACCAGTTGGAGGCCAGCACCCTGAGCACTAGGAGGGGGACCTGAGAATTGCAGGGCGGCTCCTGAGGGGGGCCAGCACAGGAAGTGGGTCCAGGTGGAAGTTCAGTATTTCTCAGACAACTGGGAGAAGCCTCAGAGGGCAAGATTCCCTCTGCCCTTCCTCTGGTTCTCTCATGAATAGGATCTTTCCCCTCCTCTACCAGACCCTTCAAAATACACAATCTCAGCTTTCTCCTGATGCCTGTGACATCCAGGCCATCTTGGAAGGTAGGGAAAAACACGTTATGCTCCCACTGTGTGCCAGACATGATACTAGCTACTTCCCTTTTCTCGCTGGTCGGTCTTAGATAATTCCTGTCTTATTACCTTTAATGGCTTTGAGGATGCATCTATGTTCTTCTCAGAGCAATAGGTAGGGCTTGCAGAAGGGGGAAAGCACAGTCTGGGAGTGTGAGGAGCTGTGGCAGCGACTGACATGAGCAAAACAGAGAGTCCTGGGTGTGACCGCTGATTTTCAGGTGGCCACTCTTGCCAACAGACATCCCTCCTTCCACACAAGGTCTTTGGTATCATTTGCAGCACTGAGTCCAGAAGGGGAAGAAAGGGTTCAGGGCTAGATCTTGCAGCTTCCTCTCTCTTGACTTTTGATACCTCTAGGTTCGCATCTGCACCCACCCAGCTGAGGATGCTTCTCCATCACCCATTCCTCCCAGCCTTGCCTCATCTGAGGTTTGATTTCCCTGTAAGTCTCAGTGCTTCGCATCCAGCTCTCCCATCAGGTAAATAAGAAATCAGACCCAAATGGATGGCTCCAGGAAGTCTGATAAGGAGTGCCTGCCCAAGAAGCAGGGCAAATGGCCAGCCCTCCTCGAAAGTGACTTCCTGTGGGGTTGGGGATGTAGCACAGTGGTAAAAACGTGTGATTAACATGTGTGAGGTCCTGGGTCCAATCCCCAGTACCTCCATTAGAAAAACTTTTTAGGTTTTTTTAAATAAATAAAATGACTAAAGTTGGAATTGACCTTTTCTTATTTTTTCTTCTTTTTTTTTTTTTTTGGTGGGGGGAAGTAATTAGGTTTATTTATTTCTCCTTGGAGGAGGTACTGGGGGTTGAACCCAGGACCTCATGCCTACCAAGCAGGTGCTCTACCACTTGAGCTATACCCTCCCCCCACAAAATGATCTACATTTTAAAAAAAAGAAAGAAAGTGACTTACTGAAAACAGCCTTCAACTGCCAGTCCAGCTCCTCAGGAATCACACCTTGAGAAAGCAATTGTTTATCCTAAACACTCCTAACAAATGAAACACTTCTTAAAGCTTTTAAAGTTTTCTATGACCAGTTTCATGACCATTTGTAAGGACTGGGTTCAATATCTGAGAAGCTAAATTCATGAACCTGGGAACTGACTTGTGCCACTTCCAGTGTGGCAGGCACTGCTGCCTACCCCGAGCATGTGTCTCAGAGGGGACAGACACGATACTCAGCAATAGTGCGCCTACACCTAACTTTGGGGAATGGGGGAGATGAGGTGGTGACTTACCATTGTGCTCACAGAAGTTACCCACTGGTAGCTGGGCTCCCTCTCCCTGGGTTCAGTCCTGTGTTCCACCTGTCCTCTACCTTGGACCACTGTCAATAGCACCTGGGTCCAGTGAAGTTTTCTTTCTATCTGTTAAAGATGAAAACACCCTGTGGTGATAGGGATGGGAGTGGAGGAATCATAGAGAGGGTAGAAGCTTCAGGGTGGGGCAAAAGTGCTAGGACCTTCCAGAGAAGTGGATCTGAGGTCCTTTTCATACTTCCTGGAGAGCTTCCAAAGCACCTGGGACTTAAACGGTCCTCTTCCTACAAGTGTCTGCTTTCTTCTGCTTATTCCCCGTTGTAGCCTGACAGGGCAGAAGAATTCAGCTGCGGAGTCTGGAAACTTGAGCTGAGTCTCCACTCTGTTATCAAGATGCAGGATGTCCTTGAGCAAGACCTTTATCTTCTCTGGAGTGTAGTTTTCCCAAGGGGGTGAACTGAACTGTAATGATGCCCCCCCCCCTTCTCTTATGCTGCAGAGCTCACCGTGTGTGTTTCAGGGCCATTCCCAGCTATCGTCACAGCTCCTGTGCACTGAGCAGCATAATCAGATGTCATCATCACAAAAAACATTCGAAGTCAGCTCAGTCATCGGTCCCACTTCAGGGATGAGCGAGCAGGCAGGAAGAGGATAAGTCAGTTGCTCAAGTGCACATAGCAAGTGACTAACAGAGCCTGGATTTGACTCCAAAGTATGTGCTATTAATGGTTCTTCTTGAATCTTGAGGTTAACAGACTCTCCTCACACAGGGCCTGGGAGGCATTCATTCCACAAATACGTACTGTCAGCCCCATGCTCCGGCAGCACCTCTACCCTAAACCTGGAAGATAAGTCCTGTCATTAATCCATTTTGGGGAGCGGGAGCTGCCTGAGATCACCCAGGGAGCAGGTGGCAAGTTGGACTGCAAATCCAGTTCTTTCTGGTCCCAGAGCCCCTGTCTTTTTTTTTATTTAATAGACTTCATTTTTTTTTAGGGTAGTTTCAGGTTTATAGCAGAACTGAGCAGAAAATACAGAGTTTGCACATAGCCCTCCTCACCCCCACACATATATACTCCCCTTCCCTCAACACCCCTCATCAGTGTGGCATATTTGGTACAATCAATGAACCAACATGGACACATTATTGTCACCCAAAGTCCATAGTTTACATTGAGGTTCACTCTTGATGTTGTACATTCTATGGGCTTTGACAAATGCAAAATGACATGTAGCCACCACTATAGTATCATACAGAATAATTTCATTGCCCTAAAAATCCCTTGTGCTCCTTCTGTTCATTCCTCCCTCCCTCCCTCTCCCCAAACCCCTGGAAACCACGATCTTTTTATTGTTTCTGTAGCTGTGCCTTTTCCAGAATGTCATTTGGTTGGAATTGTACAGTTTGTAGACTTTTCAGTCTGGCTTCTTTCATTCAGTAACATGTCTTTTAAGTTTCTTCCGTGTCTTTCATGGCAGAGCCCCCATTTTACACTCTGTGCAACAACTGAATCTTGAAGGAAGTACCATGGAAGGTTTTCATGAGGAGATGCAACATGTTGGCACTAGGGTTGCCCTCCCGCTTCCTACTTACCTGAATCCTCCACACCCTGCCTTTCAGGGCTTTATTCTGCCCTCTGACCCCCCAGCACTGGGAGCCCCTGGTGGCTTCTTTGTCCTCACTGATTCAACAATTCAATCAAAATCTATTTATCGGTGTCCGTGTCTGGGCATTGGCAATAAGGGAGGCAACATTCCTGCCTTCAGTTGGTCACCATCCAGTGGGAGAGAAGGGTGAACACAGAAGAATTAGGCAGGGGAGATGGCAGAATAAAAAGGCCTGTATCGGGGTTGGGGAGGGCAGTTAAGAAGAGAGTTTGGCCAGCAGTTCACAAGGCAGGCATGGGGGTCTGCAGAAAAAGGTGGCCCACTCCTCATCCTGAGGTTGACAGTCCTCTTCCTCCCTCCCAGCCCACCCCTCAGCTTCCCCCTCACACCCCTGCCCCCATGCAGTAGACAGGGAATGAAGGCCTGGGCCTGGGTAGGTTCTGATTCCAGCTTTCAGTCTTCTGGGGCCAAGTAAGTAGTTGTCAGGGCCTGGTGGGTGATCCTGGGGTGCATCCATCAGCCCCAGCTCCTCCTCTTGATAGAAAGCAATGGGATCCCTGAGCAAATGGAGCCTCAAGGCCAGCCCCTGACTCCTTGTTGACAGTATTGTCCCCAAGACACCCTCCCCCCTAGAAGTCCTGGAACATCCACTGCTGGGACAAGGACCCAGAAGCATCCCATCCCCATCCAGCACCCCTCTGGGCCACTCTTTTAGGGTCTAGGTGAAAGTCCACCTTCTCAAGAGAAGGGTCTGAGGCCCATCCCTCTCCCCACCATCACCCTAGCCTCTGAGCTGGCCTGGGGCCCATGACTCCGCTCTGTGCTGGGTGTGGCAGGGTAAACAGTCTCCTTTAAGAGCACACTGGGGAGAGGGAGCTCCAGGAATCTTAAGGAATCTGACCAGTTCCCTTCTGCCTGATGGTATTGTTGCCCTGGGCGGGGCCACTAGGTTTAAAGAGCCAGAACCCACCTGGGCTGGACGCAGTCCCAGCAGCCTCCACAGACCTGCTCTCTGCACTGGACTCTCAGGTAAGCTCAGGAGCAGATCTCCGCTAGGACTTTGGGGCTACCAGGCAGAGGGGTTGGAGGCGGAGGGGTGGCCCAAAGTACCAAGCTGAGGAAGGGGCAGTAGGGGCTTGAGTTTTCTCAGTAATGGCTTTGTGTTTGGGGGTTTTGAGGATTGGGGGCTGCCTTCTCTGTGACCGCTGTCATATGGATGGGGGGGTTGGTGGCTGGAGGAAATAGGACCCAGTCTTTGACTAAAGAATATGTAAAGTGGAGTTGTGATCCTCATGATCCAGAAGTTTAGGGTGGTAGAACGGGTAGAGAGAGATGGGGAGTCCAAAGGAGGGCCTGGTTTGGAAACTGCTCACAGCCAACAAACCCCGGTGATCCGAAGGAGCACGTTAATAGTCCTTCCCTTCTAGCAAAAGGACCCATACATTTATGTATTTACTTCTTGTGACACATTTCACTACTTACTATGTGCTAGGAACTAACCTTAGGCTTAATATACAGTAACCGTATGAAGTTGCTACTGATAATCAGCCTCATTTTTACATGGCACTGAGGCACAGAGAGATTAAGTGGCTGAGAAAGGAATTCTCTGGCCAGCTGGGCTCAGCACATAATAACTAGGGTTGCAGTGTGGAACACACTGACAATCCCTATGCCTGCCTGAGGCTAACCACAGGCAGAAAGCTTGGGGCAGTCTTATCTCAAGGACAGAGCCACCCCCTGGACTAGTGAATGAAGACATGGATAGTTCCTACCCTAAGGAGAAAACAGAAAGGAGCAATGTCCAACCCACTAGGCAGTTTCCTGCCACTAGCAGTCTGTTCTCTGAGAGTGGAATTTAGGGCTACCTGGAGCAGCGTCCCTGGCTGGGGCTGGGGGAGGAGGCTCTTGCCTGCCTCTGGCACCTGGCGGCCACTCCCCGCCTTTCCCTGCCCAGCTGTTCACGCCTCTGCACAGCTCAGCCCTGGGTGTGCCTTAGTGGATGCTCTCTTGGAATTCAGTCTGGTAGTGCCCCAGGCCCAGACCTTTGGAAACAGTACACCAAGGTCTGACAACTGTAGTGGTTTGAGTAGGGGTTAGGAAGGCAGCCTGAGTTAGAAGAGCAGCCCTGCTCTCCTGATTGTGTCAGGCATCTGATTACCAGATTTTTAACAAAGCCCTGTAAGGCATTTACTATGTGTAGACACTATTTTAAGCACTTAACCAGTATTAATTCAATCCACGTAACTCCACAAGGCATTACTATTATCATCTCTAGATGAGGAAGCAGGAATTAGTAACTCTCCCACATCCAACCCATCAGCAAGGGCATCCTTGAGGCACAGGCACAGTGAGCCTGGGGCCGGTCTGGGCTGTCTGACCCCAGCCAGCCCCCTTCCCCTGCAGCCCTGTCCTGCAGCTGTGTCATGGAGGGACTGACCCAGGGCCTTCTCCTCCTGCTGGCCGGTGAGTCCTCCCAGAAGTGCCACTCACCCACCCACCAAAGCTGTGAAAACCAGGGCAGCATCTCACGAAGGGGGCCTGATGTGGAGTAAATGTGCTTTCATTTAAACTGTCAATGTAAAGAGAAACCTTCAGGAAATAACAGTACAGGGAGGAAGCAGATATTGCAAAAGTTATCCTGAACAATGGAACTTTGGGAAACTGTAACCATTTGTTGGCAGAAAGAGGACAGCTGTCCCTACTTCTTTAGGAGACAGAGCATTAGCCACAGTCCATGAAGGAAGCTTTTCAGGAGAGGATAAAAAGAAACCAACACACCATCCCATTCTGAGCGTAAGAAAGAATAGCAGGAAGGGTTGTGACTTGCGGGGTTGGGGGCAGAAGAGGGGTATTGGGGGGTGGAACTCACAGAAAGGCCAGGAAGTGGGAGACAAAAATCTCAAGTCTGTTTGCAGGGAAGATGTGAGGACGGGAACTTGTGACCTCAGGTACCCCCCACCCCCCTCCACAATCCACAGTCGAGGCTGCTAGTCCTCTGGACTGGGTGGGGTCAGGCCTGCTGATTCATTCTGAGACCAGTGTCATGGATTAACCCCCAATACCTCTGCTTCTCTCACCCAGGCCTGCCTGTCTTGGAAGCCAATGATGTGGTTGGTGAGTGAGGCCCCAAACTGCCCTGCTGGCCCTGCCCCCACCTTTTCCAAGACCACATATCCTGCCTCCTGGGTCTGGTCCTTATTCTTTTTTTTTTCTTTCCTGCAGATAAAGACAGTCCCTTCTACTATGGTACGAACTGATAACCCTTGCCCCTACCCCTACCCTTACCTCTCCTGGACTTCTTTGCTGGAGGCTGGTGAGGAGTGATGTGGAGGGAAAGAGGGGCGGATGGGGCCAAGACTAGGGATTAAAGAGTCAAGGTGGGTGGTCGATCAAAAGGAGAGGCCAATATGCAACATGGTCTTTGGGAGAACTTCATTCCAGCAGGGAGGTAAGGTACCCACTGGGTATTTGGGAAGACTTCTGGGGAAGGGCCTGGAGGCATCAGGCTGCTGGGCCCCTGGGGTATCTCACACCTAATCTCCTTCCTTCCACTCCCTCTCTCTTGCCTTCCCCAGGACCCAGCTCCTTGCTGCCCTACAGCCCCCCAGATTTCCTCTTCCTCTGCCTCTTCCTTCCCCAACATGCCCCTCATTTCCCCCAGGTCTCATCTCAAAGGCCACCTTTCAGGAAAGCCTTCCTTGATCATCCTCCAAACCCCCTTCTTTTTCTGTGCTCTTCTGCTTATTTTTAATTCCCAGCGCTTGTTCCCACCAGATAGTATACTATGTGTCTGTTTCCTGGTTTGTCTTTCTTGTTGCCTGGAATGTAAATGCATCTGTACAATCATGTGCTCGTAAATATCTTTTGCATGAGTGAGGTGGAGTCGGGCTGGTGCCAGCTCCCTCTCTGTGCTCCCCCAGACTGGGAAGGCCTGCAGGTGGGCGGGACGATCTGTGCAGTGCTCCTGTGCATCGCTGGAATCTTGTTCGCCCTGAGTGAGCAGTGGGACTGGCAGGGCTGGGGAAGGGGTGGGGAGGCAGGAGGTGGTAGGTGAGGAGGGGGTGGGAAGAGGGGTGGCCCAGGCTCCCCAGGCTCTTTGCATTGGCTCTCTCTTCCTTCACAGGTGGCAAATGCAAATGCAAGTCAAATCAGAAGCGCAGGTGAGCACAGGGCCCTATTGTGTTTACCTTGAGCTAAGCAGAGCTATTTGGGGATAAAGTCCTACAATTTGGAAAAAGAAGACAGCCTCCTTCCTGGCTGTCCCTGGGCTTGCATGGGATTTGTTTTTCATAGATTATCCACCCTGAAGGGCCCCAAATCAGGGAAAGCTCTGATTTGATCCTGTTAAAGTAGCACCCAGGATTCTGGGTGGCGGAGAAGAACAGAAGGTTCGAGGATGCTAATCTGATGTGTTCCTTTCTCAGCCCCTTACCCGAGAAAGCTGTTCCACTCATCACTCCAGGTGAGACAGGCTCCTTCCAGAGGCTTCCAGGCACTCAGGCAGCCACAGAATTTGAGAATTAATAACTGTTATGCTGTGTATAAGGCGGGACTGTCCTGAGCTAGTCAGCCTTGGGGCTGCCCGAGGCTGAGGAGAGTGTCTATGGTGTGACCGGAGCCCCATTCTCTCCACAGGCTCTGTCAGCACCTGCTGAGCCCAGGACCAGCTTCATGGCAGTCTTTTGCTCCCATGCTGTTCCTGCCCCTTGGGGGCCCCACCCTTCATCATGGCCTTTCTCTCCAAGGGTGGGCCCTTAGGCTCCCTTCTGATAGGGAGGCTGTCCAAGGCTTATTATTAAACTTCTCTCCCCCTACCATGGTTTTCTGTGGGTCTGGTTGAGGATGGGCAGGCTGGGCAGGGGCTACAAAATCTTGCTCAGGAAAGAGCAGGCCCCTCAGTACCTGGGGGAAGGAGGGGGCCCCATGGATTGCTAACGCATCCTCTGGCCACATGTCTGTCCTGAAGCCGACTTCCAGCATGCCCCGCGCTGACTTTGCGACCCTCCTGATAGTTGGTCTCCTGCTTCATGTGCCAGACACCTCAGTGTTTTATCAAAGGGCCTTGCAATTTCTGCACCTTGCTAGAGACCTCAGAAGTCCCAATGACCCAGGTACCCATGACATCCTATAGCCTAGAATGATCCCCAGTGGTTTGACACCTGCTAAGACCCCACCTCACTTATTGAGTGTTCACACAGCCCAGGAAATGCAATTGCTTCATTGACTCACCCCAGTAAAACCCTGTGTAATCCTCAGACCAACCAACGGACCCTCCCCCTTCTCTAATATCCGGTGAGACCCCACTGTGAGCAACATCTCAAGAAGCCCTGCATAGTGCACTTTAGAACAAAAAACCATCCATGCAAATCTAGGTCTCAGTATTGTCCAAAGTCCATTCCTGGAACACCTCCTGGGAAGGTCCCAGGATGCATAGGGTGGGGCTGGGAACAGCCTGTTCATCCTGCAACCTCACCCCTCTTGCCAGCCTCCATAGCCTAAGGTGGAAGTTGCGGAGGCACGCAGCCCGCTCCTGCTCCCAGAAGGGACCCGAGGGTGGGGTGGGCTGGGGTAGCAGAGATCTGCCCTGTCTGTGCTAGGCAGTGGCTAATGGTCTGGGTCTGGGCTGCTGAGGCAGCTCCCTGTCTTCGTGTTGCTTCAAACCAGCCCTCTAATGTGCCCGGCTCCAAACCTTCCAACCACTTCCCACGTTGGTGCCAGATCCTCTAGAAAGTATAATGTGTCCAAGATTTTGGGTCCCCTGACTTGTGGGCTGGGGTCAGGAAGCTAGTGCAGGGGATTCTATAGGTTGAGGACCTTACCTCCTAGTCTGCAGCCCATCCTTGGCCCTGAGGTCTAAAAATGAGGATCATAGATCTGTTTGGGGCCCTTGAAGCAGGACACATAAGCAGGGAGAGGGGAGGATTCCAAGTCTGGCTCAGAACTGCAGCAGGAACCCGAATGGGACTCGGGATACCGAGTGCAGCCACTGTCCTAGGTAGGTGAGGGGAGTGTGGCAGGGAGCCTTGGGGCTGTGCCACGCTCATCACCCACCCTGGGATGGATACTCTCAGACCTTTAAGGCCCCAGCATTGTGAGCCGGATGCATGCTGTGAAAAAAGTAAAAGGAGTGTGCTGCGATGGCTGAGGTTCATGGGTACCTCGTGGGTGATGTGGTCAGGGCAAAATGTGACATCTGAGCTGAATTCTTAAAGGGACATGGTGAGAAGGATCGGCCGCACAAACATCTTTCCTGGTAGAGGGGGACACTGGCCTTCTTACTTTTTGAGGACCAGTGTGACTGGTACGAAGACGATGAGATCACGGAGGAAGCAGAGGTGGCCACTGCAGGGAGAACCCCTGCCTGGTCCTGAGTCGGGAATCAATCGAGGGACCCGGAGCTGCGCAGGCAGCGGGAGCCGAGGCAGGAGCGCGCAGCGGCCCCGGCGCAGGCACGGAGCCCAGGGGCGGGCGCAACCCGGACGCGCGGCTGCGTCATCCGCCCGCGAGCGGCTTCCGACCCCGCCTTTTCCTCCTGGGATTGGGGAGAGGGGTGTCTTCTCCTGGAGTGTGGAGTGTACCCCTAGCTGGACACAGGAGGACGCTGGTGTGAATGGATTGCATTGGAGAAAGTAAAAACGAGTTCCGCCTAAGAAAGCAAAAGTCTATGGCCATACGTGGGGCTAGGGTGACAGACGCGGAAGCGACACCGTCAGAACGCCCCTTCTCGATGACTGACAGCTGCTGTCCTACTGAGAAACTTGGGTCTCTCCTATCACAAAGTGAGACGCTCTGCTGTTTGAAATCCGACCGGTAAAGAAGGAATCCCCATCGCTGCCAGGGAAAGCTAAGTCCCTTTGACCCCCTCGATTCCAGCCTACTACCCAGCTCCGGAAGAGGGGTTTCTGGACGCAATATTCCACATTCATCTTAACGTTTCGTTCCCTGGCTCCACTTTGCCGTGGAGACCAGTTACACAGAGTCATGATCCACTTTCAGCCTGCCAAGCTTCGCCTGAACAAATCCCACACTTTCCTCTCATCCGTAAACAGCCTAACGGCCCCACGATCTCTAAACGCCAACGTGTGCCGCTCCTTCATTGTCAAGTCAACGAGCGTGACTTTGTCCAAATACAGGCTCCTGCATGGTGGTTTAGGCTGATTCTACCTGTCCAGCGCTGGGGCAAGGGGCTCATGGAGGACATCTAGGGGCCCGGGTTAATCGTGGGTGAGAGAAGTCAGCGACTGTGATGGGAGGGCGGAGGTGGGGAGAGGACCATGCAGGAGAAAGAATTAGCCTATGAAAGTTGGCACCTGGGCCCTGGAGTTGGTCTGCTGATTCCCAAGGGTAATTAAGTTCTCCTCTTTCCCTCCCAGAGTAGGGAGTGGGAAAAGTAGTCACATGACGAGAGGAGCCTCTGCCCAGGTTTCACTGTGTCGAATTACTTGCTGTGCCTCAGGGACCCCTTCCTTGGGCCTGTTTCTCCTGGGGAAAGGGGGATGGGGTGGGGAGGCTTTAGTCATAATTCCTAACTCTTGTCATCTCCCAGATGAGGGGCTGCCAAGGTAGGAACCAGAGAAATCTAAGGGTAATTTCCACTTAATTGAACACTTGGTATGTGATGGACACGTTAACTCAGTTTTCCCAGGAACTTAGGTGACAGGAACTGGATCATCCCCTCTGTGCATAAGAGGAAACCTAGGTTCTAGATCTCACAGGCCATCTTGTCCTGAGCCTTTCTGAAGGACGGCTACACAGCCTTTCTGGTATTTATCACTGAGAGAGAACCCAGGCACTGTGGCTGCGTGGGAACTATATACCCCCACTCTTTTTGAAAGAATCTTATTTTTTTCTGATTGCAAACATCTTTCATGCTTATTACAGAAATCTGGAACATTACAGGGGTATCTAACTTAGAAGGCAAACCAGTTTCTAACCCAGCACTCAGAACTAATCAAGGATAAAATTTTGATGTATTATGTAATTCTATTATATATCATATATCACACATATATTATTCTATACTTCTCTGGAGCTACAGCCAGGTTATTACATGAATAGTTCATCATTTTGCATTACTGAATAGTAGTCCTACACAATCCTCTTAATATAAGGGAAGGCCTACTAACCTAAATATATAAGGTTTATTCTAGTCTTAGAATAGTCGCTTGAAAACACTGTAATATTTCTGTTTATTAGAAGATAGCAGCATCTTACCCTCAATTTTTGTGTAAATACTGGAAAACCCAGGGTAACAAGTGAGGGCCAACAGCTATCATGAGGGAGCAGTGGAGGGCCATCTTGGTTGGTCACTGGTGAGGTCCTGTGCCTGGTTCTGTAGAGGGATTTATTACTCAAGTCTCAACCCTGCCATCAGAGGAATATTCTTAAGGTCAGATCTGCTCAAAATGCACAAAAGATAATCTATTTATCTTACAGAAAAATCCCTTTAACATGGCCTATAGGCCCTACCTACATCTGACCCCAGGCCCCACATCTGACCATCAACTCTCCAAGCTCCCCCCTGTGCTCTCCCAAGAACAAACACAGTTTAGGCAGCAGCCTTAGCTTCAGGGCACCTCACTTCGCTCCCTCTGTCCCAATCTTCTGGCATCCCAGCATCACCAATCCCCTTCCTCCTTCAGGCTCTTTCAGGAGGCCTCTGGGGCCACTCGGCAGCGGCACCACCAGCATTTGTCCTCTCATCACTGTTGGCTGCTTCTCTTTGTACTCAGCTCAATTCACGTACTGTTTATATTTTACTGATTTATTTGATATGGTCTCCGACCTCTACAGAATGTAAATCCATATCAGCACCTGCAGACTTTTCTCAGTTTGGGCTCACAGATTAATTTATTTTCAGATTGCTGTCTTGTGATTTCCAGTGAGTACATATTGGTCATTTTGTGCTTCTCATGTTCTCAGGGTAATTTTAGGAAATCTGGTTGTGTTCCTTCCACCAGTCCCCTCACAGATGAGAATAGCACATGGGTCTTGAGGTCATCATAGGCTCACAGTTTATGTATACAACATCTGGCACCCTACCAAAAATATCCATGCATGAAAGACAAACGTAGACCAGGCAGACAACATACAGAGAAAGAAGATGCAGATGTTGGAATGATCAGACCAGGACTTTAAAACAACTGTGATTAATGTGTTCAAGGAAAGAGATGATATATGGAGATTTGCAGAAGAAAATAAACCTGTATGTTGTAGGTTAAATTGTATCCTCCAAAAAGGTATTTTCAATTCCTAATCCCCCATACCTGAGACTGTGACCTTGTTTGGAAGTTGGGTCTTTGCAGATATAATCATTTTAAAAGGAGGTCATACGGGATTAGGATGGACCCTAATCCAATGACTGGTGTCTGTGGAGCCGGCTGGCACTCTCTGGAATAATAAAAACCCCCACCCCTGGGCTGTCTGTGTGCCTGAAGCCTACTGACACCTTAAGCCCACTCCCCACTGCAGGATCCTTTGCATACCTGCATTTCTGCAAGATATAAAAGATCTCTTGATGTGTGTTTACCCTAACAAAACTCATCGCCCCAGGAGATAATAGCCCATCTCACAATACCCTAGGCGGACTCAAAGCACATCCTGCCCTTATCAGGGTTGTAAATCCTATTATTCAGAGTAGACCCTGACAGATCTTACAACCAGTCAGGTATCTGGGCACGAATCATGCAACCCGCCTACTGCTTGTGTGCACAGCCCCCTCCCCCCAATAGAAGACCCAACACGCCCATCCCTGGCACTCACCCGGGTGCCTCTCCATCTGTGTGGCCCTCTGTTGCCTATAGCAGCATCCCTATTAAGCTTTCCTAAACTTTTCTCGGTCTCCGGTAATTCTTCTACCAACCCGCGTGTCACTGTCACCATCACCATTGCCCACAACAGTGTCCTCCTAAGAGGAGGAAAATGTGGACACAGGGAGAAAGCCTTGTGGCGAGAGGCAGAGATGGAAAGATGCAACATGAAGCCAAGGAACACCAGGAAGAGGAAAGGAAGGATCCTTCCTCAGAGACTTCAGAGGGGGAGTGGCCTCGGCAACACCTTAATTTTGACTTCTCACCACCAGAACTGTGAGAAAATTATTTTTTTATATTACATTAAAAAATTAAGTGGAAATTTTGGAACTAAAAGTTCTTAACTCAAGTTAAGAACACAACTGATGTTTAACAATCAATTAGACTTAACTGAAGAGTGATTGGAAGATAGATTAAGAAAATAAAGACATATAAGGAAAATGTATTAAATAAAATCCAACATTTACTAATGATTAAAAAACAAATTTATACTAAACCAGAAGTAAATGGAAATTTTCCTAATAAAGGGTATGCAACCAAAAAACAATTGGTATTTTAATGGAGATTATTGAAAGCTTTCTATCTGAAATTGGGAATAAGATGCCCTCTGACCCCAAATTTGTTCAGCATCACATTTTCTAATGGTAAAAAAAAAAACTTATCTAAGAGTAGGCAATAAGGCAAAGAAAAGGAAAACGTACCTGAGGATTAGAAAAAAACTAATCAAACTTCATTATTTGCAAATGGCATGATTTTGTATGTAGAAAATCCAAAGAATCTATTCAAATAATCAAAGGTAAGTGAATTTATTAGGAAGACCACAAAGGTCAATATGAAAATCCTAGTTGTTGTTTTTTTTAAATCCTAATATTTCCAGTCCCAGGAACAAACTCTTCGGCAAAAGAAATAAGACACCATTTAAACTATAATAATAATAATTTTTTAAAAACCCTAAAAACAAATAATTTTTACACAAAAACATTTAAACTGAGATACCTTAAAAGAGCCTTACGACTTGATGCAAATGCCAACATCCAGAACAAGAGGGTGGTTGCTTTTTGAATTGTAAACAGCTCGCAGCTCTCTGCTTCTGAGGGCGTGGTGTGATTTGTGTGTGTGTGTGGGTGGTGTTGATTCTGAACACCCAGTGTCTGAGCTAGGACATGCACTGAGACTTGTCAGAGACACCACACAAGACCATTTATGCACAGTTGCCTGGATGACGGCTCCTGCTCTGTTCTTTGTGGCAGATGGCACGGCAGCTTGCAGACCCCCTGCAGCCTTCTGGTCACCTGATAATGGGGTAGGAGCAGTGTTTTCAAGTGTAAAATAAGGTTTCTCCAAAATCCAAAAGGCCCTACTGACAGTTATGCCTCGTTCTCAGTGAGGCAATGTATTGGCCTTTACATTGGAGGAAATGTCCCAGTTCTGCCCAAGGCCAGATGTCAGCGAACATTTCCTCTAAAGACTCAGATGGCAGGATCTGAGTTAGGATATGTTGGGTGTTGTGGGCCGCATGGCCACATGAAACTACTCATCTGTCAGCCAATGTAGCACAAGAGCAGCCTAGACAAAACACATGGATGGGCATGGTTGTGTACCAATATTACTCTACATACAGAAACAGGCAGCCAGCCAGGTTTGGCCCATGGGGCCCAGTTTGTCAATCTCTGGCCAAGACTACTAGACCCTAAAAATGTCCCCAATGTGGCAGAACCCTGAATCCTTCCACCCTCTAGCACACAGGTGTCTTCCTAGGGCATCCCAAGAACTCACTGCTTCCTTCTCACCGAGACTGAGTATGCCATCAATACAGTGGATCATGGCAAGGTGATCAGTGTCTCTTCAGACTCTGCTGTAACAGAGGGCAGGAGTTACCACACACCTGGAGAAAGACAGGCAATGTGTTCTGATGGCCATGTTATAAGACGGTAATTTTTTTTAAATCTCTTGCTTGATACTGATTGAAGAGAACATATTCACTAGATCAGGGGCTCCCCAAGTCCCAGAGTCTTGTTGACCTGCACTGGCAAACACACCACATTAAATACTGAGCTGTGACGGTGAACTCCATGGTTAAGTTTCTGGTCGTTCACTGTCAGTTCACCATCATCTGCTGGAATCCATCTGCTGTTTGCTGGGACCAGACAGGCAAATAAAAAGGGCGAGGCTCGCCCTAACTTCAGATATTGCACACGTGTTACAGAATCTCTCCTTGTTTACTGTCTTGGACGGGGAACATCATTTGACAGGTTCCTCTTGGCCTTTCCTACCATTATGAGTCTTACTTCAGTGTGTGTGTGGTGGGCGGATGGGGTCT
Organism: Camelus ferus; assembly: GCF_009834535.1. Classification (NCBI taxonomy): domain Eukaryota; kingdom Metazoa; phylum Chordata; class Mammalia; order Artiodactyla; family Camelidae; genus Camelus; species Camelus ferus. Next base: position 64,200,764 of record NC_045706.1, on the reverse strand, counting down.
GCAAACCTGTTTAACCCAGTGAGGTGAATTTGGGCCTAGGAATCCACCTGCCACCTGGCTTTCCTATGCTCCCACTCTAACAGAGAGGTGATGGTTTTCCTCCTGGTTATGTCAACTCAGACCCCCCTACCCAACAGCATGTAACAGACTTGGGTCATTTCCTACCCCTGGCCTCAGAGGGGTAGATTTATAGAACCCTTATCACATATAGTTGCTGCAATACAGTCAGGCCCTTCCTCCATTCCAATTGATGGTCTCTGGGGCTGAGACCTGGCTCTGTGCTGGAAATAAATAGAACAAGATCCTGATCTTCAGCTTTCTGCTCATATAACCAAAAAGGGGTACGAGCTGGGAGCACAAAGCTGATAGAGCCCAGAGCTGGGCCTCTTATGACCTCTGGACACAGAGATCTGAGCTTTCACCACGGACCTTTTGGGCTTTGCTGCCCATTCTGACAGTTACGCTACTTCACATCTTATGATGGCCACCACCTGGTCTCTGCTCTTCTGGAACCCTTTCAATCCCTATGTTCTCCTACTGCCAACTCTGGCTGAGGAGCACTTCCACTAGTCTCAAAATGCTGGTGCACCTCACTAGCACACTATCAGTTTAGCAAAGGAATGTTCTTGGGTCCTTTCCAAGGACATTTTTAGCTCAGTGTTTTTTCTAATCTTCCCTAGCATGCCCACCTGAGGCCTCCAACCCCTTTTCTCAACACTCAGCATCTCTCCCTCCCATAGGCCATTGTCTCCAACCTTTAAGGGTCAACTCTAGATCAGGATGGACCCCTAGAACGCTTAGAATTTAAATCCTGAGTCACAAGAGATGCCTCACATTAATCAATCATTTTATACTCAACCCTCTGCTCTACCATCCTCAAGATCCCCTTGTGTGTTCTAGGTCCTATTCACCTATTCACATACACTAATCAGGCCCTGCAGTTTCCTTCTGTAGGAGGGGCTCTCCCTTCTGCGCCATGCTCAGTCCAGACACTAGTTTTCTGAAACAGAAAAGTCAGTTGTCAGCTGAGTTTCCTCTAAGGGACTAGGCAGTATGTTTTTTTTTTTTTGCAGGCCAAGAGAAATGTGAAATATTCACAAAATTGCAATATTCTGTGCTACAAGCCTAGTAACAAGGGTGGAATTCTTTGGGGGGGGCATTATATTCCTAACTGGGGTTCCTTGCCATCAAATTCATCTGTAAAAACCACGCAGCTGGTACTTGGCTTACCAGCAGTTTGCCAACCCATTCTGCAAACAGTAAGACGTTGAGGGGGCAGGTATGTATTATCGTGTAATTCACCTACCTCAGGTGAGGCCTCTGGACAGTCCTCTAGTTAAGAGGCAGGTGGCTACTGCTGCTGGCCCAGGTTTCAGAGCTACCTTGGGATTTAAGGTCACCTAGCACACCCCCAACTTCCCATTCCAGGTTCCCAGAGCCCACTCCTTCCATATCTGGACCTTAAAATTAGTAACTCTACAGGGGGTTAATATACTCCTTGAAACTTCACTGCTCTATCAAACTGGCCTTTCATGGCATCCTAGCCACTGCTACTACAGGTTTCATAAGCTCCCAGGCGTTCCACCTCACAACCCAGAGGGCCTTTGCTGTTCCATGGTTGACCATCGCCTGAAAACGTCAGCACTGTAGGCTCATGGGACGAGCAGAGACCCTGTGAACATGGGAAGATGCAGTCTCTGCCCCACCCATCCACCTTCATGCTACTCAGTCTTCTCTGTTTATCTCCCCAGGTCTGCCTCTAGCATTCCTGGGTGATGCTGCAGCCCCATCTCTAGCCACGTGAGTCTGCAGAACACTGGTGGGAAGAATGGTGAAGTGGGGCGAAGCCCAATAAAGCCAAAGAAAGACTAGTCTACCTACAGATAGACACCAGATAAAGATCCTTAAAATGATGAAATTGGGATAACTGGGCTGCACTGCATAGTTATTAAAGACAACACTGTATGGTTATTAAAGACAAGTGGGAAAATAAAGCTGGGTAAACTAACAGCTATCAAGCAAAATTCTTTTTAATAAACTTCACTCACATTTTAAAGTCTTGACATTTTTATTTAATATTTGTGTAAGTGATAATGTGCTATGCGCAGAGCTGCCTGAAATGTGGAGCTTGCTTTCCACTGCTAGAAATTTCTAGTTAACAATTTGGGAACAGGTCTCAAGCTTGAGAATATGTGTATCCTGCAGTAACTGTTAAGTGCTAACCCAGGGTAAAAGTATGAAAAAAAGCGTTCAAATCAACATATTTTATATAGAAAAACTGAAACAAATTGTGGCTGATGATTCAGGGTATAAAGCACCCAAAAACGAAGATCTCTAGCTATGAATAGATGCAACTCCAGCATAAAGGAAGGGAACAGCAGGGCATTACAAATGGCTGATGAATAGGACATGCTAGCCACAGGAAGCTGGGACTATATGCTCATTCTATTCTCACACTTCCTGGTATGTATTTCTAGTCACCATTTCCACTCACATATTGAACATTTTAAAATATGATTTTTAATTTAGCCTTGTTTTAATACAAGGGAAATTAGTGCTAAATTTTAAAATTCACACTGAAATACAATAGTATTAAAATGAACCACCCAATCATTCTGCTATATTTGGTGAGTAGATAGTCTGTGCCAGTCATTGTGAAAAAGTCTTTTTATTTTAAGAAAAAAATTTAGTTAACAAAAAAATTTAACAAGTTTCACTTAGCAAAATACACCCGAAAGGAAATCACAGTACAAAGAAAGTTTTAAGTCAAGGCCTCACCAATTCCTACAGTATTAGTAATGTGTCTCAATTTTCAAAACTAACTTTTTAAAAGCTTAAACTTAACCTAAAAGATTTTAAATGAAAATAAACTAGAATGAACAAACATGAGAAATGTTCCTCTTTGAATTAGGGATCTAGCACCTTGAGTTTTAAAAAAAGAGAGAGAGAGAGAGAGAGAAAAGCACACCTCCCCAATGTGTTCACGATGATGTAAAAGATCCACATTTAACATACTTAAAACTACTTTATAACTCAGCTATAACATCACTCCAGAAGTACACTACCAAAATATTAATTGAGAAAAGCTGAAAATAGTTTTAGTTTACTCAATATCACATGCTAGAAGAAAGTTTGCATGAGAAAACACTGAAGAGGTAATTTTTTTTAATCCAGATTTCACAAACTCATGGTGCAAAACGGGTCCCACAGCTTCCTCTAGAGTAATAACTGCTTTTCACTGCTTGTTGGCTGCCTGTGAAAATTTGATTGAAATAACTCAAATGCTACTACAAAACTAGTCATACCCTCCCATGCTGTTCTGGCCACCGTAGCCAGCCCCGTAACAGCCACTCACGGATTGGCTCTCAAGGCCACTGTAAGTGGACTGGGTTGACACCCCCATGCCTTGCATCATCTGGCTGCTATAAGCCCCGTTGCTGGCCCCCGTTGTGGAATTCAAGAAAAGTTCTATGTATCTGTGCTGCATGTTGGCCCTGTCTTTGGACATGGCCGCCACAGCTTCTTCATGAGTGGCAAACTCAACATCAGCTTCGCCCGTCACTCTTCCATCAGGGCCAATCTCAATATGGACTCTCACAGGGTTGAGCGGAGAGAAGAAGTTGTAAATGTCGTTCTCCGTGGCCTTGTAGGGCAGCCCCCTCATGTGGACGCAGTGCCCGGTGGTGCTCTGGACAGTGAACTCGCCATCTCCATACCTGTGGTCGTACATCCCAGAGAGACAGTAGCTGAGGTCTCTTCCAAACAGGTCGGTGGTGAAGCCGTAGCCATCGCTGAGGCCGCTGTACTCCTCGTAGCCCCCATAGCCTGCACTGTAGGCTCCGGACCTCATCCTCTCCAGGCCTGCTTGTTTGACAATGCCGATGTACCTCCTGGCTGTGCCGGGGCGGTCATAGGGCCCCGGTCGCTGCACCGACATGAACTTCAGAGGGGGATCCGAGTATGACCTGACTTCTTCCTGACTGCTCTTGAACACCTCGATATATCTGTGCCCTATTCTCTCCTTGTGCTTCCCTAGAGCCTTCTCAGCTAACTCCTGGGAGGCAAACTGCACAAAGGCTTCCCCTGTAATCTTGCCCTCAGGGTCCACAGGCAATGTGATCCCGTTTGGCACGATTTCCAACCCTGAGAAGAACTGAACGATTTCTTCCTTGGTGCATCCAAATGGGAGTCCTCGAAGCCGCACAAAACCATCATTGGCGGTGTCGGCACTGTTTGGACCACTGTGCTTCAACACCCAATCCATCTCGGTTCTGTGGGACTTGAACACCTCAATGTACCGGTGTCCCATGCTTTCCCTGTCTTTTTTAAGGGCCATTTTTACATCTTCTTCTGATTCAAGTTCAACAAAAGCCTCACCACTCTGCCTGCCCTCTCTAGTGTAGATAAAATGAACGCCTGCGGCCCCATCATGAATTGTGCAGGTGGAGAGGAAATTCTGCACATCCTCAACAGAGCAGGACCAGGGCAGGCCACGGAGCTTGACCACAAAACCTTCACCTCCCTCGGGGCCCAACATCATGGACACTTGACAGGGCAGACGTCAAACAAGCTTGGGTGCAACTTTTTGTGGCTGCAAAGAAAGCAAAAACTACTTTACATAATTTTTCATTTAATATGTGCAACAAGAATATGCAATAAATAGCTTCCCCCCTTTTACAGATGAATGAAATTAAATAAAGATGTTAAGAAATACAAATACGTTTGAGCTCAGATTTAACCCTAGGTCTCCCCAAAAATGTTCGTATTACTCACAGATAGCTCAAAAATAACAAATTAAGGGTTGTTTTTCTTTAATAGTGATCTGGAAGTCAGGCAATAAACTAAAATTTACAAATCATAATTATCAATTACTATGAGTTCTAGGAGGGTAGACAGAAGAATGAGTTGAGGTAACATTCAGAAATACTAAAAGAACTCAGAACTGGAGGAAAATAGATGAGCTGTTTTCTTGCATCGCTAAAGTAAAGGATAGATGTGACTCGGTACTTTGAACACAGAAGAACCTAAGTATAAGGCAGAGCATTTTCTTGTTTTATTTATTCCAGATGTCTGTCATGAAATGTGTTAATTCATTTATGACAGTTCCTGAGTGATTTTTAAACTACAATCCTTATATTTAACCTATATGCTTGTTTGTGGCAAGATACTATACAAGCAAAAGGAAGTGATGAATACAACTATTTTAAATCACAATACAGAATAAGATTTTCTTTGATACTGGGATGAACCAGAATCAGTCTTTACATCAGCAACAATGCTGCAAGGACACAAGGAAGCAGTGACTTCCAGAGTCTAAGGAAGCATCATTTTGTTCCTAAATTGTTAACTCAAACATGAGTTAAGTGTGAGGTCAAACTGAAGACATATACAAACAAGCAGATAAGCCCATCAGATTAGTTATGTGTGCTGCAAATACAGAAATCAGATTATATGCTTCTCAGTCTCAAAAACATAACACACAGATTGCTGTTTTGTTGAGACTAGAAGGGAATGACCACCTCCAAGTACAAGAGGCATGCGCGAGCAGTGCCCTTCCTGACAGGGTGTCACTAAGTGCACGTAGCACCTGGTACCACTCACTGCAAGAGTAAAAGTCAAATTCATGTCAAAGGGCTATACTGGGAAGAGGAGAGTTGAGCCAGCAGACAGCAATATATGCATAACTGAGACAATGAAAATATTGATGGGGCCAAAAATATATTCTTGGTCATCAATACTCAAAATGGGCACATGTTAAGTATACGGAAATTACATGTTTCATCAAACTGTCACTGCCCATCAAGCCAACAGATGTAGTCATTAAAATCAGTGATAAGAGAGTTGCCTTTTCAAGAAATCCGGGCACAATGGTTATCACACAGATAAAAGCAGAATCTTACTTCAGATGAATCCGAAAAACATCCCAGATGGAATGGGGTATTGAGCCCAGGAAGATTAGGTATCTGACTGTTTCATACTGGGTACTTAGCACTTCCCCAAGCCCTCAAATGTCTGTGGTAAACCACACTAGTTCTAACCTTCCCCCACCCTCAGCTGATCATCATATCTTCTTAGAGGACTAGAAACCGGCTGAAGGAAATTAGAACAAGGTCTAGGAATTCATAAACAAGGAGTTGCTTCGCCTCATAGCTGAGATCAGTATCCATGACTCTTGCTCTGGTCTCAACTCCACCCATCCCCATGAAATTCTTCTCTAAAGAAACACCATTTTTCCTTATCAATTAAGGAGACTATCACTTCTAACCAATCCCCTTACACTTTCCCTAATACCAACTTTCCCTCCAGCGGATTGCTGATTGGCTTTCCCTTTCAGTAAAATCAAAAAAGGCCTGTCATCTCTACCCCGCACCATTAAAAAGGGCATGATCTCACTCTGCCAAGGATCTCCCAGGCAAAAAACATTTTCTTATCACCATCTAATTTGTTCCTACGGCAGAACTTGACCATCCTCTGAAAATCTCCTCTTGGTTCCTGGCTTTTCTCTTACTTCCTTAGACACTGTCTCTTTGAGCCTTTCCTCATCATTCAACTATAGGCAATCACTGGCCTTTTTGGAGGCAGCCTCACCTGATCCCTAGATCTTCAGGGCCAGCTCTGAGCTCAGGATACGCAAGTTCTCAGTCATAGGCTGAGTTCCATCTATGCACCAGAAATGAATGTAGCCATTTTCTCTCTGAAACTCTTCTATAGCACCCTGGTTGCAGCATAAATAGCCTTACCTGTCATCCAGAGGCTCCAGAATGAAACTGAAGAAAGCCCTGACTACTTCTTTCAGGCCCTTAAATCCAATGAGTTCATCATCTCTTTGCAGTGAACCCATTCTCCACCCTAATCCTTTTCCTAATTTCATGCCCAAATTCTGTTCAGTAACTCTTCTGACTCCAACATGTAAATAAAGGTTTCTCACAGCTCCTCCCTGTCCCTAGCACGCTGCTTGGCTGCTTGGTAGAGTATGAACTCCACCATTCCTTCATGACCTGAAATCATGTTTTCCCCTGCATTGTCCTCAGATCCCTTTCTATGTCTTACTTTCAGTACCAACAGCCCATTCCAGCATATTCACATCTGATCCTCAAACTTTTCCAAGCATAAAGTTGGCACTTCCTGAAGCCCTATCTGCAGCTCGCACCAGTTTTTTTTTGGTGGTGGTGGTGGTGGGGTTTGGTTTAGTTGTTTAAAAAATTTTTTCGAACCCAGTTCAATCCCCAAGACCTTATATATGCTAGGTACACATTCTCCCACTGAGCTATGCCCCTCACCCCTCTCATGTTCTTTTTTCCTTACTATTTTACAGTTTCATTTTGGCAGAGGGAGGCAATTTGGTTTATTTATTTGTATTTATTTTTTAGAGGAGGTATTGGGGATTGAACCCAGGACCTCATGCATGCTAAGCACACATGTTCTTTTAAAGTGACTTTTTCACTCTCCTGTTCTAAGACCTCAGTCGCTTCCCACCGGTTGGAATACAAACCACAAGCCTAAGAGGGTGCTCAAGCCTTGCAACTGTGGCCTGCAACACACTAAGCTCGTATCACTTCTATTAAAAAGAAATCTCTATTCCTGTATTTCTCTGTGCCTGGAATGTGCCAGGCTGTCTGCTCCCTAGAATTTAACACACGTGGTTATTCTCTCTCCAGACTCCACTCAATCTTCTGTCTAGTTAAATCCTACTAATCCTTAGGGTCTCAGCTCAAACACACCACCTTTCCCACAAGACCTTCCCCTTCCATAAATTAAGTCTTATGCTTCTATACTCCCTGAGCATTCTTGCTGTGATTTGTTTAGAAATCTTCAAAAATGCCTTGAGAGCATAGCAGGAAAAGACTTATCTCTTCTGTAGGTCATCGTGGTCCCACCCCCAGCACAGCAGGCCTAAGATTAGCAAGAGATTAACTGATGGCCATGTGGGGCCAACATCACCCTCTAGAATATGGCAGCACAGCTAGATTAAAAAAGACAAGCAAGAAGTGTGTAAAAGAACAGATATTTCGTGTAAGAATTACTTAAAATGCCCAATACAGAACAGAAAGTATAAATGTTTCTTTGTTCCAGAAAATGTTTCAAAAATAAAGTGGTTTCTTCTCTGAATGCAAGATGAAGAGCACTTTTCCAAAACAAGTATCTGTACATTAATTGCACATAAGGCAATAAATACCCTCACTTCTGCCCCCAGAATTCTCTACATTTGGATTCTTCGCAGACTTACATTACTTAGGACATGAACTAAAACTCAGAAATTAAGAGCACTGGGGCTCAAGTTGGATTTAAAGCTAGTGAAAAAACGTTTTTACTTCACACTCAAGAAAACTTTCTGCATCAATAAAATCAATTATAAAGAAATTACTTAAAAAAAAAAAACAGCTCACCTTAGAGAACAGTGAGAGATGCCCACAGTCAGAGACACTCCAGGTAGGCAACGAATTATCCTAAAAAAGAGAGAGAACGTTAATTTTGCCTCAGTGCCCCAGCATTCCCAGAGTGACTACAGAGGCAGCAGTCCCCCGGCTGGGATGGGCTTCTCGGAACCACGCAGCTGCCTCAAATTAAAGTACACACCTGCCACACCCTCGTTTCTAAAAGGTTTACCCTTTTCATAGGGTAATGCAGAGAGTAACAGCCACTCCCACTTGCCTTGAGAGATTTTCTCAGTACCGGAGTTCTATACAAGGTAAGGAAATTTAGATATTTCGATATCCAGGGCGGGAGGGGCACCGTCAGGGTGGGGCCTGGGCAAGGTCGGATGGGTCCCAAGAAGCCAAGGGCGGGGAAAGCCGCGCAGACCTGCACGGGACACGGGGGAGACGGGGCCAGATTTTCACTGGAATGGGCTCCAGGGAAAGGTTATTTGCTAGAAACTGATCTAACAGAATTTACAATTCACAAGTATCCCTATAGGATTGGGTGGAGATACTCAAAAGACCTTTCTTTCCTAGTTTTATTTGACAACTTCATTTCTTGTGACTTGTATTTCTAACACTGATCTTTTAATTAACTGAGGAGGAATGGGAAGGAGAGAAAGAAATAATGCTTTAACAGGAAAATCACTACCATAACATACAGCCACAGGACAAAGACGTCCCCAAAAGACTAGGATATGTGCTTAAGCCCAGGAGATACTCTGATAAATAAGGTACATTCTTAGTTTTAGAAACACAGAATTGAGAAACTCAAGTTAATTTCTCTAAGCCCGCTGTCTTAGTTATCTGCCATGCTTACTAGCGATCTAATTATTAGGACATGCACACCCAGGGCGGCCTGAAGCACCGAAGCCGATTTCCACAAGACTGAACCGTGGCGCGCACACATTTGAAACGCTGTAGAACACTGGTCCCCCACCCTCTCCACGCCTGCACCCTGTAATCGCCGGAGGAGTGTTACAAAATACTGCTCTTGGATCCTGCACCTGGAGATTGATTCAACTGTACGTACAGAAAGGGAAGCAACCAAAGATTTTAATTTTGCACAACTCACCCCAACGACTGGACTATAATGGAAGTGCACAAACGGACCACCCAAGAATCTTATTAAAATGCAGATTTTAAAACAATAGATCTGGGCTGGGGCCCAGATTCTGCATTTTCAACAAGTTTCCTGGACTCCTGGGAAGCTCTCCAGAACGCGCTGTTCCTCACTCTACTATACTGGTTAGACAAGATTTAGTTCGGATCGAGGTAGACCAATCAAGATAAACAGGGTGCGCCTCCAGCGCGCGACTGACTAGGTTTATCAACGGAGTACACAGGGCGGTCTAAACTGCACCCCCACCTTCTTGTTCAGGGACGGGAACTCGGCGGGACCTGGCTTCACCCTCCTTTATTTGTGTTCCAGGAAGGCCTGAAAAGCATTTCCGTCCTCACTTGTAAACGAACTGTAACCTACAACCGGCAGCACGCACAAGCCAGATTGTCCTGGGTGTCTTGCTCAGAAAGTTCTACTCTTAAATCACAGACCGCGCGGGAGACGCCGCCTCAGGATTACGCGGTTGACTCTTGCCCTGAGACTTACCGCTGAAAGCAGGACCGTTTTCTACTTTCATCAAGCAAGCGTGGTTTACAGCGAAAGGACCCCCAATTCCACTCGACGCTTAAAAACGCAGACGATTCCGGGCAAAAGCCAGGTGCATCTCCTTTTGTTATTAACCTGAAATTGAAACTCAACTGGCTGTGGGCAAACGCCTCGTTCGAGAGCTGAAAGTGCGGTTTGAAGCTCGCGGCCGCGGGCCGCCAGGGGCGAGTCTGAGCGATTCGGCGGGAAGCTCGGTATCGCGCCCGGACGCCAAGCTTCTGGCTGGGCCGCCTGGCAAGATGAAGCGGCTCGCTCGGCCTCCACCCGGGGATACGAAAGCCTCGAACCCGCCCAGCTAGCCCTACAGGAAGGCCCGACGCCAGGGAGCCCCATCCCCGGGCCTGGGCGGGGTCAGCGGGAGCTTCCGGGGCGGGGCGAGCTACGGGTGGGGGAGGGGGAAGAGGCTTCCCGGGCCTCGCGAGGTGGGGGAGGGGAAGGTCACGAGGCGAAGGCTCACCGGGCCCGGTGGGGGGGGGGGTCGCGGGGCGGGCGGAGGGGGGCTTACTAGGGCTGCGGGAACAAGAGTTTTCACGCCGGGGAGTGTGGCGGCAAGTGTTGGGGGTTAGGTGGGCAAGAGTTCTCGGGCCAGGTTTCCCGGCGCCGCGGGGGGAGGGGGCGGGGCTCCGGAGTCAGGGGCTTCGTGGGGCGGCCAGGAAAGAGTTCCCGGGACCCGGGGTGGTGGGGCGGGGGGCTCCCCGGGCTGGGGGCGGAGCTCCCGGGTCGGGTCGGGGGACTTCCTGGGGCAGCAGGGAGCGGGGGGAGCTCGTGGGGCAGGAAGGGGGAAGAAAGAGTTCCTGAGGTAGGAGCGGCTGTTGGGGGAGGAGGCGGGGAAAAGTTCCCGGGAACCGCGGGGGTCTGGGGGCGCAGACGGGGGTCGTCCGCTCGCGGCGGCTCACCACGACGGGTCCGAGGCCTGGAGTCCGGAAGGCCGGCGCGCGGGGCTGCGTCCCGGAGGCAGAGGCCGCGTGACTAGGAGGGCGGCGAGCCGGACGTGGGTCACGGGGTGTAAAGGAGGAAGTGCCACCGACGGGCCCGCCAAGATGTCACCAATGGAAACGCGTCCTGCAGGTGCGGCCCGCGGCCCCCGCGGTCGGCCAAGGGAGGAAGTGGGAGGAGGAGGAAAGAAAAGCAACGAGGAAGACGGGTCTGCGTGAGCTCTCAGGAGAGGTGCCAGGGTGGAGAAAAGTCCAGAGTACGGGCAGAGGGGAGGGGTGGACGGGCACCACTTACGTGGAAGGAGCCACCGTAAAATTAAAAAAAAAAGAAAAAAAACATCTCTGAAGACAAGAAGAATTCAGAATTGAAACTAATGGACGAAAGGTGGAAAACAACCTCTTTGTATACCTTGTTTTGTACATTTGGGCAGAGCCATGTAAGTATTTTGCACAATTCTAAAAAGACTAATTTTAAAACATGCAATTCTTAAACTTTATACCTAACAAGCAATTACACATTATGAACCTTTGAATTCTAATTCAAATGAACTGGAAAACAATTACAAGGCAACTGGAGTAATGTCAGCAGTGACTGAATTTACATTAAGAAGTTATAAAATTTTAGTTGCAACTATGCCGCTATGATTCTTTTAAGTCATTAAAGAAACATCTGATGTCTAGAATCTTTCTAAATCTGAGTTGAGGGAGTCGGATAGCAGATGAAACATGGACCAGGATTTAGTAATTACTGAAGCTGGGGGATGGGTACATGTAGTTTCATCATACTTTTGTCTCTACTTCTGTGTATGTTTAACCCTTTTAAGAATAAAAATATTTTTAAAAGAAAAAAGTCTTAATCTATTTACTAAAAATAAAACTACAGAATTTACAGAAAAAAGGAATGGTACTAGGTGAGAATATGATGATGCGGTCTGCAAAGTCAGACTGTGGGAAACTCTTAAAAGGACAACAGCCACTCCGACAAAATAGCTCCAAGGGAGCACTTACTGAATAAAATAAATTTAAGAGAATTATCAAGGATTCACAATGCATGGGACATATTCAGATCTTGATTCAAAGTGGTACACATTTATAAGACAAGGAGATAAATGAACACTGATTAGAATTTTGATAGTAAAGTATTATATTTACTTAACATTAGATATGATAAAATTTAGTTATGTTTAAAAATAAAGGAATTAATTTTTAGAGATACATTTTGAAATATCTGTGGGTGAAATGGTGTGATGGCTGGAATGTGCTTCAAAATTATCTGTGAGTAGGAAGTAGGTGGGAGATGTAGAGAAAAACTGTCCATGACTGGTGATTGCTGAAACTGGATGACAGGAATCAAAATCCAGCCATCCCATGGAAAGTGAAAAACAGACACTAAAAACTCATACATTCAAGAAAAATGAAACAATAACGTGAAGGAAAATTAAGCCACAAAATTGGCTTATTTCTGGAAAGACTGTCTCTACAGAAATGAGTACCTTGACTGCTTCATAAGCATTTTACTTTTTAAAATCCTCTTCGAAATATATTCTGGGTAATTTATATAACTGGCATACATTTTCTCACTTATTTTATTTAAATATATTCACTGCAGTTAAGTATTTTTACATATGCCTCTTTGACTTAACTGGCTGGTGACAATGGCTAGGTAAGTGTTAATAATCGATCAGTCATGATAGGGTTCCCACCTGGTGAGGAACAACATGTACAGAAGACACCGGGGAACGTTATGCTGAGACAGAAAAGCACCTGAAAACACAGAAAGCAGCCAGGGCTGAGATCAACAAGGGAGGGAAGCAGAATAAGAACCTCCAAAGCCCTGAAGGACTGGTTCAGTATTTTGGACTTTATTCCAAGGCCAATGGGAAGTCACTTAACTGTTTCAAAATGGGATGTGGTGTAATTTGAGTTTTGCTTTTCACCAGAACAGTCTAGCTGCTCTTTGGAAAATGAATGGTGGAAACAGATGCATGGAGATGAGATGGGAAGAAATGAGAAGTTTAGGAAGAACTGATGGTACTCTGCAACAGAAATATTGTGGTAGAAATTGAAGCACATGAAAGGATTTGAATGATGTGCTGTAGATAAAATTTACCCAACTTGGAGAGTCATTCATTAACCCAGAAATATTGTGCACTGACAAGATCCAGGTCCTGTGCTAAGTCCACAGAACAGTGGACTAGGAAATCAATAAAGAGAGGAACAAATAAACATGATGACAAATCCTGAAATAACCCAAAATTAGAAAATGGGATTCTGAGGAAGAGACATTTAAACAGACCAGAAGCATGAGCGGGGCTAGAATGTTAAAACCTTTTTTCCGCCTGGTAAAAAGCTATGGTTTAAAAGTAGTATTCAGAAGACCATATTATTCTTTTTTTCTCCTTTGTACATTACCTATTTATTTCCCCCTGGATACTTGTTCAAATTATTTTTAAATGTATCCCTTTGTCAGGTTATGTTGGTGTTGGCTGCTTTAAAAATACTTTTATTTTGTGGTGAATCTTTTTCTATTAAATTCAAAAGGGAAGTTTAGATACCATATCTGCTGCTTATATCAGTTTTCCACTTGCCGAGCACCAACAGGTCTGGAGAAGAAGCAATTCCCTGTCATAGGACAGTATATGAGCAGAGACCAGACCCCTATTTGTTTACAGGTGTTTTACTGTTATACTGGAAATTCCATTAGAAAACTCCAGTCTCTTTGAAACCAGTAGTTTTATAAAGTCCCAACTGAGTGGTTCTTAAAACACTTTTTTGCTCTCAGGGACTCAACTCAGAATAGGATGCAAGTCTTGATCAGCTTTTTCAAAAGTGTACCCCACCTCCCCCAGAGCTGTACCGAAATTTTCAAGGGGTCATGCAGCTGAAGTGTGAGAACTGACCCAATTTGCACAACATGCCAAGTTCAATACATAAAGCTTCCTAAGGTCTATTAAAGAGAGAAACTACAGATGGATGGTTAAATACATCAACATTTTAAGTGATGGATAAAAATGTAGTAATAGTAACAAAGAAGATATGTCATAATCTGTAAGCAACAGGAAAGCTATCTTCCATTATCTTTTAACTCTTAGGCTCTTTATTTTTCTGTAGCTGTCTCATGGTAATACTACACTGTTTTCCTCAGTGTTCATTTCTCAAAAGCTGTCTTAACTAAAAAGCAAAAATAGTGTAATGTAAATTATAGGTAGTGTAGGTAAATTCTAACTATAATGCCTGTGTTGAAATTGACACAAAGGACAAATTTTTAGCCAACATAGCACAGGCAACCATTGATCTATGATATTATTGATTGCATTTTGCAGGTGACTGAAGAATCAAGATCTAAAGACATAACAGGAAAAAAAAAATCAGGTGGGGTGTTCATAAAAAGAAACACTGCTATTAGACTTCCACTGCTAAAGATAAAATCTGTTCTCAACAGAGGGAACTACTTCGTCATCATATTAACTGGTAGGGCTCACCTCATAGTAGGAAATATGATTCTAGCTTAGCTAAGAAATGGAGGTTGGGAGTAGGGGGAGGGAAAGGAGGGATTTTGATAAAGAAAATACAATCGCTAAAATAGCTCCCAACCACCAGCTCTACCAACTGTCCTGTGAATGAGCAGAAGGCCTCAAGAGGCCCGTGGGTTACACTCATGGTCTCTAGGGAGACCTTTGCAGCACATGCCCACAGCCCCCTCTTGAGGCCTAGAGCTTCCTCCTGGGACTCAGTGGAGAGCTGACACCTAGTGTCACCATGCAGCTGCTGCAAGAGTGGAGACTGCTGTAACTAACTCCCTGCTCAGGGGACCACAGCACACTGCCCTGGGGAGTGGAGAACAGAGAGCCAAGAGGGGGAAAGGAACATGACCATGTGCTCCAGCACTAGGATACCACAAATCACACAGCAGGTTAGAAGAGCAGTTTTCAGGGAACAAGATGTGCACACACACACCTGAAACTAACCACACTGTGAATCAAAGACTTCAATAAGTAACTAAGTAAGAGGAAAAAGTACTACACAAAACTATTTTAACAGGAAAAATAACAAGCACTTTCAGATACTCAGTTACAGAATAAAGAACTTTCCAGTGCTAAAAACTGAGTTTTTATAAAGTTAGTAATGAATTGAAAGAAAGGATAGTGGCTTGGAAAACCAAGTGTTCTAAACAGCCCAAACAGAAGAAAATTTAAAAAACAGTAAGGGGAAAATGATATGAACTTCAGAGAACTAAGATAATTACATAAGACAGGAGAAATGGCATGTGAATGATAGGGTTTCCAAGAGAAAAACACAAAATGGAGGCAAAAGAGAACTCATCAAGAATGGAAGAAAACTTTCCTGGCTTAAGATAAACTCGGTTGTGTAATTCCCAACAGATACTTCAAAAACACACAACCCAGGCAAGCATATGTTAGTAAAACTCCTAAATTTAAAGTACAGAGAAAAATTGCTTTGGAAAAAGAACAAGTTAGGTACAAAGGATAAAAATATGGTAGCCACTAGCCACATGGGGATGCTAAGCATGTGAAATGTGGCAAGCACAAATCGAGATGTGCCAAGTATAAAATTTAGTACCTATAAAATGAATTTCAAAGATTATAAAAGAACATAAAATCTCTCAATTTTAACGTATTGATTATATGTTGAAATGATATTTTGGATGTACTGAACTCATTAAAATATACTAAATTAAAATATTAAAGCATTTCCCAACTTACTTTACAAAGCCAGTACAGTGTCCCCAAAATTCATATACTGAAGTCTCAACCCCCCAGGTACCTCAGAATGTGACCAGATTTGGATATAGTCTTTACAGATGTAATTAAGTTTAAAATGATATAATTACGATGGGCTATATTCCAATATCACTAGTGTACTTATGAGGGGAAATTTGGACACAGATAAGCAGAGAGAACCATAGACACCTTAATACAGGACTTATAGCCTCCAGAACTGTGAAACAACACACTTCTGTGGTTTAAGCTACCCAGACTTCAGGACTTTGTTATGGCAGCTGTACAAGCTAATACACCTGTAGATATCAAAACCAGACAGACATCACAAAACAACCCCTATGAGCATAGATGCAAAATTCCTCAACAAAATACTAACAAACTGAAACCAGCAACCTATAAAAAGGATTATGCACCATGACCAAGTGGGATTTATCCCAAGAATGCTTAAGGGTGTTTCAACGTAAGAATATGTTCTGGAATTAGATAGTGGTGATGGGTTTTTACAACTTCGTGAATATACTAACCTCCCCAACTGCCCCCCCTCAAAATCCCTCTGAACTATACCCTTTAAAGGGGCGAACTGAATGGTATGTGAATCTTATTATTTAAAAATTAAAAAAAAATTCATATAATTCTACTGGACAGCACTAATCTAACCAAATAATCATGTAAAGCAGAACAGAGACCTCAATTAAGGGAAGATGAAGAATGGAGATGACAATGATGGACCATTTTTGCAACATAAATAGACTTATAAGGAAAGACTGTGATAGGAATTTGTAATATTTATTATGAAAGTCATACTATCAGGGAAACCTATAGTTTAGATTTTTTTTCATTCTTGTCATTTCCCCCCCTTAAATGATTACCGCTTTTTGTGTCCTGTTTAAGAGATCTTTTTCCTAGTCCAAGGCCATATGGATTTTTTTTAACCTTCTGAAGTTGTTGTTTTCATCTACATTTTTAACATATTGATCTACAATAAACTTGGAATTGATTTTCCAAGAGTTTCATTATTAGTTTATCAAGTTTCACAGGCTAATTTCACTCATGAACTCATATGAAAAAACCCTAAATAAACATTCGCCAACCAAATCCGAAATACACAATGCTATTTAACACATCATGACCAAGTTGGGTTTATTCCAGGAATGCAGTTATAGTTCATCATTTCAAAGTCAATCACTGAACTGTCACACTGACATATTAATGAAGGTAAAATATGAGTTAGCTAAGCATTTTTCATGTTCTTTAAGAAATGCTAATATCCTAAATAACAAAAGATAAAAAAAAAAAAAAGATGAATTACACTATATATTGGAAGTAGGGAAAAACTTTCCTGACCATGACTCAAAACCCATTATATTAAAAATAACAAACAACAAAACCCAATCATTATATAGGAAAATACACACATACACAAAACAACCCAAACCTCATGCATGGCTAAAAACACTGTAAGCTAAGCAAAAATACCAATGATTAAAAAAAAAGATACTTGCAATTTATTTTCCCAAGGTGTTAATATCCTTAATATATTAAAGAGCTTCTAAAAAGAAAAAAAAAAGGAAGTCAAACAATCCAAGAAGGAAAATTGGGCTAGAGTTACAGACAGATGATGGAAAAAGAAATGCCCTTAAACACGAAAAGATGCTCAACTTCACCCATGTAAGATAAATTAAAATTTTAAATGAAATAACATTTAAAATACCCATCACATTGGCAAAAATACCGAAGTTGGATAACAAACTCACTTGCTGAGGTTGTTGATAAGCAGACTCTCAGATACTATTTGTGTAAACACTAAGTTCAACCCCCATGGCCAAAAAGGGAAAAGACACTTGTGAAGGCTATTCATTGCAGCACTAGTTCTAATAGAGAAAGACTAGAACAGCCCAATTGTCCATCACTAGAGGTCCAGTTGAATAAGCTTTGGTGGAGTGTTATACCTTAAACCAAGAAAACCAAAGACCACTGAGGTTGTATCAAGAAAGTCAGGAACCAATTTGAAGGGCTCCCACTGGCCAAAAATTGGATTAATTTGAGCATCAAAGAGAATAAAAGCTGCAATAGATTTAAACACATCCTATATGTAAAAACCCACAACTTATGATACCAGAAAAATTACTATCTCTGGCACATGCTAGGGATTCAATTCATTACACTAGATATTTATAAATACGAGGAAGGAATCAAAAACTTAAACTGTCTTTTATAAAGTACACCAGAGAGTAATCAAATGATTAAGAAGATTTCCTCTCTATAAAGTACTCCTGCTAATAAATGAGAAGGAATATTTAATTAAAATATAACTGATTTGGAAACTTAATTAACAAAACAATGGATCTAGAGAACAACCATCAATGGCTGCTAACATCACAAAGGCAGAACACCAACCAGTATGTGCCTCTGGCAGGAGCATACAGCACCTCCACGGCAGTGTTTCCCCAAAGAATCTCAACGGAATCAGAACAGCCTTAAGAGGTAACTACCATTTTACAGGAAATGCATAGGACAGAGATTCAAACACCACCACAGGAATGCGCTCAGAAAAATCCTGTGGGGAACGAATTCTATATGACAGAACCTGATTTGCACAAACGAAGATCTTAAGCATAGAGAAACGTTATATCATCACAATAAAGCCTATTGTTACACCTGAAAGGTAGGTGGTACAAATTGAGATGTGCTATAAAATAAGTACACACTGGATTTTAAAAGCTTAGTTTGAAAAAAAAAAAGCACGAAAAATATAATTTAAAAAATTGTATTACATAATGAAATATGTTGGATCTATTTTAGATGTATACGATGTTAAGCTAAATTCTTAAAGTGAATCACATCTGTTTCTTTTTATTAGAAAATGCAAAATTACTATGTGGCTTGCATTATTTCTATTGGACAGTGTTGGTTGCTCTGTCTTACAACTTAAGAGCAATGTATCTACCAAATATATAATGACCTTGCTTGGATCCCAAATCAAACCAACCAGCTATATAAAAACATTTATTACACAATCAGGTTCATTTGAACACTGGAAATTTGGTATCAAGGAATTACAAATTCTTTTAGGTCTGATAATGGTATTGTGGTTATTTTTTTAAATCCTTAGAAATACAAATAATTGTGGATAAAAATCTTACTAAGTCTGGAATTTGCTGTAAAATAAGCCAGGCTGGTCTTAGATGAGCCTGGTTCTCCCTCTGCCCAGCCTTTCATCTTCTACAAGAACCCTTGTTCAGGGCAACTAAGTAGGGGTAGGGGCCCTGGCAGAACACTGTCCCTGTCAGACAGACCCGAGTCCCAGTCCCAGCTTTATCCCTAAGGACACATCTATATTATGCTAACAGTAATGCCTCCTTATAGGCTGGTCATGAGCATGTGATTAGAAAATGTAGTAAACACCTAGCTCTGTGTCTGGATCCAGTAAGGGCCAATTAATGGGATTCTACAGAGTCTGAGAGACAGAGCGCAGATGCGACAGGGGAGGTTGGTGGGTAAGTCACCACAGTGGAAAGAGGCCCCTCCCATTTCTGTAGGCCCTCCAGGCACCTACTCCAACCGACATTCCTATGTCTCCACTCTCCCTCAGTTTTGGCTTTATCCAAGAATGAACTCTCTTCCTATTTAATCACTCCTTTCCCTTAAATCAATTCACGTTTTTATTTGAGTTATTTTTTAAAGGGAGCTTTAGTAACAATACTCAAGTGAAAACCAGTCACATGCCAGTTTAAAAAAGGTAACAAAAAGCAAATAGTACAAAAAGAATGTTACTAAAATTTAAAAAACCTAAAAATAAAAAAAGACCGTAACATAAAAATATACCTAATCAATGAACAGAAATGCATACAGGATCCCCAACGCAAAGGATGGCCTTGCTTAACACCAGTAATAAAGCAATCTCTCCCAATGTTCATTAAAAGCAAAACTACTTATTTTAAAATGAAGATGTCTAGAAGTTAGCACTGAAAACACCACTTTTCACTGACAGATCCCAATATATTTTTTGTCTAACCAGAGAACCCAAGGTATTTTCATTCCTAACAGAAATTCAGAAACATAGTTAACTTTTAAAGACGTGACTAAAATTAACAATGAGGTCGGTAGTTTCGATGATGTTTTTAACTAAGAAATTATTTGCTGCCTTCAACTATCCCTGCTCTACCAGGGTCCGAACATCCGAGAACGGCCGCCAACCTCTGGGGTCGGGGGGGGGGGCTACTCCCCTCCGCCACCCTACCCCAACCCTGGCGGTTCCGGGAAGCGGCCGCGACCACAAGCCCCCCCCACCCCCCAGCACAGCCGCTCGCGGGCCCCTCACCCGCAGCGACAGGCAGGAGCCGCCGGAGTCTCAAAAACAGTTGTAAAGCACGTTGGTGCGTCTCCGACCCCCAAAGGGAAGGAAACTGCCGCGAAGGGCGTCTTGGGGGACGCAGATGCCCGGGGAAGGGGAGGCTCCCCGGGGCCTGGGGGTTGTCTGGCGGGAACCTGTGGGGGTCCTCTGAGAGCCCCTTTAAGTACAGATTAACCGGGAGGAGCCTGCGGCCCCCAACCGTTTCCGTAAGACCAGGTCTCGGGACCGGGGCCGGTCGGGTCCCCGCGGCTCGCGCAGCGTCACCCAGGCCGCCCGGCGCCACCGTCAGTGAACCACGAGGGAACCCGGGAGGCAGAGGGCGCCGCGCGAGCGCCGGCAGCGTCCAGAAGTTTCTCGGGCTCAGTCGGTAGTCAGCAAAGATACATTCAAAGATCAAAGAAGTACAGGGCAAGGAAAAAGAAATGGCCGGTTAAGTTCGCTCAGAAGCCTGCTCACAGCAGGTAAAGACGAGAACCCGAGTTTTAACCAAAATGCCGACACGATACCTCTGAGAGCGGGAGTCAAACGCAGACAGGTTCAGGGCACACACGCAGCACGGAGAGGGGAAAAAAGGCCGCAAAGACGGAAAGCGGAGGTTCGGCGGGAACGTGGGAGGGGGGAGGAGTCAGTTCAAACCAGTCTTGCGCAACTGTCGGACGCCTCCAGCCACGTGAAAGTACTGCTTTCATTTTTAAATGAGCCCCTTCTCCGACCGTCGCTCGTTGCCCTCACTCTACGCCTGGCAGGGGCGCTCGGGCTCTGCTCCCCCTGAAGTCCGCGTGAGGCTCTCCTTCCCTTCCTCGCTTCGGGCCCTACCTCCCCAAACCCCAAATCTCAGCTCCCGGTCCAGTCTCGGATTGTAAGGCCCTTCACCTCAGGCCCACCTCCCCGAAGTCCAAATCTCAATTCCCCGGTCTCCGGGTGTGCGGCCCGTGACCTTAGACCCCACCTCCCCCGACCCTAAATCTCAAGTCCCGCAAACCCTTCCCCTCAGTGAGCCCAGTCCCGTGTTGGACCCCAGGTGTGTGGCACTTCACCCCAGACCGCACTTCCCTGACCTCCCCACCCCCTACTCAAATCTCAGCCCCTCCGTCCCCGGTCGGTCTCCGTGTGTGCGGCCCTTGACTGCAGACCTCTCCTCTCCCTATCCCAAATCTCAGCTCCTCAGTCCTCACCCCCACGGGCCGCAGTCCCCAGTTGGTTAGCGGGTGCGGGACTCGGGACACGCTGCCCGTCCCACCCCTCACCTCGGGCTTCGAGTCTGCACACTCCCGCCCTTATTCACATTTGGCACCTCTGTCGTCCCTCTGAGCACCTAAAGGAGGGTGGAACGCGGGGGACTTGGCAGTTGTAGCTGAGGCAGTTGAGGCTTGTTTACCGTCACCATGGAAACCCCTGGCAGCGCGCCCTGGGCGGGGCTCCCGGGGGGCGGGGTCAGGCGCGCAGCGGGCCTGAGTCCACAACTCCCGCGCGTCTTGCGCACGCGGAGCTTCCGGAAGCCCTTCTACCCTCGACGTGCCCTGCCCCCCCCCGCCCTCCGGCCTTGCGCCCAACCACCCAGGAACACCAGCCTGAGAAGCCCACGCTCCCGCCCCGCTTCCGGCTGCCGCCGTGAATGCGGGCCGGTTCCCCTGCAGAACCCCACCTTTCTCTCCAGTAAGACGCGGAGCAGTCCCACTTCCAAGACCGAGCCGGAAGGACGCAAAGACCACGACGGGGTGGAGTCCCCGTGGCGAACTTCCGGGGGTGGAGCCGCGAGGGCGCCATTGTGACGCACCCGGAGCAGAGCCAGCGATTGGTCGGCCAGACTTGGGGCGGGGCCGAGGCCTGCAGAGCTTGGGTGGTGCGGGGAGAAGGAGCGGCTGGACCTTGCTCAGGAGAGGGACGTAGGTCGCTGAGCGCTCCTGAGCTTCTAAAGATACTGACTCCGAGAGTTTCCCAGTGAGCCCAAAGGGTGCCTGGATTGAGGACCAGCGTGACAGAAGAAAATGAGAGTCTTTTCCTGCCGAGGAGAAAGAGGGAACCGAGAATACCGGAGACAAAGGCGGCTTCTGCGGCAGGGTTTAGGGAAGAATTAGTAGGTTGACTGAGGTTGCTCACGTGATTATCCCTTAGGCTGAGAAGCCCCGGTGCCTCCGAAGGTGACCCAGATGACTCAGGGGGAATGTAGAGTTTTCAGTCAGTGAGCACCTAAGTCGACAGGCTGGATGGAAATGGTTACCCTGCCTGAGGCAGTGGAGCTGGGGTTTTTTATGTGTTCTGGGATTAGTAATTATTACCATTTTATTTTTAGAGACTCGGTTCATAAAGAGGACGATATCAAGGCACTCATCACAGTTTATGCAGAAGATCTTCTAAAATCATCAGTTAAGGGAGTACTTGGAATAGGGATAGATTAGGAATGGCCGACTCTAGTAAAGGAAAGAACACGGTTTCTCAAAAGAAGCTGATTCCAGGAAAGACGAAAATGGGAAGAGTAAAAAGCTGAAGCTGTCAGGGGAGGTGAAAATGTACCATAAAATTAATCTGAGGCATAATTACAGAAAACAGGTCCTACAAAAATCAGATAGGTATTCCTAAGAAGCCTAATGACAACACAGCTGGTACTGTAGAAAAGTCTGTTTCTTGAGGGAAAATGCAAGTAGCTGAGGCAAATATTAAAATTATGCCAATAGTAATGATGCTTCAGAATTTAGAGACTGTGAAAGCAGGTCCAAGAAGATACGTTCATGCAATCTAGTAAGAGAGCCTCTGAGCCAGGTGGGCTTTTTGAACTCCTCATCAAGTCTGACAGTTCTCCAGCATTCATCAGTGATGCAATAATCTTTGAGGTCTTCTCTGAACAAAAGACTAGGGCCTTGTCCTGATTATGAGCACCACCTTGTTCCTAGGGAGTTACCCCAGGTGTCCTCCAAGACATCTTTTGGCAAGTGAGTCATTTGTAGGCCCTCTTCCACAGTAAGGGCTGGAATCACTTCGATTGGTGCCACAGATCCCAGGTCTGTTCGACAGATGTCTGTCTCATGTCACTAATTGGAGGAGGCTTGCCCCCACCCCTGGTCTACTTGGACTGCCTCCTCAACTGTGGGGCTTTAGAGGCCTCCACCTTTTCTTTTCACCTCTATGTCTCACCCAAGCTCTGAAATCTAAAAAGAGACATTTTTTTTTCATTCTTGAGAGTACCTGCACAGAGATAGACCTCAACAGTCTGGTTTAAAAACAATGAATTCACCGCAAATGAAAATCATCCCAAGATGTATCCATTTACAAATGGACTTGACTGTTTATTTCCTATTGTTTGTGTAAACAGATTATTATCACAGATTTAATACCTTTTAATAAATATTTTAAGTTTTAAAAGCTCGTCTCTGGAAACTTTTCCAGAGGTTTGTATTGTCTAGAATTTTCTAGCTGATACCCCTTGAAAGATTTTACCCATTAAGCTTTAATTTCTCTTCCTTTCCCAGGAGAGTGCTGCTGGATAGGCAGGATGACGAAGGCTCAGAGAAGGCTTTTACTCAAAATCACATTATCTGTCAAATAGCAATGACAGTAATAATAGCTAACGTTTATTGCACCATCACTGTGCTTTGCACTATTATGAATACTTAATCTCATTTCAGCATCATAGCAACCCACCAGTAGACGTTGCTACTATCACCACCACTTAATAGAAGGAAACTGAGATACAGAGTCATTAAGGTAACTTCCCTAAGGTCACGCAGCTTGTAGACGGCAGGTCTGAGCACTGGGCTTAGGTATGCTAAGTTCCAGGGTCTGCACTCTTAACTACTATACTCTCAAGCCCCGTGAGAGACGGGACTTTCAGGCTGGCTCACAAGACCCTCCTCTGCCTTCCTTTCCCATCTGAAAGAAGGAAAGAATGAAATGAGAAAGCAGTTTAACTATCCAGTCACAGAATAGGTCCAGTCCAAAAGGAGTGTTTCTCATGGAGGCCAAGTACTCTAGTAGACAGAGATGAGGGATAAGATAACCCAGGTGGGATACAGGCAGGTCCAGCGGTCACAGCCTTGTGTGGCTAATTTTCTTGATTAATATAGAAAAATGCACCTTTGAAGCAGCACCAGTGCTTTTTCAAGAAGTCATCTGCAGAAGGCTGGACCCCTGAGTTATTTACAGTTCCTTCAGGATACTTCATAGTTCTTTCAAACTGTGGTTTGTGTTAAATAGTACAAGAGGAGTAATGGTACCCCATGAGCTTGATGGTTACTTGCTTGAATTGGTTTCTGTGCCTAGCCAGAGTGCAGGTGGACTGGGTGGGCCTGGGCAGTGTTGTGTGGCTGCCCTTACTTTGACCATTTCTTCAGCAGGTCTGGCCAGCAGCAAGCCCTAACTTGAGCTAAGGTCTAGTTGTGTCTCCATTCTGAGTTGTCAGCCTTTAACCTGATCGTGAATGTTCCCACCCAAATATATGTCCAGTTAGATTCCTTCACTTCTGTGGGGCCTCAGGAGAGTCAGAAAACTTCATTCGCCACAAGATGTGCTATTGTATGTCAATTATAGCTCAATAAATCTAGGGGGGAAAAAAAGAGCTGGGTGCAGGGCAGCTGGCAGCCTTTCTCTTTCTCTCTCAGTAACTTCCATTTAAAAAAAATTACGGAATATTTAAAACATACAGAAAATTACAGGCTTGCACACATTTAAGAGATATTAATATTTTGACTATTTCCTTTCATTGTTTTTGGCCAAAAAATTATAGATAAACCAGTGCCTGAGATGCTTTTCAACTTTCCAAAAGGCAATTATTATAATTTTTTTCTAATTCCTTTTTTGCTTGTTTGTTTTTTGGGGGGAGGAGGTAATTAGCTATTTATTTGTTTGTTTATTTATTTATTTTTAATGGAAGTACCAGCAACTGAACCCAGGACCTCAGTGCATGCTAAGCATGCAACTACCACTGAGCTATATACCCTTTCCCCGTGATACAATTTTTGAAAGATGAAATATTTCAGAATTTGAGAAAAATCTTAAAGATAATACAGTCAGTGGGGAGTATTGAAGTTTTGAGATCAGAAAAATAACAAAATATGTAGTCCATTTACATACATTTTTTAAAGAGTATTGCTTCCTATGGTCTAGTTTATGTGGGTAGGTGTGGGCCATCTTCATCCAGTTTCGAGGCCCCCAGCTAGAGTCTGGTCAGTACCTCTTCCTGAACAGACGATTAGGTCCACACCACCGAACACCTCCCTTATGGGGTTCTCACACCCTGGGCCACCATACACTTACCCTAATTGCCCAGGGGCCAGATATAAGACAGCCAGGGACAGCCCCTGTGCCCCAAAATCTACTGAAATTATTCAGATTAGTCAACCATAAACCTGCTTGCCCTGTCTCTTTCCTTCCAGCAAAACCACAATAAAGGTGGTTTCCCTGCAGCTTGCCCTCCCTTTGCCTGGTGACTGACTTCGTTCTTCCCCTGAGTGGCCCTGAGTGGCATGCTGTGTTCTCCCCCAAGAGCTATGGGTACAAACCACTGTAAAAACTTTCCAGTTTTTCCCTCTTGATATGCCTCTGACCTCACCACACCTTACCCCAGGTAATACGGTTAAAACAATTCCTTCTCACTGCAGCTTCCATTTCAAAACCGTGGGAGGAAGCCTGGCAGGAGGTCCCTGCATCAGTTCCATTTTGTCTTTGAGTACTAGCCCCTCCTGGGGAGCAGCATGTCCTGCCTCTGCTTCTTCATAGCAGAGTTTGTGCTCCCTAAGGCCAGTGAGCAAGGAGGCCAGGATTGGCCAGTGATTCTTCAGCCTCACTCCACGTGGGAAAGAAGCCTCACTCACTGCATGTGGGATACAAGTGTGGGCCCAGGTTAAGTGGGTGGCAGTTCTCCTGAGAGCTGACTAACTGCATTTCATTACCCATGCTTTTGTCAGAAGTTCTCTTTTTCATCACTTGGGACTTATTAAGCAGCAATGTGTCCTAACATTTTCATTTTGACCACTTTATGAAAAAATAAGCCCCAAGTTTTATCCTGGAAAAAGGGAATAAATTTGAGGACTTATCTTCATAAAGGTTCTTAATAATGTTGATTTTGAAAGTTTCTGACCTACAACAGAGAAAAAAGAGGGGGTGGTGAGAGTTTGTAAGTTAACAATCAGTTGATTAAAGTGATTTGGCTGTGACTGACAAGGGATCAATTTTCAAAATATATAAACAGCTCATACAACTCAATATCAAAAACAAACAAACAAAAAAATCAAACGACCCAATCAAAAAATGGGCAGAAGAACTACATAGATATTTCTCCAAAGAAGACATACAGATGGCCAACAGGCACACAAAAAGATGCTCAATATTGTTAATTATTAGAGAAATGCAAATCAAAACTACAATGAGGTATCACCTCACATGGGTTAGAGTGGAGAATACAGTCTACAAATAGGGGAGAGGGTATAGCTCAATGGTAGAGTGCCTGCCTAGCAGGCATGAGGTCCCAGGTTCAATCCTCAGTGCCTCCATTAAAAAAATAAACCTAATTACCTCCCCCAACAACCAAAAAAAGTAGTTTACAAATAATAAATGCTGGAGAGGGTGTGGAGAAAAGGGAACACTCCTACACTGTTGGTGGGAATGTAAATTGATGCAACCACTATAAGAAACCATGTGGAAGTTTCTTTAAAAAAACTAAAAATACTAAAAATATAGCTACAATATGATCCAGCAATCCCATGCCTGGGCATATATCCAGAAAAGATGAAAACTCTAATTCGAAAAGATTACACACCAGTGTTCATAGCACCACTATTTACAATAGCCAAGACATGGAAGCAACCTAAGTGTCCATCAACAGATAAATGGATAATGGAAGATATGCAATGGAATGTTACTCAGCCATTAAAAAATAATGAAATATTGCTATTTGCAGCAACGTGGATGGACCTAGAGAATATCATACTAAGTGAAGAAAGTCAAAGACAAATATTATGATATCACTTATATGTGCAATCTAAAAAAGAATAAAATTTACAAAATAGAATTTTATTTTGAATTTATTTAGAAAATAGAAACAGATTCACAAAGAAAACACTTATGGTTACCAAAGGGTCCTAGGGTGAGGGTGTGGATAAATTAAGAGTATGGGTTTAACAGATACACACTACTATATATAAAATAGATAAACAACAGGATTTACTGTATAGCACAGGGAACTATATTCAGTATCTTGTAATAACCTATAATGGAAAATAATCTGAAAATATATACATATATGTGAATCACTTTGCTGTACACCTGAAACACAGTATTGTGAATCAACTATACTTCAATAAAAATAAAAAGTAAGTTAAGTGGTTTAGTGTGTGGGTGGCAATGAGAGATGGGGAGGGCAGCAGGGGGAGGAAAGAAAAGATAGGGCTTATTCTTCTATATAAGGAAGGAGAAATCAAAACTTCCCTGCATCACAGACAGCCTCATGTCAGGAATCATGGAAACTACCTAAACTCTTGCTTTTGTCAGGGCATCCCAAGAGGCAGGCCACATGGAGTGCTATAAAGAAACTAGGAGGGGAGGGAAGGGTAGAGCTCAGTGGTAGAGTGCATGCTTAGCATGCACGAGGTCCTGGGTTCAATCTCCAACACTTCCACTAAAAAAAGAAACCTGATTACCTCCCTGACAAAAAAAAAAAGAAAGAGAGAGAGAGAGAAAGAAAGAAAAGAAAGAAAAGAAAGGAAGGAAGGAAGGAAGGAAGGAAGGAAGGAGGAAAACCAGAGGTGGTGGCTTCATGCTGTGGCAGCCTGGCTAAGCAGAAGGACATTGCCCGGAATCCCTTTCATGTGTGTTTCCGAATGGGAAAGGAAATATAAGATTCTTCTGTGAGATTTGGCGATGGAACCTGCCATCCCTAATCCTCTTCAGTGAGTGTCAGTGACCAGCCTTGCAGCTCTCCACTTTCCTCTGGATCCTCTGTTAACTTCCCCAACTCCTGGGTCAGGTGTGAGTTTAGCAAGGCAAGAAAGGGTCTTCGACTGGACGCCCCTACTACCAAGGTTAGAGGCAAGGAGGACAAAGAGAATGGAGCAGAATTTCAGTTTCAGGTCTGATCTGTGAGTTCCAACTGTCCCCACTTCATATCCATCTTTCCTTCCCCACAGAGAATGCTTAACCAGCTCCCACTGTGGCATAGCTGTCAAATCCCTGTAACAAGTTAGATATACACATCTCCTGGTGGTTCTGTTCCTCTCTTTGAACCTTGACAGATAAAGAAGGCTGCTCAAAATTTTTAGTTGTACATATAAAATAAATGGGTACTTAGTGACATGGCTGTGTTCTTAGTGCCTTCCTACTTAACACATGTAGAAAATATAAATCACATGATCTGACAAGCAGTTAAGTATGCTGTCTTCTTGGCATGCTGATAGCAGAGATTTTTTTTTTTTAATGGTCTGGTGTACATTTTCCTAAAATGATATATTCTGGTATTGTGATTAAATACAAAATATAGATCTATATCTATATCTATCTAGAGGGATGTACCTAAAAATGTTAACAGTGGTTTCCTCCACACTTCCCCTCTTCTGAATATTGGGACCACTGCCTATTTCTACTATTCTAGCCCTTTATCCTTTCTCCAGGGCTTCTCCAAGCTTATGGGACCTCACTGTAG
Source organism: Camelus ferus (assembly GCF_009834535.1). Taxonomy (NCBI): domain Eukaryota; kingdom Metazoa; phylum Chordata; class Mammalia; order Artiodactyla; family Camelidae; genus Camelus; species Camelus ferus. The sequence goes on along the minus strand of NC_045706.1, from coordinate 64,172,018 downwards.
CAAACTCACTTGCAGGCCATCAGGTCACCTCTCTTTGCTCTTACAGATCTCAACTGCTCATTATCAATGTTAACTTCATTGACTAAAACCAGCATCTGAGGTGCAATCTCCTCATCAGATAAAAAGTTCTTACATTTTTCTGAATGTCTATTTTATAGGCGCTCACGAAAAAGTGCTAATAAAGACAAGTCATCTACCTTGTAATCTTTAACACCTATGACTCACAAATATCTCTACACTACCATATATAAAAATGTGTTCAGGAAACCTAACTGGAGTTGGGAAGCCATGGAGAAAAGGAGCTCTCACGCATACATCACTCATCGCAGCATGCATAGGAAGCAGGAAGAAGGAAGATTTTCCCTTGGCTTTGCAACAGCCAAGCTACAGGTGCCCAGCACAGAAAACTGCCTTCACCTGTAGCCAATGGTACCATGTTATTGCCTGTAGCCAATGAGAAGCCACCACCACTTTCAACTCTCATTTTCTTCCAGTGAACTTTTGTTTAAAATAACCCCAGCATCTCCTAACTTCCTCCTTTCCTCTATAAAAATACACTTTCCTCTTGGGTTCTCTGGACTTGCCTATGGTTCACCATAGTGTGCTTGTCCCGAGTTGCAATTTCTCTGCTACTTCTGAATAAACTTGATTTTGCTGGCTAAATCGCTTTACCTTTTTCTTTTTAAAAAATTGACATTTCTAGTGTCAGAAGTGGGATCCGAAGATGACGAATCCCTGAGGAGTTAACAAGCCTGGAACTGTGTGTGGTGCCCCTTTGAGCCCCTTGTGCCCCTCACTTCCATGAGTCATCGTCGTCCTTTTGGTTTGGTAAGTCTCTTCTGAGATTCGAGCTCCCCCCATTTTGGTTGAGCTCTCCAACTTTATTTGGGATCCGTTTTCTTGCAGGCATCATCCTTTTGGTGAGTACTCATTTGTTTTCTGAACTTCTGGTTTTGAAGTATGGGATCCCAGTCCTCTAAATTCTCTCAGCAGAGGACTCCTGGGACACCCTGGCCGGTTTAATGTTAAAAAAAAAAAAACTATGGTCCCTCCTTGTGTACCTTCTTAAAACTAAGTGGATCGACTTCATCAAAGATCATTTACAACTCCAATGGCCATGAGAGAAACTTCCAACCTCCCCAAGCTTGTTTTTCTCAGAACCAAATTAGAAGACTGTAGCTCTAAAGTCAATCAGACTGAATGGGATCCCTCTTTTAATTGGTACCTGGAGGCTTCCAACAGTATTCAAGATTCCAAAACCGCCTCTTTACAAAATACCATTTCTAAATTAACCAACAATTGAAAGAGGACCCCCAAAAGAGCTTCTGAGGTCTCTTTTCCCCTTCCCCCATCCTTTGTCTCTGGAGCCAGCTTCCTTTCCCTTCTGCACTGTCCCCATCTCCTCCTTAGTCTCCACTTCCTCATTCTAATCTCCTCACTGAACTTCCCTTTTTCTCTGAACCTCTCCTTGCCTCCTCCTTTTCTGAACCTGTTAAAACTTGCGCCTCTAAAAATCACACTCTCTGAGGATCCAAATGCCTAACCTCTAATTTTTGCATGTTTCCTGGACTAAAAGCTGAACTATGAGCCATAGTCAAAGGTGTTTCCAAGGTAACTGAGGATTCCCACAGATTTGCTGAGGAATTTAATATAGTGATTCACATTTACCAACTAACTGGGCTTCTCTGACTTATATCAGCTAGTTCATATTCTTGTCAGTGAAGGCCAGGCTCACACTGAATGAAAACTGCCAATTGAGAGGATCCTGAGAAATCTTTAGAATTACAACCCTAGGACAAAGAAACTCCTGAGGTCTTATTATATGATCAAACTCATGGAGTCACCAAGCGACTCCACTTGGCAATTCCTAGGACTTTCCCAAAGCCGGTTGACTGGAATAAGAGTCAGGCTTGCCTCCAGAAGCCTGATGAGCTCATGGCATGATTATTACAGCCAGTTCCAAATTGTCTTTAAAGAAAACTCTGGTCTTCGTTTGGATGTTGAATCCACTCGACTTGCCTTTAATTCTATGTTCATTAACAGGCTAAACTGGGATCTTTCTCTTCTAGCTAAAAGGACCAGGATGTAATGGGAAACTGTGTCCACTCTAGATTTAGTTAGTTTAGAAAACCAACTCATGCACACCCTAGATGATTCAACTAAAAGGAAGACCACTAAAATCCTTAATCTTCAACTCCAAAAATGGAGGCCTCTAAACAAAACCAAAACCCTCCTGACCTCCACCATTATTTTAAAAAGCTAGGACACTGGAAGTAAGAAAGGCTGCTACACTTAAGTATTGCAAGGACTTTTAGTCTTCTAATCAGCCTTACCAATGTCCTCCTAATCTTCAAGGACTTTGAGGAAATACAGAGGATTTCCCCAACCTTTTCTCTTGTCTTGAAGAAATGACCCTTTAGAATGGGAATGCATCTCTTTCTGTCCTTTTTGCACCAGAGCTATATTCTTGGTGCTCAGTCCCACTACCATTAAACAGCCCCTGCCTCAGAGTACTAAATGGTTCAAATAGTGGGGGGTCTCTAATAAAGCTCAATAAGTTTTTATCTCTAAACCTACCTCCTTCATACTCAACACCTTTCAGTAAGCCATCTCACTTGCTATGAAATTCTCCTGTTAACTGCCCCTTGTATCACTCTTGTCCACTGTAATAATCTTAATCCTGCTACTCTTCTCCCCTCTTTACTGATGAAACCCTTCATGACTGCTTATAGGAAATTCCCTTAGATAATGTTGGCTTCTCATGATTCACTAATGGTTCTTATTTGAAAGACAAAAATGGTAAATATTATGTTGGATATGCAATGTCAACTCTTCTTTAAGTAACTGAGTGGCACCTTTGCCTTTGGCTACTTTGGCCCAGTGAGCCAAACCATACAGACTCACATGGGCTTGTATCCCAATCAAGGGCAAAATTGCCAACATTTACACTGATGGCAGCTATTCCTTTGGCATTGCTCACAATTTTGGATGTTATGGAAACAACATGGCTTCCTTACTTCCAGTGGAGATAAAATTAAAAACAGCCTTTATGTTCAGGAATTATTAGATGCCATACTCTTATTACCTGCTGCTTTGACTATTATTAAGTTTCTGGGCATGCTAAACTTGACTCTTTAGAAGTTAAAGGAAATTACCTCATTCACATTTTTTTTTCCCCAAAAAATGCTGCCCTCAAAGGGTCCAAAAGTCAAGCTTCTGTCATGGTCCAAAGGAACTTGGACCCTTCTGATTGTTGGATCTGTCATCAGAAAACCCATTCTGTCCATGACAGCCATGACTCTATTCTTCACTGTAGCAAACATTTTCCCTTCATCTCCTCTGTGACCGCTAACTACAGCTTACTCTTTTGGATATATCTCACTGAGTCAAACATCTACAACCAGGTTTTCCTGCACCTTGCTTTGACCTCTCTCATGTCATACCTCTCAATGCAACTAATCATACCTATTTCACCTATACAGTTCCCAGTTCTCACCACTAGGTTAGGTGTGCTTGCCATGGGAAAACAACTCCGTTTTGTATGGCCTTTGAGAACAAAGTCCACAGAAAGCATGGTTTCCCTTTAATTGTTCACCAAACACCACTGACCCTTGGTTTGAAAGGGCCAATAGAACAATCTCAATTAACGGCACTATTAATAACCAAACCCTAGCAGGAGTCTTACATGAACCATCTGGTTTTATCTTTGTAGCCAATGGGGCTCTCCATGGGCTTATGAATGTTTCGACAGCTGGTGGGTTAGAGGCCAGTGCTTACTAGGATTTCTAACTGTCCACATGGACATCCACATGGAAATCTGAAGCTTCCCATTGGTCTTCCCCATTAAACCTTCACAGCCACCTTAAATGGGAACTCCTGGGAGGTATACACGACTCTGGATTTGCTTCCATTGGAAGGGCACTTTTTCATTTAATGCAATCATTATTTCTCACGGTAACCCCAAGAGGTAGTTTTATCTCAATTTCATAGGTGAGGGTCTTGTCCAAGTCATCCAGATAGAAAGTGGCAGATCCTAGATTTAAACTAGCCTGTCAAATCCTGGAGTCTATGTGCCTCTTAAACTCTCTACAAGATTGCACCTTGACACAGCTAGGCCTCGCTTTGTAGGGTTCCTGTATGCACAAATTTCACTTAACAAAGTTTAATTAAGTAACACCAGCCCCCAACAACTTGGTTCAAATTCCAGTTACTACGTGTATTAATTGTACTTGTATAAAATATAAACGTGGCTGCTAGCTCTTCAGGCTACAAATCATAATAGAAACAACAGATGTCCATCATGATCAGTGACCAATAATGTAAGTTCTCTGAAAGTCTGTCAGTGAGCACTGTGAGGCTGTTACTTAGTTCACACATGGACAGAAAAGCATGTGGTTGTGTTGCTTGATTCCCAAATTAAACCTAAGTGACAATTTTTAAAAAGGGATGATCAAAGAGGGTACTCAGGCTAAGGTAGTGTCTTACTCACAGATAGCTGGGTGACAGCTTCCCATGGGCTGCGTCCACAGACATGTGAAGACTCGCACCATGAGCCATGGAAGGGTTGGTGCCACTACTGCAGTATATAGTGCTGCAATTCTGGGGTGCCTCACTGCTGAGGTGCTGGAGTGGCAAGTAATGCTTCCAAGGATTTCAGAGTAGAGCAGATCACTCCATGTCACCTGCAGCTTGCAATCCGTGGTGAAGAGCTGGATTCTCTTTTCAAGGCTACCATAGCTGGTGTGGTGTGATCCCTTATATTCCCAAGTCTCTGGAAAGAAGGGACAGCAGAAAACTGCTTAGACAGTTGTTTTAACCAATACTCTTTCCTCCCCCATCATTGTACTGTAACTGGGATGGAAGAAATAATGGGAATATGTGGAATTTTTAAAATAGTTATATTGAAAAGCATAGATAATTACTGTAGACATGACAAAAGAAACATTTGGACATTCTTAGATTTGAAGTTGGTAAGAGTACCCTTTTGTGTAGCAACAATTGTGTGTTGATTGGCTAGGTTCCTCCCACATGTTTTACACAAAAATGGAATTGATAGACCATTTTTTACAAAAATAATTTGTCTCAAGACTCTTCTATTTGTGATGTGTCAGAAATATTTTGCTCATATTTTCAAATTTTTAAAATTTCAAGTTGGTTATATATTCTGAATAACCTTAAAACAAAAGCTGGGAATATAGTGTTATGATGATTGATTACCATATTAGGTTGAAACTGAGATGCTATCCATTTGTAGTATGCACCATTATTTTACATACTCCTAAAGAAAGAAAAATTCTGTGAATTAAACTATGATATCCCATCAATTATGAGTTGTATCCCAATTTCAGAGATGTTAGAATACAAAAAAATGTTCATTTAGAAGTGACAAAATAGGGTAGTGGAGTTATTTATTTGCTCAGCACTTAGTATATGGCAGGCCCTGTGCTAAGTGCTCTCTCTATTGATGAATTTTTTCACCTCCACTTTAAAGATGTAAACCTGAGGCTCACAGAAGTTAAATGATTTGCCAGAATCACTCTAGTTATCTAGGAGATAGACTAGTAGATAGAAAAGGGCAGAACTAGGATACAAACCTAGATTTGGCTGACCCCAGACACCACACTCATACCTAGAATTGAAGTTAAATTTATCAAAGTTTTCTGCTTTTGGCTTAAAATTCCAACTTTCAGTGGTCCTTTATTGATATGTTAATATTCAGTAATTCATATAATATTTTAAAAATTATATTTGTCAGTTTCTAACTAACTGTTATACGATTTAACTTAATGTACTAGTTAATGGTCCATCAGAAAGTTATATTTTTCTGCCTGGAAGTCTTCATTTAAAAAAAAAGAATTTTTTGATGTTTTATAATAGTATCAAAAAAAACTTCTTATTTTAAAAAACTTATTTTATTATGGAAATTTTCAAAAATACAGAAAAATAAAGAGACTAAACAGTATAATGAAAAAAAAAAAGGGGGGGAACTGACCAACAAAGAGGAAAGTGCAGCAAGTAAATGAAAAGTGAGTGCTGGGTGTGAAACTGGAATGAGCTTAAATGGATTTATGGAAGAAACAGCTGAATGGAGGAATGTTGACACTGCTGCTGTTCAGGAGACTAGATCTGCAACCAGAGGAACCCGTTGAAGGAAAACTTATCAACAGAAATGAGAAAAGTGTGATGAAAAAGATGAAGGTGTCCTAGAGGATGTGATGCTGGCAAAAAACTTCACATTCACGGCTTCTTGGAGATATTTCATGACATTAAAAGTGGAAAGGATAAAATGTTGGAAGCTGGCAACATTTTATAAAGGGGTATGACAATTCACCAAGGCACTGAAAAGATGCTTGCTGTATCGTAAATTATACAATGAAAGAAGCAGCAAGTGTTGTTTAGACTACTCTTGGTAAGTTTTTATAAATAAAACACTTTAATGCTCAATGTTTCTAGTAAGTTATATAATACAAAATAAATATTAGTTTTAGTATTATATAACTGTCAAGAGAGTTTTAAATGTTTTGGTAAAAAATTTTAAAGGTCACAGAACGATAATAATATTCCCCCACTGAGTATTAAGATTGCTTTGCATGGTTTCAGTTTGCATGGCCACTCTGACAAGCCCATGCTGCCGTGCAAAGCAAGGAACACACACACACACACACAGCAAAGAATTAGTCTGACTTAAGAGGACGACCATTTGAATGGGATCAAAGTACTCTAGGTTTCTATGCAACCATTTACTATTTGGGCAACTTTGGAAAAATCACTTAACTTGCCAGAGTTGAGTCTCTTCAGCAGTGAAATAAGGCATTTGAACTATAACTTTCTCTTCTTTCCTGGCCAGTCTGACGTCTGCTAAGTGACAACCTACGAGTTACTAATGGCAAAGGCCTTTCTTTTGTCCTCTAAGTGAGAGGGCCACCTGACTCAATCTACAATGTGATCGTGAATATTAAATCTATAAATAAATCTAAGATAACAATCTATAATAAATGAAATCTGTAAATGCAATAAAAAGCAATTTGTAAGCCACTGTTCCTTCTGAGACAGACCGCATTCTTCTATGAATATCTCTCTAAATAAACTTGCTTTCACTTTACTATGGAAAAAAAAAGCAAGTGGCCATTTCCTGAAAATGTTAACTATAAACTTTTTGTTTCCTATGGGGGGGTTCTGGCTGATTTAAGAGTCACAAAGTTGGTTTTCATTCATCCAGACCACGACTGACACAGGCCCCTTTACATGGCTGAGCTCTGTGAGCATGGTTCTTTCTGACACTGAACTCACTTGGGCAAGTGTGCCCTTGAAATGTGCCTTTACGTTTATAAAATCTGAGCGATGTTGAAAACCTCACTTTTGCTCTACTTTTTAAACACTTAGTATATTTACATGAGAATTCTTCCTAAGGATTAATAAGTGCAATTAGATACTCATTTCAAAGCAGTTTACTTTGGTTCTTCCTTCAGGCAGGGGACCATGCCAGCTGCTCTGGACACAGTAGTAACTACATTTGGTCCCCACCCTTGATTACTGGTGAGCAACAAAGACATTTAAACCTTTTAAAATAAAACCAGATTAATTTCATTTAGATTACACATGAACACCTACTGAAGAAGCACTTCTAGCAATCAGCAAATACTTTTTGAGAACTTATTGGAGCTCCATGCTTAATGGTATGGAAGATAAAGAGAATTAAATTGTTCTGTCTTTGTGTTCAGACAGCTTACCACAAAGCTGAGGTTTTGGTTTTTTTGTTGTTGTTGTTGTTTTTTCTGAAAGAGCACAACATGTATGCAATCATGCCTTTTCAGAAAAGAAAAAGTATTCTCAGGGTCACATTTCATTAAAAACTCCGAGAACAGAAAATTCGATTAAATCGCATAGGACTAAAATATGAAGATTGCAATAAAAATAATGACTCCAGTCAATCCTTGACTAAAATTTATGTTAAGCACCTGTGAGGGATCCTAAACTGTACTGAAAGCTGTAAATAAAAGCCAATCACACTTAGGCCCTAGAGGGAAAGTCAATGGCAAACCTTGGTGATGCTTCATACCTCTCCTTCATCTTTCTGTCCCTGAGATTTCAAATCTCTTGCTATTCACAAATGAGATTTTACAAAAAGCTGCTTTTAAATCTTGGACATCGGATCACAGTGAAATAATCCATTGTGGGATAAAAGTTCGCAGGGTGGCAAACGAGTTAGAGGAAGCATCTGGAGCCTTTCTTCTGAGAAATACTACACCCACAGAGTTAACGGGGAGGGCTAGCGTTCTAGAAGGCCGCACTTCCTTCTGTATACAAGTGAAACTCCCTCAAGGAAAAACTTTTTTCTGAAGTAATTAGTAGGAGTACCACACCTAAGACTGAAAAAACAGGTTCTAATCCTCCAGGCAGAGTGAAGAAAGGCAGTGGCTTCCAGCAGAGACAGAGCCATAGGGCAGTTCTTTCAGGGTGTTAGTTGAAGATCGGATTTTTTTTAATTGAAGTATAGTCAGTTACAATGTGTCAATTTCTGGTGTACAGATAGGATTTCAGTTCCTCCTTTCCTTCAGTGTAAAGCTGTCTTGTGTGATAAAGTTGGTGGGGGGACAGGCATTTTGCCACACAGGTTTGTTGAGCACTTGAAATGTGGCTAGTATGACTGAGGACCTGACTTTTTATTTTGTCAAATACACAACATAAAATTTATGGGGGCGGGGAGGGTATAGCTCAAGTGGTAAAGCACATGCTTAGCATGCACAAGGTCCTGGGTTCAATCAATCCCCAGTACCTTCTCAAAATAAAAATAAACCTAATTACCTACCCCACCCCCCAAAAAAAACCCAAATAAAGAAATGACTCTTAAAAAGTATTTTTAAAAAATAAATAAAATGTATCATCTTAACCATTTCTAAGTTCACTAAGTATATTCAGTATTGTGCAAGCAACCTCCATAACTCATTTTTATCTTGAAAACATGAAACTCTTTACCTGTGAACAATTCCCAATTTCCCACCTTTCCCCGTCTCTGGCAACATCATCATTCTACTTTCTGGCCCTATAAATCTACTTTTGATACCTCAAGTAAGTGGAATCATATAGTACTTGTCTTTTTGTGACTGGCTCTTTTCACATAGCCGAATGTCCTCAAGGTTCATCCATCTTGTAGTGTAATAGAGAAGAACAAATCTGACTCCATATTAGATCTGTTTCTTTGGCTCTAACCCTGTGCTCTGTTTCTTGGGCTTAGTCATGCAAGTTCTGTACCTTTTGTAAAAAATGTTTCCTATAGCCTGAAATATACAAAGACAGCCAGTTCTCAAGGCTCTGATCTTTAAGGATTTAACACTTTCCCATTCATATAAAGATAAAAAGTTGCAGAATAGAAAATAACATTTGTCTTGGAGGTTTACAGGGGCCCCATGACCTGACCTACCTGGACAGCTATAAAAACAAAGGATTCTGACACTAAGAAGTTTGGAACAACCAACCACACCCCTTCCCCTTTTTAGTATAAAAGGAGCCTAAATTCTGACTTGGGTAAGATGGTTCTCCATGACATTAGTCTGCCATCTTCTCAGTCTTCAGGCTTTCTGAATAAAGTCATTATTCCTTGCCCCAACACCTCATCTCCTGATTTACTGGCCTGTTGTGTGGTGAGCAGAACAAGTCTGGACTCAGTAATAGTGGCATGTCTCAGAGTTTCCTTCCTTTTTAAAAAGGCTGAATAATGTTCCCTCTTACGTATGCACCACATTTTGTTTATTCATTTAATGGTCAGTGAACACTTGGGTTGCTTCCACCTTTCAACTATTATAAATAATGCTGCTGTGAACATTGGTGTACAAATATCTCTTTTAGACCTTGCCTTCAATTCTTTTGGGTACATATCCAGAAAATAGAATTGCTCGATCATATGACAATTCTTTTTAATATTTTTAGTTGTCATACTGTTTTCCATAGCAGCTGCACCATTTTACATTTCTATCAGCAACACACAGGAGTTCCAATTTCTCCACATCCTTGCTTTAATTTAAAATAAAAACTCATACTCAATCCAGTTATGGGAAAACTTTTAAGTATGTTTGGAACAACATGGATATATGAGTCTGCTTTTCAACTGTAAATTTTATGAAATCTAAATATACATTAAGTATTCCCAATAAAAATTAAAATTCCTGATTAAAAAAATATATGGAGATGTAATATAAATGGAAAACACACACCAGGCTTCAAAGGAGAAAAGAACATCAAACATCTCATTGATAATGTTATATACTGACTACATATGAAATATTTTGAATATGTTGATACAAATAAAAATATTAAAATTAATTTTACCTGTGTTTTTACTTTTGTAAATGTGGCTACTAGAAGAATTTTAAATTACATTTGTGGCTCACATTATATTTCTATTGGACAGCACTGCTGTAAGGGTAGACACTATTCCCACCACATAATGAAAGCCATCAGATTCTGGAAGACTTCTTCTGGAGTCCCAATTACTGTAAGTCAAACAAATACTTTTCATTCTGTCTTCTGTCCCTAATATTTATATCCATCTTTCTTTTACTACGGGAGGATTACCTGAATGAAAATCTCTATCCACTGTTACTGAGAAAACCTGGACTGCTATATCCAGTCCCTCAGTGACTATCTGGTGTCCAGGCTTGGGTATCCTATTTTCTGTTTTGTTGGTGTATCATAGCCTGATGCCTTCCATTAGAGTGTCAACTCCCATGCCTGGGATGAAGGATGGGGACTGTGTGACACCACACCAGGGAAAGCTCAGTGGTGGTAATGTGTTTGCGGAGTCCAATTTCATTCCTTCTCCTTAAACTTGACAATGCTTCCTTAACACAACTTCTCCTCCTGTACCTTTGTGATTCTTACCCATTTACAGCTTATTCCCACTCTGAAAGCAGGCAGAAATCCTGGGGTTCCTTCTGTCTATGTGATGACAAATACTGGGGCAGGACCTAGGCCAGGCGTGGTCACTTTCAGTGACTATGGCTACATGCCCAGAGGAGTGTAGCCCCTCAATCTCACATTGCATTTAGAAGATTTTTATATACCAAGAGCTTGCCCCATTTTACCATTCACATTAATGTTTTGAGTTCTCATTATAGACTCTAAGGTTTTATTTTTGTACGGCTATGTGCAATCATAAATACGTTTTCATACTGGTGATGCCCACCAAAGACTACCAAAACACAGTTATGGTCCAACAATGAAGGGTTGTATGCTGTAGTGAGGGAGACCTCACACTCTGGGGAACCCTGGGGTATCTCACGAAGGGGGTGTAAATCAGAGGGTTTATTATAGTATTCGGGCTTGTGTTAGTTTGGGGAGGGCCCAAAGAGACAGTGATCTGTTCTGGTGCCGTCAGGAAGTAAGGGCAATTCAGTGATACACTTATCTGGAAAGCAGGAGGAATGGAGTAGGGCTAGAGTTGTCATTGGAGAAGCAACACTCATGTTAGCTAGGGAAAGGATGTTTGGTCATCTTTTTTGTGGTTGCATTGCGTTTTTTACCTGTTCAGGCATGATTAGTCTAATTATCCCCACCTTCCATCTCCTCAGAGAGAGACCTCACCTGACATCAAAATTCCATGACTCTGCTTATGTTGATCAGGACATTCAGGTCACCAAAGGTGGCTCTCAGGATTCCTTTTCTTCTTAGCGCTGAATCTGATCATAAGACGGAAAGCAAAAGATTTGCTTAGCAGCTTTTGCTACAGAATATGACAACTCTTGGTCCCCGATACTGCTAATTCCGACTGTGTATGTGTGCTTAACAAACAACTTCTCCCAAAGAATGGAAAGTTCAGTCTGTCTTGTTTACAGCAAAAACAGCTGGCCCGGATGTAGCAAGAACTCAAATGACACTGAAATGGAGCGTTTCTTACAGAAGTGAAGGTCTTAGAGTTGACACCCCAGCACTTTGTCTCTGAGGATCGGGCCTGAGGCGAAAGCCCTGCCCGCCAAAGGAACCCCTTGAAGTAGCCAGGTGAGGTCACCTGACGGTGCGGAGTAGCGACCCAAGAGCTGAGAGCGCAGCCTGCGCCCGCTCCTAAAGTTCTGCCCTCGGAGCCGCCTTTATTGGTCTCGGGGGTTCTCGGCTCCCTCTTTCTCCTCGTCAGGAAATGACTCTCATTTTCTTCTGTCACGCTGGTCTTCAATCAAGCGCCCTTTGGGCTCATTGTTTGGGAGACTCCGAGTCGGTAGCTTTAGTGGCTAAGGAGCGCTCTGCGAACCCGCTGCCTCGCCTGATAAGACCTCCCCCACCTCCCACCGCTTGCTACACGAACCGCCTCCGGAATTTCGCCCACACAACCACACTCACCCACGCCCCCGCCGCACCCCGCCCTCCGAAGCCCCGGCCCCGCCCCGAGCCTGGCCGACCAATCCCCTGCTCCGCTCCAGGCGCGACACTTGGGGCCCTTGCTGCCCCGCCCCCAGGCACCCGCCACTGGGGCCCCGCCCCGCCCCGCCGTAATCTTTGCGTCCTTCCCGCTCGATTTTGCAAGTAGGATTGCGCCCATCTTCCTGGAGAAGAAGGTGGGGTTTGGAGAGAACCCGGAAGCGGGGCGGGGGCGCAGGCTCCTAGGGCTTTTGTTGCCGGGTGCATGGGCGCAGTGCCGAGGGTAGCAGGGCACGCCACTTCCGTGCGCTGCGTGCGCCGTGCGCTACGTGCGCACGACGGGCGGGAATTGAAGATTACGGCTAGCCTCGCCCCTGGCTCTGCCCCCTTGAAGCCCCGCCTAGGGGTTTCCATGGTGATGATAAACTAGCCTCAAATGCCTCAGCTAGGCCTCCGCATTCCGTCCTCTAGGTGCTCAGAGGTACGACCGAGGTGCTGAATGTGTATAAGAGCGGGAGTGTGGAGACTCGAAGCCCGAGCAGAGGGGTGGGACGGGAAGCGTGTTCGAGACCAGCACCCCTTGACCAACTGGGGACTCTTGGGGTCGGGACAGCGGGTCTGCGATTTGGGATGGGGGCGGAGTCGCTCTTTGCAGAGGCAGCAAGGAGTATCCTTGGCTTCAGTGGAGGAGTCTTCAGCCCACCCGGGAGACGGAGACCGGAGGAGCCGGAAGGGGACGAATTTGAGGAAAATCCCTTTTTTAGGGCAGGGATGTCGGGGGAGCCCTAGACGGATCCGTATCCTAGGACATGGAGGTTTGAGAGGTCTGCGCCTGCCTGCGAGGACACCTTAAACGGTGCAGACGTGGTAGGAAAAAATTGTTTTATTTCTTAAGGCAGTAAGTCACATATTTAAAGACTCCCAAGCTTGCACGAGGCTTTATTACTCAAAAGCTTTTCTCCTACCCATTTCCTGCTTCCTAAGGAAATAGTTCAAACCTTTGAATTTTTCTAATCCAAGGAGTTTTATTTCTTCATTTTGTATCTGCATCTCTTCTTTGTGTTCTTCCTTCATCAGCTTCACTAAATTTAAATCCATCAGTCTGAAATATTTCCTAATTGAGTTCCTTTGCCTCTTGGTCACACTTTGCTGCAGCATTTGTGTAGTCAGCCATTTGCTTGTCTTTCTCTTTTTCTTGTCATACTCATGACTACATTTTACACTGGTTCCTTTTTGGCAAATCATCTTGGAATGAGCCTGCATTCAGCAGGTTGTGGGAGTAGATCCAGGGTTTTGTCCCACACTCATATTTTTTTCTTTATTATCAAGATTTTTTAGTTTAGTTCTTTTTCTCCCACTTTAAAATTAAGAAAGATGACACAGATATATTGTAAAACATATCTCGAAGGTGTAAAGAATACAGCTCAACCTAGAATCTGTGTACCCATCACTAACCTTTTTTGGGGGGTTATTAGGTTTATTTATTTATGGAGGAGATACTGAGGATTGAATCTGGGACCTCGTGCATGCCAAGCATGCGCTCTACCACTTGAGCTATACCTTCCCTCCTTCATTAATCTTAAGAAATAAAATTCTACTCTCAGGTTCCCCTTCCCATTGGTTCTGAATACTGGTCTTGGTAGTTGGAAAAAGAATAGTAGTAATGAAGCTCTCCATACAGTGCCTGTGTTAGAGCAGGCAGGTAACTATAGATACGAGCAGAGAAAGGGGGATGCAGGCCAAATGGCAGGAGTTGGGCAGAAAGGAGAGACACAGGCCCAATGCAGGAAACCATACATCATGTAAGCACCAGCAGTCCCTGGGCAGAGAAGGAAAAGCAGGAACCTCTGGGCTAAGTGGTCACCCTTTGGGGATGATGAGCAGCCTGGAGGCTAACAAAGAAAGGTGGGAAAAGGCCGGAATTTCTAGTGTCTGAATGTAACATTTTGCTTATTATCCCCTCATTTCAATAAAATTAGCCTTGCAGATTAGAAGTACCCATCATGCACCAACACCATGACACTTCTGATCCAACCTAAATAAGGAAAGAATCCCTCCTCCCTTTGGGAAGGTGGAGTTGGGATGAAAATCAGGGAGTATGACCCCAGACCCTTCCCTCCCCAATAAATACTCTGCCCGTTCATTTTTACACTCTACGTAACCAACTTGCCAAAGAATCTTGCAGCAGCTGCTCACCTGAGCCCGCCTGCTCTCCCCTTGAAAGTGTACTATTCATTACTTAATAAATCCTCACTTTACTTTATTTAAACCTCCACCTCTTGTCTCTGAATTCTTTCTGGGACAAGAACCTGGAACACCAGTTACATCCATTGGCAACACATGTAGTCTACTCTATAGCACGTGGGCTAGTTTCAAACAAGGTTGAATTCTCTTAGAACTTGTCTCCTCCTCCCCTACAACATGGCATAATCTTAGGCTTGAAGGGACGCTGTATGTGAAGCTCTGGGCAGTTGGTACAGTGATTGCTGACTGATACTTCTGTATTTGGAGGGATTTATCAATGGCTCTCTTGCCTCTTGATTGAGTGTCCCTTTTTTGTAAGATCTGTTACCAGTAAAGCTGCCTTCATCTGTGATTGTGGATCTGTAGAGTAGTGAGAGAAACTATGGGAAGAGGCAAGCTAAAAAATAACAGGCTGTTTTAGGTTGACCTTTTTTTTTTTTTCTAATGTTGGTACCTGGCATGTGTGTCTACTGAAATAAAATGCACAATGTAGAAGTTGAGAGTTATATTTTATTCAGTGGACATTTCTGAGGAATCGAACCCTTTGAACGAACCCTTGATCGCAGTGAGGGACTGATCCAAAGAGGTAGGGGAGGAGCCAGGATATATAAGAATAAAAACAAAGACCAGGTAGCCGGAACATCAAAAGATTACTGTTAATGAAAGAAAACCAGATAGCTCAAGTTAAGGAATTTAGTGCTTTTCTAAGTATGGGAAGGTGCAAATGTCTGGACTTCTTGAAATCATTCCTTTGACATGCACCTAGCTATCTAGGGCCAGTATCCTGTTCTTTCACGTCCCTCAGGGTGTCCCTCAGAGGCCTGGCTGCCTGCTGGTCTACATCCTGAGTTCACTGGCAGGGAGTGGCAGGGCTGGTGGTAGCGGCTGATGACTTGATGGCCACAACATTCTTTGTTTATTGATATGGCTTGCTGTATTTTTTGTTCACATAAATGACCAATAAAAGACTACTGGATGAAAAAAAAAAAAAAAAAAAGAAGGAAAAGTAGAACACTGCCTTTTATTTTATGATCCTTTGTGTAGTCCTAATCATCACAGCTCCTCCCATCTCTATCTTGAATTTTATGTTGGTTAGTTGCTTGCTTTTCTTTATAATTTGACTAAAATTGTGTCCCACAGAAAAATGTACTGAACAGTTCTGCATGTCTTTGGATTCTTTATGTATTGTTTTCCTACTCCGTGTTTTCTTCAGTGCCTTTCTTTGGTTAGTTAACCTCATCTGTTGTTTTCACAGAATTATTCCAAAACCAAGCATAAAGCTGTAGTACTTTTTGCTGCTAAGTATTCCATTTGATAAGCAGGCAACAATGTATTTCTCCACTGTTCTGTTAAAGGACTTATAGGCTGTTTCTAGTTTGGGGTATTGTAAACAGTGATGCTTTGAATCAGGACATGTCTTCTGGGACACACGTGCCTGACTTAGTTTTGGCTTCTGTACCTATGATGGAATTTCTGGGTCATAGAGTTTGCCCACATTCAACTTCATCACATAAGGACACTTTCTAAGACAGTTGTACCAGTTTATTTCCCTAGCCCCAAGGGGATTGCTAGATTATATAATGAGTAAATATTTAACTTTATAAGAAATTACCAAACTTTTCCAGAAGTGTCTGTACCATCTTGCATTCTCACTAGCAATATATGAGAGTTCTGATTGCTTTACATCTTCTTAACATCTTTTAAAACATTTAAAAGTATTTTAGCCATTCTGTAGGGGTATATGGCCATATTTTGTCATGGTTTTAGTTTTCATTTCACTAATGGCTCATAATGTTGATTATTTTTTCATGAGCTTACTTATCATCCCCATAACCCTTTTAAGGTATTTATCTGATCAAGTGTTTTGCCCATTTAAAAAAATTGGGTTCTTTCCTTCCTATTGAGTTTTAACAGTTCTTTATGCTTTGAAAATACAGATCCTTGGTGTTATATCTAAGAACTCTTCGCATAACACTAAGTCTTAAAGATTTTTCACCTGTATTTTCTTTTAAAAGTTTTACACTTTTATATTTTATGTATAGATTTATTCCGAGTTTTTTTTTTTTTTTTGCTTTTGAATGAGGTGTGAGGTTTAAATCAATATTCTCTCTCTTTCTTTTTTTTTTCTGCATGTGGATATACAATTGTTCCATCACCATTTGTTGAAAAGACTACTTTCTCTGCTGAATTGCCTTTGCTGTATTGTAAAAAATTTTTTAAAAATCAGAAAAAAAATTTGTGTGGGTCTGGACGTGGACTAGTTACTCTGTCCCCTTAGTTTATATGTGTATCTTTTCATCATTACTACATTGTCTTCATTGTAACTTTATGCTAATTTCCAAAATAGTGCAGTGTGAGTTCAACATTATTCACCTTTTTCGAAATTGTTTGGCTATCCTAATTCCTTTGCCTTTCCATGTAAATTTTAGAATCAGTTTGTCTATATTTATTAAAAAATACTGCTTGGGGGTAGGTATAGGTCAGTGGTAGACAGCATGCTTAGCTGGGTTCGATCCCCAGTACCTCTTCTAAAAGTAAAGCAAGCAAGAAAGAAACCTAATCCCCCCACCCCCCAAAAAAGGCAAAATCAAAATACTGCTGAGATTTTGATAGGAACTGTATTAATCCTAATATCATTTTGGGAGAGAATTGACATTTGCCTTTACTATGTTGAATCTTCCAATATGTGAACACAGTATGTCTATTCATTTACTTAGAGCTTCTTGGACTTCTTTCATAAGCATTTTGTAGTTTTTAGCATCCAAGTCCTACATACTTTTTATTAGATATGTGAGATATGTAAGTAATTTTAATTTTTTGAGCTATCATAAATGGTATTTCAAATTTATATTTCCACATATTTTATTGCTAGTACATAAAAATACAATTGATTTCTGTATGTTGATCATGTAGTCTATGACTGTGCTTAACTTATTAGCAGGACCTGTGGCATCCCCTCCCCCACCCCCCACAACCCCTGCCTCTTGTTTATGGAAAAGCTGAAGTCTCCCAGGCCTCCCTGAGTCACAGAAGAGCAGGCTCAAGTAGTTGATTAGGACAAGCCTGCAGGCTTTGGGAGATGGCAAGAACTCTGACCACCTATCTCAATGATTAACTGAGATTATTCCTTCATTTCCCTTTAAAACTTCCGTGGCTGAACAGAATCTTTGGAGGTGGTTTTTTGGGAGGGATGCTGGGTCCACAAGGTTGCAGGCATTCTGATTAAAAGCAACTTCCTTTTTGTTACCAAGGCTCTTGCCCCCAGGATCATACCCCTGCCCCTTCCTCATATAGAAACCAATTACTCTTGTCTAAGTCTCAGGAGGCAGCTGCAGAGAAGAAACAAGAACTGGTTAGAACTCATAGAGACCAAGATGGTGGAGGATCTAACTTCCAGTCGACCTTGAGCCTCATTATACATTCATTGTAATGTGTGTTAACATGCTCAGTGACATACCCATGAGTGCCATGACAGTTAACAATTGCTATGACAACCACCAGAAAAGCCCATAGAGGACTGAAAAACTCAGAGCAGGGACTTACTGCCTCCACCACACATTGAAGGCGGACATGATGGCAGAAGCTTCCCATAAAAGTCTATGTGGCCCAACCCGGGCCAGAGATGTCTCTACCACCCATCTTTGCTGATGGCTCCCCACTTGAGTGCCTCTTCCTCACTTAAGCACTTTCCTCCCATTTCCCCTTCTGCAAATTCTTTCTGCTGTGCGAATTCTTTCACAGCAGGTGCCAAGAACCCACAATTTGGTGGGCCTCCTAATTTAAGGGTCCTCCCTCCGCAAACAGTTCTAGGAGTTTTTTCCTTTTGTTTTTTGTTTTTTGTTTTTGGTACATCTCTTGGGATTTTCTGTGTAGCACATCATGTGATCTGCAAAGAGGAGGTAGTATTTCTGTTTCAATACATACTTTTATTTCCTTTTCTTGCCTTATTCTGCTGAGTTGAATTTATAATATGATGTTGAATTAGAGTGGTGAAGTGGACATCCTTGTCTTGCTCCAATCTTGGAAAGAAGCATGCAGTTTTTCACCACTAAGTGTGTTAGCTGTAGTTTTTTGTAGATGCTCTTTATCAAGTTGAGGTGATTCCCCTCCATTTCTAACTTGCTGAGCATTTTTAGCATGAATGGAATGTTGCATTTTGTCAAGTGCTTTTCCTATGTCAATTTATGTGATCATATAGTATTCCTTTAGCCTGTTGATATGATGTATTACATTGATTTTCAAACTTGAACCATCCTTGCATATCCATACTCTACTTGGTCATGGTGTATAATTCTTTTTCTATATTACTGAAATCTATTTGCTAATATTTTATGAAGGGCTTAGCATCTATATTTATGAAGGATATTGGTCTAGTTTTCTTTCTTGATGTCTTTGGGTTTGGTATCAGGGTGTACCTGACCTCATTAAATGAGTTGGGGCAGTGTTCCCTCCTCTTCCATTTTCTGAGATTGTTTAAAGTTGGTTTTAATTCTTTTTTGTTTGTTTTTAATCTTTTATTTATTTATTTATTTATTTATTTATTTATTTATTTACTTATTTATTTATTTAGATGGAGGTGCTGGGGATTGAACCCAGGCCCTTGTGTGTGGTAAGCACACACTCTACCACTGAGCTATACCCTCCCCTCAATTTTAATTGTTTTCTAAATATTTGGTATTACTTTTCCTGTGAAACCATCTGGGTCTGGAGATTTTAGGAGAAGTTTTCAAAGTAGAAATTCAATTTTAAAATAATTACAGGGCTGTTCATGTAGGTAGAACTGTAGTAGTAGCTTTTTGAGGAATTGGAAAATTTCCTCTCACTTGCCAAATTTATGTGAGTAGCATTCTTTATAGTTTTCCCATATGACCCTTTGGGGTTGTTTTGCCAAAATTGGAATATTTTTAATTGTTATTTGTTCAGATACGTTCTAGGCCCACACTCTTTCTCCTTCCCTTCTTGGACTCCCTATGATGCGAATGTTAGATCTTTTGTTATAGTCCCACAGCTTCCAAAGGCCCTGGTCATTTTCTGCTGCTCTGTTTTCTGTCATTCAGATTGGGTAATTTCTGTTTTTCTGTATTCAATTGCTCTACCTTTCTCCTCTTTTGGCTCCTTTCTGCTTTTGAGTTTTTTATTTTGGTAATTATATTTTTCAGTTCTAGAATTTCTACTTGATTCTTTAAATCTTCTGTTTCTCTGCTGAGTTGCACTTTTTCATGTGTTTCAGACATATTCATAATCGCTCTTTGAAGCGTTTTTGTGATGGCTGCTTTAAATTCCTTGTCAGATAGTCCAAATATTGGTGTTGATGTCTTTTGGTTTTCTTTTCTCATTCAAGTGGCTCTTCTCCTGGGTTTTGGTAGGGCGATTTTTTTTTTTTTTTTTTTTTTGATCCTGGACATTTTGAGCATTTTCATGAGACTCTGGCTGTTACCCAAATCTCCTATTTTTAGCAGGTTTTCTCTGACACCACACTGGCAAGGGAAAGGGAGGTGCTACCTTATTGTTGCCAGGTTGGATAGAAGTCCAGTTTCTCCACTCAGCCTCTGTTGACTGGGGGTGGGGAAATCAGAGAGATGCCTCATTCCAGTGCACTGGGATGTCTGTTAGGTTCCCCACTGGACCTTCAGTGACAGCAGCTTGGCTGGGAGGGTAAGATGTAGTTTTGCAGGCTGGCAAGGGGAAGTCTAGGCTTCCTATTAGGCCTTTGCTGATATGAATAGGGGTGGTATCACCCTTTTTTTCTGTGGAGCTTGGCTGGAGTATGGTGGTTATTGTCTAAAAGTTTTGTCTTACAAGGCTGTCCTGTCCCTTTTCTCGTCCTTTGTCTCGAAGACCAGGATTTTCTTAGGTTTTTAAAAATTTGCACCTATTGACATTTTCAGGTTGCTGGCTTCTCTAACACCCAGTGTGAAATACAAGAAGCAAAAAGAAAACCCAGGAAGCCCAACATCATTTCATTTCTTGGGGCCAGGATCCCTTCTTGATCTGCCATTTCTCTCCACCTTTCAGTCTTGTTATGTTTCTTAATGTACCATTATGTTTAGCTGTATTTAGGGAGAGGAATAGGAAGTGTATCTTCTCCATCTTGTCCTGAACTGGAAGCTTTGCCTTCATTTTTGAAAGATATTTTTGCTATCTCTGGGATTAGAGTATGACAGTTTTTTTTCTTTTAGTACTTTAAAGATTTCATTCCCCAGCCTTCTCTATTGCATTGTTTCCAGTTAGAAATCTGATGTCATCTTTATATATGTTCTTTTCATAAATTTTTTTTACAGTTTTTATTCAATTTTTAAAGGTTACATTCCTTTTCCAGTTATTACAAAGTGTTGGCTATATTCCATGTGTTGTACAAAACCTCCTTGAGCCTACCTTACACCCAATAAGTGTAAGGTAGTGCTTCTTTTATATTTACTAGTTTTTTGGATTTTTTAGATTCCACGTTTAAGTGATATCATACTGTTTTTTTCTTTCTCTGACTTGTTTCACTTAGCATAATGCCATCCAAGTCCATCTGTATTGCTGCAGATGGCAAAATTTCATTCTCTTTTTATGGTTGAGCAGTATCCCATTGTATGTTTATAAATATACCACAACTTTTTTATTCATTCCTCCGTCGATGGACACTAAGGTTGTTTCCATGTCATATATATATTCTTTAACATGTCTGTTTTTTCTGGCTGACTTAAGATTTTTAAAAAATCACTTATTTTGAGCTATTTGATTCTGATATTCTTTGGTGTAGTTTTCTTTATGTTTCTTAAAAAAATTTTTTGGGGGGGACGAAGTAGGTTTTATTTATTTATTTAATGGTGATACTGGGGGTTAAACCCAATACCTGGTGTATGCTAAGCACGTGCTCTACCACTGAGCTATACCCACCCCCCTCTTTATGTTTCTTTAGTTTAGGGTTCATTGAGCTTCTTGGAACTGTAAGTTTATAGTGTTTTTTTTTTTAAATTATGGAAAGTTTTAGGCCATTATTTCTTCAAATATGTTTTCTGGTTTTTTCATCCCACCCCACCCTTCAGTTATCTATGTATTAGTCTTCTTGAAATCATCACATAGTTTCTGATTTTTTTTTTTCTTTTCAATTTGGGTTGGTTTTTTTTTTTTTTTTTTTTTGGCATAATGAGCTTGATTGACTTCAAGTTCAGTAATCTTTTCTTCTGTGATATGTAATCTGCTGTTCATCCCATCCAGTGTTGTTTTTTTTTTTTTTCCTCCATCCAGTTTATTTTTTATCTCAGACATTATAGCTTTTGTTTCTGAAAGTTTGGCTCGAGTCTTTTTATATCTTTCATGCCTGTTTTTAACTTTCTGAACACATGGAATACAGTTATAGTAATTGTGTATATGTCCTTTTCTGCTAATTCTAGCATCTTTGTCAGTTCTTGAGTCAGTTTCAATTCACTGATAATTCTCCAAAGATCATGTTTTCTTGCCGTTTATGTGCTTGGTAATCTTTTGTTGGATGCTAGGTACTGTGAATTTTACTTTGTTGAATGCTGAATACTTTGTATTCCTATAAATCTTCTTGAGCTTTATTTTGGGAATATAGTTAAATTACTTGAAAACAGTTGGATCTTTTTTGGTCTTTGTCTTTTTAGGATTTGTTAGGCAGGTCCAGAAAAGTGCTCTGTCTCGGGTTAATTATTCCCCACTACTGAGGGAAGATCTTCCGGAGTACCCTACCCAGTGGGCCAAGAATTATGAAATTTTACATTCTGCTAGCTTGGAACAGGCACTATTCCCCTTAATGAGCACAGGGTACTGTTCCCTCTGATGCTTTTGAATGATTCTTTCCTTGGATCTCTGGTGTTTTCCCTACCTATACTTGCTGACTCCTACTCCCCCGAATGCCAAAGGGGCCCCCTGCAGATCTCTGGGGTTTTCTCTCCCTGTTCTGTTCCATGAACTCTAGCTAGCTGCCTTGGCTTCCCGGATTCTCAAATCTCTCTCTTCAGATCAGGGAGTCTGCTGGGTTCTGCCTCAGTTTTTTCTCCCTAAAAGTCTAAAAACTTCTCAGGTGGTGAGCTGGGGCAATTGTGGGGCTTATCTCCTTGCTTCCTGTCTCCTTTGTTGCCTGGTATCCATTGTTTTGGAAACCATTTTTTCCTTATATTTTGTCAATTTTTTTGATTGTTTCAGGTGGAAAGGTTAATCTGGCCCCTGATACTCCATCTTGCCTAAGAGTTGAAGTCCTCCATATTTTGTTTTTAATCTTTACACAAATCTTTTTTTTTTTAATTTATCTGTTTTTTAATTTGGACTGGAGGGCAGAGTAAATTTTTTGTTTTAGTTTACAACACTCTATTGTTCCCTTTGTTATATTGATATATTTATTCCCTTTAATCCCCATTTCCTATTTCCATTCTCAGTTCATGGTAAGTTTTTTTTTTTGGTCATGGTACGAATTCTAATTCATATTAAGTGTATCCTTTTATTTATATGTGAACTTACTTGTACTATGTATAATTTGTTTTCTGAGTATGTATCTGCAATGCACATAACTCATATTCTTCTGGTGAATTTGTTCATTTGTCCCCAGCATGGTGTTTTCACATCTCACCTTGTTGCTGTGTGATGGTGATTCCATTTAAACTGCTTCTTACTGATATTTGCTCATATACACTATCGTGTGCCGCACCGCATTGCACTTGTAAGCAGGATTGCTAGGTCCTAGTTAATGCATATGCATCTTCCACTTCCTCCTGTTCAGTATCTCCAAGTGGAGATTATTTACTCTTAATTTTAGAATTTTATTTTATTTTTTATAAAGTATATTAATTTAGACTTAGCAATATATTGTATACTTTTCTGCCATCAACCATTATATTTATTTGTATCATATTTTCCTTTTAGAATCATTTTTTTATTTTGATAGATTCCATTCTCTAATTCTTAAAAATAGTGTTCATGGATCAAAATAAATCTGCATTTAGGCCTTACTAGATTGATTTTTTTCTTTTTTTTTTTTAACATTTTTTTTATTGAGTTATAGTCATTTTACAATGTTGTGTCAAATTCCAGTGTAGAGCACAATTTTTCAGTTATACATGAACATATATATATTCATTATCACATTTTTTTTTTCATTGTGAGCTACCAGAGATCTTGTATCTATTTGCCTGTGCTATACAGTATAATCTTATTTATCTATTCTGCATATGCCTGTCAGTATCTACAAATTTTGAAATCCCAGTCTATCCCTTCCCACCTCCTGCCCCCTTGGCAACCACAAGTTTGTATTCTATGTCTATGAATCTGTTTCTGTTTTGTATTTATGTTTTATTTTATTTTTTTTAGATTCCACATATAAGTGATCTCATATGGTATTTTTCTTTCTCTTTCTGGCTTACTTCGCTTAGAATGACATTCTCCAGGAACATCCATGTTGCTGCAAATGGCATTATGTTGTCAGTTTGACTTTTTTTTCTAATTGAGAATTTTAGGATCAAAAGTATATTCCCCTAGGATGTAAAAGCCATTGCTCTCTTATATTCTTGTAAACATCATTGCTGATGTGATTCTGATTCCCTTGTAGAATGGCCAGGATTTTGGTTTTCTACCTGTGGTTTAAGGAATTCTGATATATTCTTTATTCATCTTTATTTTAACCAAAATTTGTTATAAAGATAAAGCCAGTGGTTGCTTATGACCACAAAGGTATTAAGAAAAACTATTTTGTTGGTTCTGTTAATCATAACAATTACTAAAGCCATCGACAGTGGGTTAAAAATTAGAAGGTTTTGTCAGGTGAAATAGCTCAGTGGTAGAGCTCATGCTTAGCACGTGTGAGATCCTGACTTCAATCCCCAGTACTTCCATTAAAAAAGGGGGGGGGGCACTTCTGAGCCTATAAATATGGCCAAGAGAATAGGGCCATATTAAAAAAAAAGCAGAAGTTTGATCAAGATGAAATTCAGCTTCCATAATTAATCATACTCTGTGTAAATATACCTCCTACCACAAATAAGTAAACCCATGTTATTGGTTAAGGATAAGAGTTTTTGCTTTAATTATAACTAAGAATATTATAGGGTTTTTTTTTTTTTTTTGTCGGATCACCAGGTTTTATCATGACATTATAAGGCACCCTCTCCTTAACTTGACAAATATTTATATTCCCAGTATTTTGAAACATCTGAATTATATATATCCTCCTTCTTTAGACATATGGTGATACATATAATATGTGGACTCATATTTTTCTCCAGTTTGGAGTATTACTTACTGTTCTTAGAGCATTACCCCACGTTTATTCTCTTTCTTTCTAGGACATTCAGTAGTTGCTTTTAGAAATTATAGCTTGGTCCCTTTAAACTAAAGATCATACTTACTCTTTACATTTGCACTGCATTTGAGATCACTGAGTGGATCTTCCAGCTTGCCATTCCACTCTACGAATTTCTTCTATTCTGCTACTTCCTTAATTTTGTGAGCTTTTTTTTTTTTTTTTTTTTGGATTTTGACACTATTTTTAATATCCAAGATGGCTAATTGTTATTTATAATAAAAGATATATATATATGATAAAGATATATATTTATAAATATATGTATAAATTTATATATATAAATTTATATCTTTAAATGTAAATATATATATATATTTACAGGTGTCTTAATCTGTTGTATTGCTGTGCACATACTAGGCATACATCTTTGAAAATCTCCATCTTTCAAAATCTCCTGCTTTCTGTATTGACTTAGTTTTCTTCAGTGTTACCTTCCGTCCTTTCAATGAGGTGATGCTCTTTGGGGTGTTGGTTTTCTTCAGATGTTGCATGAAAATCCCTGCGGGCCTGATTCTGTTTACCTCTGCCCTTTATAGGTAACAGGACAGGACGTGGTGTGTGTGCCCCAGTAATGATATGGGGTTCCTAAGGCATCTTGGTTGCTGCCAGACACCAAGGGCACCTTAACTACCTCTCTTCCAGCCTAGGAGTGGACCCACAACTGCTTTCCCAGCCCTCTGTGTACAAGGAGGAGGGAGCCCCAAAACTCAAGCTGTCGCTGGAGCTTCTTGCATCTTTTCAAGCTGTCATCTCCTGCAGGTTTTGGACTATGGATACAACTCTGTGGGCACTCCATCTTCTTTGAATTCCTCAAAATTCCCTGTCCACTGAGGGTGACTCTTCTCAGTTTCCAGCAATCATACCCTTTCATATTTTTAAAATATCTTTTGTCGTTGCTGTGGTCTTTCACCAGAGGACCTACCGCAGTATGTCCTCTGAGTGCCATTTTGATTCAGTTAAATTGTGCACACTCTGTCCTTTAGTAAATTAGGTAGTCTTTGTGGGTGGGATGGGGGAGTTTGTATAAGTTTTGGAAACAGAGACTTGGGCTTAAATCTCAGCTCTAAAATGTTTTTGGTATTTTAAAGTCTCTTTATGTAATTTGACTCATCTTTACGTTCCTCATCTATATAATGGAGAAAATTATGTTCATTACATATTCTTGTTATATATATTAAATGAAAAATTTACAGGTTTTGCTTTATTTTCAGCCACAAAAAGTCGTACCCAAGCGAGTTTGATGCCTGTCCTGTCAGGTGTCTCTGCTGCTTGGTCCTGAAGGCCGTGGAGGACTGGTGGCCCAGCTCGTCCTGGTGCTTGTCTGCTGAGATGTGCAGAATTTCCAGAACTGAATATGGGGCATCTGGTGTTGATCTCATTTTTTTGTTGGATGCTAATCAGAAGATTATATCAAATGGCCCTGAAAAAAGACAGAGAAACCACGGGACACAGGTATATTGAAGTATTCTAGTCCCACAGAAATGAAGCAGGTGGGTGTTGAAGCACAGTGAAACATACTGTATTAGTCAAGACAGCTGGTTTATAGGAAACCTCTACTGATTCCAGCCTAACCTTACATGGGGAACCCAGGAACAATGAATAGCTGTTTTTATAGAAGTGGAAGCTGTGTAACCCAATTTGCACCATGAACTTGTGAAATCAGTTGTTTATTTTTTTAGAATCCCTTTTCAGTATTTTGTAATGCCTCAAAATGCTTCTTGCATGTTGAGCTTATTTCAATTTATATTGTAGTGGCATACCTCAGCAGTTGTATATTTATATTGAAGTAATTTCAGTTCTGTGAAATAACTTTTATACCATACTGATCTAACACATTCAGGAGACATGCTTTTAAAAAATTCTATTAAAGGTCTTAGATCCATAATATTTCAAAAATTTGATGCTTTTTTTCCTTCTAGTATTTTTCCCCCCATTTAAAATCCTTTAAGGTAACTTCAGATTTTACAACATTAAATTTGAAAATTGAAATATAATACCAATACTGTTGGGTTTTGGTCTTTGTGACTATGTGAAATTGTGAAGCCTTAATTTAAGCTTCTCTTTTTATCATTATTTCCTTTTAGGTGTGCTTTGCTAAGTGAAACATTTAATAATTTTGTTAGCAAATTAAATTATTTTTCAAAGAAAGACTCTCAGGATTCAGGATATAGTTGTGCTTGTGGCCATGACTTATTACCACATAAGGAGGCAGAGTAGAATCAGCAAAAAGGAAAAAAAGTGCCTGGGATGAAGTCCAGAGGTAACCTGACATGAGCTTCCCAGAATCCTCTGTTAGTGGACTCCCACAGGATGCACTGAATTCCCCCGACAACTAGCTGCAGCACTCGTGGGAAGTGTTGTCTACCAGGGAAGTTTATCAAAGGCTAGGAGTCCAGGGTGTTTCTTGGGGGTCAGTCATGGAGGCAACATGGTACCCATATGATTGATGAGGGAAGCAGGTGTTCAGCAGTGACCACATCATTTGTTAGTTTAGGTGTGTATTGAGCCACTCTTATCATTTAGGGGAAGTTTTATGTGAATGTAGGCAACTGTTTCCCAGGTAAGTTCTCAGATACCAGACAAGGGCCAGTCTTGCAAGCAGGCCTTTCTAAGCAGAGGAGGCTCAGGCCTGCTATGTTAACTCTTTTTGGCATGAAATATAAATGGCACAAACACACCAGTGAAATGACAGATTGTCAGAGTGGATTAAAAAAAGACTCAGTGTGTATAAGAGTCATTATGTATATGACTACCTATAAATAATAGGTAGTTTTAAAGAGATGAGAAAAGGTATAACATGCAAACAGTAAAAAAAAAAAAAAGGATATCTGATGTGAATGTATTGCTATCAGACAAAGCAAGCTTTTGAACAATGAAAATTACCAGAAATAAAGAGTATGTAATGAAAAAAGACTGAGTAGCCAGAACTATTTTGAAAAAGGATAAAATTGGAGGAATCACACCACTACCCAATTTTAAGACTTACTATAAAGCTATTGGAATCAAGACAGTATGGTATTGGTGGAAGGATAGACTGGTTAGTGGGACAGAATAGAGAGTCCAGAAATTGACACAGACATGGCCAATTTTTGACAACAAATTCAATGGAAACAATTTGCAACAATTCAATGGAAAAAGAATAGTCCTATAAATAAGTGCTGGAACGACCAGATGTCCATCTGCAAATAAAATGAACCCTAACTGAAACCTCACACTTTACATATTAACTCAGAATGGATCACAGATCCAACTATAAAACTATAAAGTGATTTGTTAGTTAAACCCCTTAGGACTATGTTGAAGTAACAGCAATGAAATATATCCTAAGAATACCTCCCTTACGGTGTGTGTATCATGATGTGTACCACCACTGTTATAAATGAGGGAACAGGCAAATAGAAAATTGGCAACCTAAGGGCGCAGAGTTTGTAAATGTGTCTCTCAGCGATGGTTTATGAGGGATTTGTGTTGACAGAAGAGATGGTGAAGAAAGGGATGGGGTAGGAAGCAACTGTTTTAGAAGACAATTTTTCTCAGGAGGGTCTGGATATCGGAAACTTGTTGCTTCTGCTGATTCTGTTAATAAATCACAATTCCCCATCTGTATGTATTGCCTATTCTATTTCTTGGAATCCCTACATCAAAGGAAACACTGTAATCCATGGACTGGGAAGGTGAGAGGTTCACCCTCCCTGGTGGCATGTGTCAGTTGTCCTGGGATTGGACCCAGCTGGACTGCCCAATGCTGAGATGCTCCACCTGTCCTTACCTTACCCCATGTAAGAAGTTCTGTTTTGTATCTGCACACAATTTCTAGTTTGTCCTTATAAATGTCATGCTTTTCTCAGTAAAGTTATACCTTGATACTTTTATGTTTACAGCAATACGAATAGAATTTCATTATATTTATCAAATTACTATTGGTGAACAGGGAAGTTTTCAGGTGATTTGCTTAAATTAAGTTCAAATGTCCTGCTAGTATTTCAGTAGTTCTTTTTCCTTTAGTTTTGTCTTCAATTCATTTTTAAATTTATTTATTTAAAAAAAATTGGGGGGGGGGCTAGGTAATTAGGCTTACTTTTTTGTTTTATTTTTAGAGGAGGTGCTGGGGATTGAACCTAGGACCATGTGTATGCTAAGCGTGCGCTCTAACACTTGAGCTATATCCTCCCACCTCAATTCATTTTTAAAACTTGATCTCTTTTTAATAGGTATTCTACTTCTGTTTCTTGAATTATTGTATTGATAAGAATTTGGGGACAATATTAATAATGGTGATGCTAAGTCTCCTTGTTTGGTTATCAGATTTAATTTGGTGGAATTATTTTAGTGTTTTATTATTAGGTAAAAGGTTATATAGGGGCTATCTAAAACCCTTAATTCTGTTACAAGATTATATTATCTCTGTTTTCTAAAGCCATGTTCAGAACCTCATGGCATACCATCTGTATTCCAGGCACAAAACCCGTCTTTTCATTTTTATCGTAATAAAATCTGGGGTGGTGATTTACTATTTCAATCACTCGTCTAAGACTTTCTACTTCCTGCCATGATCCCTGCTCTGTGGTTGTGACACAGACTACTTGTATTAATAGGGCTGCTGTGCAAATTGCCACAGATCTGGTGGCTTAAAAGGGGAATTTATTATCTCACAGGGCTAGAGGCCAGAAGTTGGACATCAAAGCATCTGCAGAGTTGGCTCCTCCTGGTGGTTCCAAGAGGGAGTCCATTCCAGTCCTCTCCTAGCTTCTGGTGGCTGCTGGCAATCTTTGTTTTTCCTTGGCTTGGGACTGCCCTCTGAACTCTGCTGCCATCTTCACATGGCCTTTTCCTCTGTGTATCTCTGTATGTCTTCTTTCCTGTCTCTCAGAAAGACACCCTGCATTGGATTTACGGCCCACCCTAATCCAGGATAATCTCACCTCCAGATCCTTACTTGAACTACATCTGCAAAGACCCTTATTCCAAACAAGGTCACCTTCACAGCTTCCTGAGTTTAGAACTTGGACATACTTTGCAGAGGCCACTATTCAACCCATGACATTACTAAATGTAACAACTTGCTCGAGTCCCTCTTGGTAGGAATGGTGCCAGATATTCCTGGATAGGAAGGTGAATGAGAGTAATGCCTTTAATATCACATATTCTAATTCCAAGAAAAGATATAGAAACCCTCACACTTTTAGAATGACATGTGTTAAGTATAATGAAGAGATAGGTACAAACCCTGTGGAAACACAAATCAGGATGCTCACAGAGATAGTCCTTGTAAAGGCAGTATCTGTCTAAAGCTGCCTTGTCACAGGTGGTTGCTGAGCACTTGAAATGTGGCTAGTGTGACCAAGGAACTGAATTTTTCCTTTTAATTTTAATGTAAGTTTAAATACAGATATTCGATTCAGTTACTGGGAAACTAAAGTGTACCTGGAATAACTTGGTAGGTGAATATTTTTTTAACTAAATTTAATGAAACCTAAATATAAGTCGGATATTTCTGAGGAAAATTTAGCATTTGATTTGAGATGCTCTTAAGTGTGAAATAGACAGTACGTAAAAAAAAGCTTCAGCATTTCCATTTCCTTGTCTACAAAATGTGCTTGACAACACCTTCACTGTGATGATCCTATAAGCAATCTATTTGGAGGAGCCTTTCAATTTCAAATTTTACATAATTAAAAAAATTTTTTAATTGAAGTATAGTCAGTTACACTGTGTCAGTTTCTGGTGTACAGCATAATGTTTCAGTCATACATATACATACATATAATCGTTTTCACATTTTTCATTGTAGGTTACTACAAGATACTGAATATAGTTCCCTGTACTATACAGAAGAAATTTGTCTTTTATCTATTTTATATATAGTAGTTAATATTTGTAAATCTTGAACTCCCAATTTATCCCTTCCCACCCTCTTTCCCCCAGTAACCGTAAGTTTCTTGACTGTCTGTGAGTCTGTTTCTTTTTGTAGATGAGTTCGTTAGTGCAGGAGCACAATTCTTAATGCATACTGAAGTTTGAAGTGTGAAGCAAAGTAAAAGCAATCTTAATATCTCTGAACATTTCTGAAACCAGGGGTAGAAAATTGTGGAGTCTGCAGATGATAAGTAATTGAAAAAGCAACCAGCTTATTAAATGGACTTATCAGTACTCTGTTCTGTAGTATAACTAAAAACTTAGAGTTTGAAAAACATTCTTTTTCTAGTAATCCCTTTATTTTGTGTGTCTCAGTCTCTTGCATATGCGCAACCCAATTTTAAACACTTCTCGGTTCATACACATCTTGAGGACTCTTCGGCTTTATATTTTCCTTTAAAATTTTATAGTCTGAGTTATTTTATTTTTTTTGATTTTGAAGTTATTTCATGGTGTTAAGATATGTGTAATATTTACCATTTTCCCATGTTTAAGTGTACAGTTCAGTGGCATTTACATATACATCACCACTATCCATCTCTATAACTTATTTTTAATCATAAAATACACATAACATAAAATTTACCATCTGCCATTTTTAAGTGTACAGTTCAGAAATGTTAAGTAATTCACATTGTTGTGCAACCAATCTCCAGAATTCTTTTCATCTTGCAAAACTGAAACTCCACACCCATTTAAAAACTCCCCATTTTCTCTTCCTTCCAGAACCTGGCAACCACCATTCTACTTAGTTTCCATAAATTTGCTTATTGTAGGTAACTCACGAGAGTGGAATCATAAATTATTTGTCTCTGTGTGTCTGGCTAATTTCACTTCGCATAATATCCTCAAGATTCGTCCCTGTTGTAGCATGTCTCAGAATTTCCTCCCCTTTTGAGGTCTGTCTAGATGGGGCTTTTTCCGTAGACCTACATAGTTGGAAATGTCTCAGTAACTGTGTGCTTTCCTTTACTCACAGAACTACATGTTAGATCTGTGCGAAAGAACTACAAGACAGAGCTGCTAAATAAACTATGAAAAACTTAACAAACTCTTTATCTTAGATATTGGCATATCCCAACGATCGGTTCTGTTTTAGGGTGTGATAAGCTTAGGAGTAAATATGATTTGAACTTAATGCATGTTTAGAGGGTGTTTAAATTCAGAACCAGGCAGATCCATCTTCCCTGACCCCAAATACGTAATAATCCTAAAGTAAATTGCTTGATGAAATTGGATCCCAAAGATTACAGGTGAGGAGTTTTTAAGTGTGTCCATGTTCCACTGGAAATAAAGAAACTCAAAGAACTATGGACTGACTGACATGACAACTGTTGATTGAGCAAAAATTCTTGTTGAAAGGGCTATCTTGAAGATTATGACTCAAACATTGAGGAACTAAGGTGATGGGCAGTGGAAAGAATCAGAACACGTGAAAATTTTTTTTAAATTTTAACTTATTTTTTTTGGTGGGAGGAGGTAATCAGTTGATTGATTGATTTTTAATGGTGGTACTGGGGATTGAACCCTGGACCTCATGCATGTTAGGCACACACTCTACCACTGAGCTATACCCTGCCCCCAGAACATGTGAAATTCTTAAGCAATTTATTGACTTAAATAATTTTGCCTCTGTTACACAATTAAAAAAAAAAACCTTTACACTTTTTGTAGAAAAAAAAAGAATTTCCTCCCTTCTTAAGATTGAATATTCCATTGTATGTATGGTCCACGTTTTGTTTATCCACTGATGGATACGTGGGTTGCTTCCACCTTTCGGCTATTGTAAATAATGCCACTATAAACAGTAGTGGGCAAATTGAGTCCCTGCTTTCAGTTCTTTTGAGTATATATCCAGAAGTGGATTGCAGGATCGTATAGTAATTCTACTTTTAATTTTCTGAGGAACCACTGTACTGTTTTCCACATTGGCTGCACTATATTACATTCCCACCATCGACACACAAGGGTTCTTATTCTCCATATCCTCACCAACACTTACTTTCTATTTTTTTGATGATAACCATCCTAATGGGTGTGAATTAGTGCCTCATTGTGGTTTTGATTGGCTTTTCTCCAATGATTAATGATTAAATTATTTTAAATTTACAGGAAAGTTGAAAAGATAGTGTGGGTTTAAGTATATTCTTCCAGCCTCCCCTAATGTCAACAACTTACAGAGCCACAGAAACCAGGAAATTAACATTGATATGATACATTAAACAGCTAACTTTATTCACATCCCACCAGTTCCCCTAATTTCTTTTTTCCTATTTGGATTCAGTTCAGGATCCCACATTGTATTTGGTTGTGTCACGTCCCAGTCTGTGACACTTCTCCAGTCTTGTTTTTCATGACCTTAACATTTTGATAAGTACTGGTCAGTTATATTTAAGAATGTTTCTCACTGAATTTGTCTAATATTTTTATAATTCGATTAGAATTATGCATTTTTTGCCAGGAATACTATGGAAGTAACGTTTCTTTCTCAGTGCATCTTTGATGTCTCTGTCTTTTACTGGTGGTATTAATTTTGGTCACTTGGTTAACATGGTTTCTTTTGGGTTTCTCCACCATAAGTTTACTGTTTTCCCCTTGTAAGTGATACTTTTCTTGTTCGGAAATACTTTGAGATTATGTATATAGTGTCTACGTTTGCCCACTGATTTTACTTAGTATCCATCGGTGGATCTGTCTATAACAATTATTTCCATGGTGTTTGACCAGTGGTGATTTTGTATTCCACTCATTCTTTCTACAATTATTAATTGGAATTATTTCGTAAGAAAGAATTATCCCTTCTCTTATATTTATTCTTAGATATGTTCTTGCTCCCTTCACTGAATGATGAGTAAGGGGTATTATTCAAGTGTGATAGTCAGTTACGACCTTGATCTACATGGGACTGTCCAGAACCTAGAGATCTGGAGAGTTTCACAAGGGTGGATGATACTCGTGATGGGTCTTTAGTCTCACACCTATGAAGAGCATCTCACATTGAAAATCTGTCCAACAAATCTCTTGAAATCCAGTGGTCCACTACATCTCCACTTGAGATATGGAAAAATCATAATCACAAGGTGCACAAAGGACAAACTGCCTACTTTCAACAGACGTTCAAGGCCAACAGGAAAGTTACAAAAGTAGGGAAACCCTGAATTGGGAAAAAGCCTAGATACAATTGATTTTTAAAAGTCAGTTTGTCAGGGAGGAGGGTATAGTTCAGTGGTAGAGTGTATACTTAGCAAGCATGAGGTTCTGGGTTCAAACCCCAGTACCACCCCTAAAAAGTAAAATTAATTAATTAGCTAACCTAATTACCTCCCCCACCCCATGAAAGGTTGTGAAGTTGTAAAGGGGTCTTTGCCAAGTGCAGATCTGATCTTTGATCATTTCTTGTTCTTTGAAAATTTTAGTCTCACTGGCTCACTCTCTCCAACCTGCCCATGTCAAAACTGGTCATTTCAATATCCGCATAGATGACAAGTCTAACAAACTGGCTGCTCATCCCTTGACTCCTCCCCTCCAGTGATCTTATTTGCCACCTTGTTATGATCCTGTCTGAGGCCTTGTCGTTTCCAGCTGCCCCTCACCCAGTGATGTCCCCGTTCCCTACTTGCCCAGCTTAACGTTGATGCTCAGTCATTATTAATCCCTCCATTCTTGCTTTATCAGTCCCCAAACTCGGCAAATGTTGCCTGTTATGCTCTGACACCCATGCAGCTGGACTTGGGTGAAAACACTGTCATTCTGATCACTTTTAAATTTGTGTCCACCAACCAACATGGTTTCTTCACATGTTCAGCAGATGTAGTACAGAGTCTAGTTGCTCTTCCCTTCTTCCAGAAGATGATTTCATGCTTATTTCACACATCATTTATTTGCGCATTCAGTATATTCTCCCTCCCGTCAGCAAGGAGACCATCCCTACGATGTGAAAGGGATGGTCTTAGTCTACTCCTGTTTCCTAGGCCTAAGGATTAGTAGTGCTCATTTTCATTCTCAAAAGTGTTCATGTTTGGGTGCTTAGATGATAATCACTCTACTCATACCAGATAACCAGATGTTTAGGGCAGGACTTAACGCTTGGGCCTTTTTCTCTTTTCTATCTCACTGTTCACTTAATGTGATTTTTTAAAATCATAAGGCATTAAATAACACCTATATCCCTAAAAATTTCAAACTCAAATCTCTAATCCAGACCTCTACCCTGATATCCAGAACCCACGTATTCCAACCATTTGCACAGCCTTGCGTGTTGGTTAAATAGGCATCTTAAAATCACTGTGGCCAACCCAAGGCTCCTAATCTTCCCCCATCAACCTGTTTCTCTTGGCCTTTCCCCATGACAGTCACAATTCCACCTGCCCAATTACTTAGGCCCAAAACGTCAAAGTCTATTTTGGGGTGGGGGAGGTAATTAGGTTTATTTATTTATTTATGTTTAGAGGAGATGCTGGGGATTGAACCCAGGGCCTTATGCGTGCTAAGCGTTCACTCTACCACTTGAGTTATACCCTCCCAATAAAGCCATTTTTTGACTCTTCTCTTTCAATTACACCTCTCATGCACTGCTAAAAAAACCCTATCAGCTGCACCCTAAAATATATTGGGATTTTGACCACTTCACCCCATCTCCAGTGATATTACCCCAGCCACCACCGTTATTTTGTACATGAATTATTGCAATGGCCTCCTAACTGACCCTCCTGCTTCTGAACTTGATCTTCTTCAGTCATATTAAGGGCTAGGCATCTGGATAGTATCTCAAATAAATAGATCATCAATAGAGGCAGGTTATAATTGATTAGGGAACAAAGCCTCCCATTTTATATAATCTGCTTAAATATATATTGGCGTCTCAAATAGAAAACATGGGCTTCTGTACTGTGTCCAGCAGTAATATTCATGTTTACCAATCAGCTGTTCAGCCCAAACATGTGGTCCCCTAGCAGGCCTCTAAGATCAGAGAGGAATACAGGGAGCAGGTCGTCTACCATATGACTTTTGCTCCTGGTGACAGGTTGATACACATCCCTCCCCTTCAGGATTAAAAGCAGAATTCCCTAATTCGATCTAACACAAAGTCTGCAACCCTCACACTGAGACAGAAACAAAAATGAGCAAAATGCACCAAATTGGAAATTGAACTTATGTAAATTACACTCAACTATGAAAATGTGTCTGAACTATTTTTAAAACTTGAAGTCTAGTCAGTTTACAATGTTATGTCAATTTCATATGTACAGTATAATGTTTCAATCATACATATACACACATATATTCCTTTCCATATTCTTTTTCATTATAGTTTGCTACAAGATATTCAATATTTTCAATTAAATATCTAGTTCCCTGTGCTATATAGTGGGAACTTGTTGTTTATCTATTTTATATATAGTAGTTAATATCTGCAAATCTCGAACTCCCAATTTACCCCTTCCCACCCCTCTCCCCACTGGTAATCATAAGTTTGTTTTCTATGTCTCTGAGTCTGTTTTGTAATAAGTTCATTTGTGTCTTTTTTTAGATTCCATATATGAATGATATCATATGGTATTTTTCTTTCTCTTTCCCTGTCTGACATCACTTAGTATGACAAACACCAGGTCCATCCATGTTGCTGCAAATGGCATTGGTTCATTCTTCTTTATGGCTGAGTAGTATTCCATTGTATAGTTATACCACAACTTCTTTATCCAGTCATCTGAACCATTTTTTAAACTTAGAACAAAATTAGAATACAAGAGAAGAGAGTCAGCAAATGAAAGGAAATGCAGAAAAACATCTGGAACAGAAAAACATGGCTGGGTGCAAAGACCCTCACATACACAGGGCCGTAATTGCATTCTACAGAGGACACTGCCACCATCATCTCCCTTCTAGGTGATTTGTCACCCTCAGTGATCCCAGTCCCTGGTATTCACATTCTGGTATAATCCCCTCCCACAATGCAGTGGGGTCACCTCCGTGATCAACAGGATGTGGCAGAAGTGGTGGCATGTCACTTCTGAGGCAAAGTTATAAAGGACCCTGGTTTCTACCTCTCTCTCTTGAATTGATTGCCCTGAGGGAAGCCAGTTGCTGTGTTGAGAGGCCTACATGGCCAGGAACTGGGACCTCTGCTAAGAGCCTTGTGAGCTGCCATCCTGGAAGTGGAGTCTGCCCTGGCCAAGCTTTCAGATGGTTGCAGCCTGGCTGAGAGTGTAACCTCAAGAGAGAATCTGAGCTGAAACCATCCAGATAAGCTGCTCTTGACTTTCTGAAATGGTGTGAGATAATAGTTATTTGTTGTTTTAAGCCACTAAATCATGGGCAATTTGTAATGCATCCATAGACTACTAATAAACTACCTGAATATTTTGTGACTCTGTAACAATTTCCTAAAAGAACTGAGCTGGAAAGAGACAACTGGTTTCACTATATGTGCAGAAGCAGTTTGCTGGACACTCTCTGAAGTTCTGGACATCAGTATAGCAAGACTAACATCTCATAGAAGACTAACACAATGGCTTAGAAAAATCCCCAGAAAACAGTATCACTTCCTTTGGGACCTCTTTGTTCTTTTTGTCACTTCCCTCATTTATAGCAACGAGTTCCCCTTCAGCAAGTTCCTCCGGTTGCAAATCTAGAGCCTCTTGAATGGTGGCAGTGTTGGTTGGCATCCTCCACTCCCCACCCCCAGCTATTTCCATTTATGTTCAATTCGAATTTCACTTCCAGCATTATCACTTTTTTTTTGCTGCAATTTCATCTTTGCTGGTCAATTTCCCATTAATTTTCTTCTTCCTTTTTTTTTTATGTAAAATGTAATGTGGCTTTGTGTGATAGTCCGACTGCACGTTTGATGTTTGACTGAGAACAGCTTTCAAGCTCCACCAGTCTTCCTTCCCCTTCTGGTTAGCATCTGGGCAAACGGCTATGAAAACCCAGGTGCTCCCTCCTCTGGCTCTGGAGGGAACTTCAAACCACACAAGCATCTGCATGTGCATTGGAGCCCATATTCAGTCCCATCCCTTAACTGCAATAAAACCTCTATGCCAGTCTCTCCCCTGTTCTTTCAAGCCATTTGTGGACCTGCTTGGGAGCGTCCTTGTTCACTCCAGACAGCCTCACTCTGTGAGTAATAAACCTCTATACCCTCTTTGTGCATGTGGCAGGTCATCAGTTTTGACATCCAAACCAAATTTTACATGTGGAATCCATTTCATATCTTCGGGTTTATGTCAAAGATAAACACTGCTGGACAAAGGTTAAAGCAATGAAAACAGATTTTATTCAGTAACTACTGACAGTAAGGGTAAGAGCTGTCCTCCACCCGGATTCCTGCAGAGGTGACTAGACTCTTTAAAAGGAGAGTGGGGGTGAGGCAAGCAGGGGCTTGAGTCAGAGAAGTGATAAATTAGAGAGTTGGTCAGTGTAAATGCAGTTAGGCCGGCTGTGTGTGCTATCGGTCAGCAATTATTGAAGTTAGCTTTCTATCCCACAGAAATTGGAAGACAGAGGCCCTGTTCCTTCTGATGACTAATTTTAAAGGCTTTAATGTCCTTGAGAGAGACACTTTTGAGTTGTAGGAGATTCGTGTACTTCTTGAAGGAACAGAGGAAGGATTCATAATTGTAAGTCCATTTTAGTAAATGCTCTATGAAAGGGAGGTCAGGGGCCTATTATTAGGTGTAAGCTGGAAGTAACAGTAAATTCTGACATCATTTTAACGGAGTGTGTGTGTGTCTGCGCGCGGGCGGGCATGGTAGAAGGATGGGTGTCAGGGGATTCATCCCAGGGATGTGGCCTTATGCTAGAGTTAGGTCGTCTCTCTGCAGAGGTCTGGATGTAGTCACTGCATCCCAGGAGTTTTGCAGTTCTTAGTAACCACAACAGTTCATCACTGGGAGGCAAAGAGCCCAGACAACTATGACTGTTGCTGTTTCTGCCCGAATTGAATAACAGATTCGCTGTGACCAATCGTCAACAGACTTTGAAAGAAATTATATGATTGGCCACTGATTATGATATCATGTATTATTCCTGCTGTGATTTGTAGACTGGAGAGCTAGCAGCCAAGTTTGTAGTACTTTAGGGGATTCCTCACAGTTAATATAAAGTGGGAATTGAAATTTGATTTGTGTTGTTGGGGGAGTAGTGTTATGTAACTAAACCATGTTGGAAGAAATTCATGCACATCTGAGCCCTGCGAAAGATTGCTTGTACAGTGCTGCCACATTTTATGAGAATGTAAATTGTGCAAATTTAAAATGATATGAATAATATGAATAAATATTTGAAAGTTGTATATTCTGCACAGTTTAAAATAATGCAATTCTCTTAATATTTAAAATAATTGTGGGGAGTCACAGCATTTCAAAACTCTCTTGAACAGCAAATTGAGGCAGTGTTTGTTATTACTTACAGGTTCACCTTTAATACACAAGATTTAATTCTATCACGTGTCAGTCTCCTATAAATGTTGTGTATATGCTTTGAAAGTTTTCTAAATGATCTGCTGACTTGTGCTATTTTAAAGTGATGTTAAAATTCAAAAAAAGTTTTTTTTAACCAACTAACCGTAATATTCATTTAGGACTGGTGTTAAAGCTTGTGCTGTGAAACATGCCTGAACATTGACAACTCTGGATGGGAATTTTGTTTTCTGATAAAATTGGATTTTGACACACTGTGCAGTTGGATTGGTAGAGAACAGTCTGGAATGCTCAGAAAGTATGAAATAGAATTAAAACAAAATTTCTCTATCCTCTTTGGAGGTTTATGCTCTTTTTTAGAATGCACTTCCTACACTTATTCCAGTGGGAAAATTAGTACTTGATTCTTTAGTGAATCAAGTGAATCTTGCCATGTCTACACTTACACTTTCCTCATATCACTACTGTATATTATAATATGTGGGTTTTGTTGAATCCTGTCCTGGTTTGAAAAAACAGCTTCAAAGACTTAACAAAACCTCTATAACAGACACTCCTGGGATGATCGGAGAAATGTGAATATGGACTTGATATTAGATGCTTTGTATGGAATTACTGTTAATTTTATAGGTGTGATAAGTGTATTGTGATTATGTAAAAGTATGTCCTTCCTCTTAGAAGATACATGCTGACACACTTAGTAGTGAAGTTTCAACACGAAGACACGCCTAGATAAAGCAAATACGGCAAAATATTAACAGCTATTGACTCTAGATAAGGTATGTTTGCTGACCGAATTCTTTCCAATTTTCTGTTTGTTTGAAATGTTCGATGAGGAAGAGCTGGAAATATATTGACCAAGAAAATGTTTATATTGTTTACCAAGTACTTAAGGCTTGAAAATCCCATTTTTGTAAAACGTCAGAAGGTTGTGCACTGTTACCTAAGGGGGAGGAGGCTGTGTGTGACAGTCTTTACTTTGTATTTTTATTCATCTACAATTTTTGGTATTACAAATAATCATCGCATTTTCTCCTCATGACTACTGTTGCCAACTTCGCCAGCACATGACTACTGTTGCCAACATCGCCAGCACTAAGCTGCTGTGCCTTCTTGGGAGAAGCCCTGATATCACGTGGTTTGTTTTATTTTAAATGTTTGCACCGCGGTCTCCGGGCTTTCGCGGCGTCAGGTGCTGGGCTAGCTTCACACGAGTGGGTTCGGATCCCGCCGCCAAATCCGGGGCGGGGCGGAAGCGCAGGGGCGGGGCGGAAGCGCAGGGGCAGGGCGGGGCTCCCGCCGCGGAGCCCGACGGGAAGCGCCTTAAGAGTCGGCGGCGCGCGCCGGCGGGCGGGGGCACCGGACCGGCGCTTTGGCGCATGCGTCACCCCGCGCGCAGCCTCAGTCTGGGCGCGCAGAGACTGGAGCGCGGTTGGGGCGTGGCCCGAGCGAAGAGCTGGCTGAGCCTGCGGGAGGGCGGTGTACGGACCTCGGATCCTCGCCCGCTAGAGTAGTCGCTGTGGGTCTTTGGGGCATGGCCCTAGCTCGGGCACCGGCGCCTGCGGATCCTAAGAAAGGCCGCAGTAGTGTTGTCGACCCCTGTTTTAAGGCCGCCGCGCGCTCCGTGAGGACTGCAGGGAGTTCTCGCCCTTCCGCTCTAATAGATCAGGAAACAGAGACCCAGAGAGGCCAGCGAGTGCCTCAAGACCACACAGCCCGCGGGAGGCGGCGCTAGGGGGCACATCCACCTCTCCCTCCTCCCTAAGAAACTATTCTGCCCGAATCTGGCATTGCATCCTTTCCAGCACTGGACGTCGCTGTGAAGTATAACGTGGACTCTTTATCACGGGGCACCTGGATTTGTGGGATTCTTGGTGTCTCTTCAGGGCTCTGGGATCACAGTTCATAATGGTTCTTTCTGGGCCTAATCTGAACTGTCCAGTCAGTGTGTTTTCAGTGGTCCCAACTTGAGTTTATTAAAGAACCCACCGGAGATTTTTGGGGCACAGGAAGTTCCAGGTTTGGGGGCCCTCATGTAGGTTCCAACTAAAATGATTTTGTCCCCTAGGTTCAGGTTTACCTCACAAAGCCCATCTTGTGAGGTAAAGAGGAGTCCCACGTGGAAGATGGCTCTTCTGAATGGAGACCTCCCGCCAGGGCTGCAGAGCAAAGGAGGATCAAGGCCAAGAAAGAGGAAACCCTAGATTTGCACGGCTGGTAGCACTATGGGATCCTTGCGCTCCGCAGGCCACCCTGCAGACTGAGACAGCCTGAGGTTTGAGCCAAGTTTCAGGAGAGGTGAGCTAAGCTAAGGCAAGGAGCAAGTCTGCCCAAGAAATTACACTTGAGGGTTTGAGGGAGCATAGTCTGGGGGAGGGGGCGGGGGATGCCAACTACCACTAAGAACATTTAATTTCAGACATTCCTAACAGCCTATTTCAGATTCTCCACTCTTCAGTTCCTGAGAGGCTCTCACTTTTGCCCTTTATTACACGTGGCACTGAGAGATGGGGGTGCTTCCTTCATCCTGGCTTCTCAGGCACAGAAAGTAGTGAAGGAAAGAGCTTCATGGATCACCTGTTTTTGCCTAGCATGAAAGATGAAAACCACTGAGCCCAAGAGGTTGACTGGCTCATTCTCAGCAGCCTAGCCAACAGTCAGATTTTCAGACATAGTTAAGTCAAACCCAGTTACTATCAAAAGACTGAGAAATTATTGCCAATGTAATTAAGGACCAAAAGATGCTCTCCTACTGGGGTACATTTTATCTAGCTAGTGTGTGGAGCTTGTAGGCAGGAGAGTTCAGGAGATGCAGGGCAGATCAGATCTCTTGTGATCCATTCTTTCTTCTCCAGCCCCACCTTTGTGATTCTCTACATGTTTCCTAGATCCACAGAAAATGAATGTATCTCAGGTGAGTTATTTTTTTCCCCCTACTTTGTTTACAATTTCCTATATGAGACTTTCAAGGTCAGTGGGTTAGAAGGGAAATACAGAAATAGATGAAAATCAACTTCAGAGATAATATGCAGGAGCATATGTCAGTATGCAGAAATATGCAGGTCCTATTCTATTTCTATGCTATTCTGTGCTATTGTTGGCCAAATTTGTTTGATTTTTCTGATGGTTACAGCAAAAATGCAGCTGTTGTCTGTTACATGATTTGCATTGACCCTAAAAAAATTATCATGCTAATTCTTATGAGGCATTAAGAATTCTAAAAAAAATGTTCCTTTCCTAGTCTTCCTGTAGGTATCACAGTAAATAATCTTTAAGTGACCACTGGATCTCAGTGCAGCCTGCTGCCTGTAATTGCTTCTCCGGGGAATCTGGACACTTTGTGCCAAAGGAGAACTCAGTCAATGCAGGTCTCTAGGTCCTCCAACAGCGGGGCCTCGTAGCCCTCTTTCTGATGGTCCTGCTTGATCCAGGCGTGGAACCAGGGATATCTGCAAGAAAGAATGGATTATATCACCTTCAAATAATCTCCTGTAATATTATGTGTAGACTGTGCAGCGGATAGGTTAAAGTTGTATTTTCTGGCAAAGGCTTCCCCATTGTCCTTTCACATTCAAACCGCTTCACTTGTTGGATCTGTCTGGGAAGGGATAGCAGTGGCCTTATTAAGACAAATGTTGTGATTCTATAGTATTTGCCTCAATTGAGCCTTCTGTCCAGTTGGCACTCATGTTCAGTCCCTCCTGGAAAGTCTTGATTGGTTTCTGGTCTGTTCCTTCCTCTGTGATTATTTCTTTTCTGTTTTCTCCATGGAGCCTTCTTCCTCTTCTTGCCTATTATTACTGTTTCTCCCAAGGTGTCCATTTCTGGTCCCCTGTTGTCCTCACTTTCCTCAGGTCTTGCTGATTGATCTCCTCTCCTCTCTGGGGCTGTACCATTAGCTGGGAAGCTTTTCCGGCTCTCCAGCCCAGACCTCTCCCCCACCTTAGACCTAAGTGGCCAACTCTCTGCTAGACATCTCTGTATAGCTCTTCTAAAGGCCCTTCAAACCCTACAAATCCAAAAGGAAAGCTGTTACTAATAACCCCACCCTTCTCATTTATTTCCCAACATATGTTATTACCAGCCAGCCCATCATCCGGGTGACAAACAGCATTTATTTCTAAGTGCTGTCCTTTACCTGCACATCTAGTCAGTGATCAAATCTTGTTTCTTTCAAGTTGTTAACATTTCTTTCTTTTTTTTGAAGTTGAAGTGAAGTGCGCACAAATCCTCAGGGAACAACTTGA
Organism: Camelus ferus; assembly: GCF_009834535.1. Taxonomy (NCBI): domain Eukaryota; kingdom Metazoa; phylum Chordata; class Mammalia; order Artiodactyla; family Camelidae; genus Camelus; species Camelus ferus. The sequence goes on along the minus strand of NC_045706.1, from coordinate 64,128,540 downwards.
TGAATTTTTCATATGCTCTGCAGCTGGATAACTAGCACCCAGATCAAGATAAGGGGCATTTGCTGTACCACAGAAGGCTTCCTTGTTTTCTTTCAAAGACTGTACTTGCCCACTCACTCAAGGGTAATCATTATTTTGACTTCTATTATTAATATTAGTTTTGTCTCATTTTAAACTTCATACAAATAGAATCATGCAGTATATTCTGCTCTGACTTCTTTTACTCAACATTCTGTGTTTGAAGTCATCCATGTGTAGCAGTGGTTTGGTTTTCTCCCCCCATGGTATGAATATCTGTTCTGCTCTGGGTGAATATTTGGGTTGTTTCTTATTCTGGCTCTTGTCACTGTGCACTTGATTCTGAGGGATATAAACCTGGAAGTGGAATTGATGGGTCATAGCACACGTACACAGGTTTGGCTTTGATAGATTCAGGCCAACGGTTTGACAAAGCAGTTGCATTGCTTGACCTTCAGCCAGCTGCGTGTGAGCGGGCCTGCTGTGCCAGAGCCGGGTTGGCATTTGCTGTTGCTTGTGAGGCTTTCTTTTCTTTTTTCTTTTTCAGTACTTGGTGGATGAGTGTAGAGGTGTAGTGGTAGCTCACTGTGGTTTTAACCTGAATTTCTCTAAACACTGATCATGTTGAGCATCTTTTCATGTTTTCTATTTTGATCATCTTTTTTTTTTTTTCAGTGTGTGTTCCAGTTTTGTTTGTTAAAAAAAATGGATGAATTCTTTATATGTGCTAGATAATGAGTCCTTTTTCAGACAGATGTACTGCAGATGTCTTTTTTGAATCTGAGGCTTGTTCTGAATTTTAATTAAGTCCAGCTTATCAATCTCTTCTGTAATGGTGAGTGCTCTTTGTGTCCTATTTAAAAAAAGCCTTGGGCGGGGAGGGTATATATAGCTCAAGTGGTAGAGCACATGCTTAGCATGCATGAGGTTCTGGGTTCAATCCCCAGTATCTCCTCTAAGAATAAATAAATAAACTTAATTACCTCCCCCCACCAAAAAAAAAAAAAAAAGAAAAAGTCTTGCCCATCCCAGAGTGACAAAGGAATTTTCTTGTTATCTTCTGAAAGCTTAAATTGTTTTAGCTTTCACATTTAAGTCTATGATCCATTTCAAACTATTCTACACATATACATAAACATGAATATATCTTTTTTTGGGCTGTGGCTATCCAGTTCCTGCAGTATTTTTTTATCAAAAAGACCTTCCTTTCCCTGCAGAATTGCAGTGGTATCTGTTGGAAATCAGGCAACCGAATGTGTGGTCTCTTTTTGGGTTCTTATTTCTATTGTCATTGCTTCTTTGTCTCGCCTCAGGCCAGCACCACCCTGCCCTTACCACTGTAGCTTTGTGAAAAGTACTCATATCTATGGATATATGTTTTCCACTTTTGTTCTTCAAGATTTACTTCGGCTGCTTTAAGTCCTGTGTATTTCTGTATGAACTTTATAATCATCTTTTCAACATGCCCCACCTCTACCTGGGAATCTACTGGAATTTGGTATTGCACTGAATCTATAGATCGATTTGGGAGTTGGTTATATTAATATTGTCTTGAATTTTCAACTCATGAACATGGCCTTTCTCTTCATTTACTTAGGTCTCCTTTAATTTTTCTCATCAATGTTTGATAATTTTGATGTGTAAATGTTGTGCTTCTGTTAGATTTATTCTTAGGTGGTTGAAAAATTTTCTCCTTACTTGGGCATTGCTAGCATAAAGAAATAGTGTCAATTTTTGTATATTGAACTTTTTTTAGTGACCTTACCATTTATTATGTCTAGCATTTTATCTGTAAATTATTTTGGATTTTCTAGCCACACAATTATGTTATATAGCCATTTCTTACTTTTTAACCCATTTAAGAACCTTTCTTTTTATTTATTGCTGTGGCTAGGAGCTCACATGTATCATGAAATAGAATAGTATATACTTGTTTTCATCCCAGCCTTCAAGGGAAACCTTTCAATATTTTATCATTTAGGATGGTATTTGTTGTAACTTTTTTGGTAGATAGTCTTTGGGAAGTTTCATTCTATTTTTCGTTTGCTGAAAGTTTTTATTATTCAATGGGTGTTGAATTTGTTGAGATGATTGTATGGTTTTCTTCTTTATTCTTTTAATGGATTGATATTAGCATATTAATTGAGGTAATTCTGTTAATGTTTTGATTTTCAAATGTGAAACCACCCTATTTTCCAGGAAAAAAAATCCCACCTGTTGTTGATCTTTAAATATATTTCATGATAAGTCACTTAGGATTTTTGTCTTTATTCATGAAGGGGACTTTTATTTTCCTTTTTTATAATGTTTTTGTCAGGTTTTATATCAATTTTATACAGCCTTAAAGAAACATGTTAAGTGTTTCCTCATTGTCTATTTCCTGGAAATATTTGTTGAAGATTAGTTGTTTGTAAAAATTCACCAGTGAATGCATCTAGGGTCTGGATTTTCTTTATGGAAAGTTTTACAATTATAGGGTTTTTTTATATTAGGGAAATTATTCTCTAGAACATAACATAAGTTGCAGTTATTTCTTCCCCCCTTGTCATTGGTCATCCCCAGGTGGGAGCAGGTGCCTTTTGTCCCAGGGCAAAGCACAGCTCACACACCTGTTCAGATAACCCACCTGGGCTTTCTCACAGTTTGCTTTGCTTTCTGCCTCTGTTTCCTCCTGGGATGATCATCTGGGTGGGATCCAGCAATGGTGCTAATTTAGCATACTGATAGGAACTAAAAGCCTTAACACCCTCTTCCACCCCTTAACGTTTTAGTCAAGGTCAGCACTGAGCTCCATTGTGAAATCCAGTGGTGAAGTCTCAGTCTTCCGTCTTACTTGACTTTTTAACCACATTTGACGCCATCGGCTACTTCCCCCGCCTCCATCCACTTTATTCACTTGGCTCCCACACTTTGTAAATTTTCCTTCTCTCTCACTGTATGCTAGTTCCTCCTCCTTCCTACCGCTGGAGGTTAGTGTGCCCCAGAGCTCAGTCCTTGGTCCTCCTCCTTTCTCAGTCTGAGGCCTCTCCCTTGGTGATCCCGTGTCTTCTCATCAGGACTGTTTGTGGCCTGGTCACTTCTGATAATCTCTGGTGTGCAGACCTCTTCCTGCACCCGAGATGCTTTTACCTAATGGTTCACTCTGTGTCTGATTGAAAGTTTAATAGACTTGAGCTCACCATGACTAACACTGAGGTCCTGGACTCCCCCTCCCAAACCTGCTCCCTCTGGAGCCTTCCTTTTCTTGTTTCATAGCAGATTCCTTGAAAACATCTTTGACCTGTATTTTTTCTCAGGTTCCACATCTTTTTGGTCAGCAAAACCCCTGGGCCCTGTATCTAAAATGTATCTAGAATCTGACATCTTTTGATCCTCCCCGCCGTGGTTACCCTGACCAGCCCAGGGTACTTGGCTGCGTTCTGGGAACAGGCTCAGAGCAGGGTTTGCTGCTCCTCCTCCCTGGCACCTGAGCATAGAATCCCGTGTGCGCCTCACAGAATTGTGCGTGGGGTTATTCTGTGTCACTCCTCTGCTCCGCATCTACATTTTTCTCTGGGTGAAAGCTAGAGTTCTTAGAGTGGGTTAGGTGGCCCCGTTATTTCTCCAGTCTCACCTCTTCCACCCCTTGATCACTCTGCTCGGGCCCCACTTGCCTTCTCGCTGATGTAGAAGCATACCGGGCACGAGGCCATCTTTGTCCTGGTACCACGTGTACCTGCCTGCCTTACGCGTTCCCCAGGGAGCCTGCTGGCTCGCCCCTCCCCCCCACCTCGGGACCTTGCTCAAATGTCACTGCTCAGTAAGCTCTACGGAGACTTCCGGCTTAGAATTGCTGCACTAACCCCCAGCGTTCCCATCCCCCTTACCTTAATCCACTGTCTATTTTTAACATAGCATTTCTCATCTATCACACCCGGGTTTCCTTGTGACTGTGCTGTTCACCGTCCCTTTTCCTCTTCTTGAGTGAAGGCTGCAGGGGAAGGTCTTTGCTTTTCACTGTTGTATCCTCGGGGTGTAGTAAGTGTTGAAAAGTTATTAAATGAATGAATGAACTTTTATGAGATGTTTTAAGTGTCTCCTTTGTAAGCACCATGTAGCCCAATCTTTTCAATCTAATCTAAGAATTTCTACCTTTTTATAACAGACTTAATATGTTATTGCTTGAGTGTTTCCTTGTTTTTGGTTTTGTGTTTTATACTTTTAATTCAAATATATATTTTTATACAGTATAAGGTGTAAAATTTTTTTTTGGCAAATAGACACTGTTCACGTATTTGACTGTATTTCTGGACTTTTTCTTGTCACTAGTGTATTTTTCTTTTGACTAAGGGAGCTTTGTAATAAAAAGTAATATCTAGCAAGAAAAGCCCCTTTTACAGTCTTTATTTTTGACATACCTTTTCCCCCTTTGAATTAAAAGAGTTACATCAGGTGGATCTCGTCTCCCTTTTGTAAAAAATTTCAAGCACAACCCAAAAAAGTGTTTGCTAAGTTAAATTGTCTGAAAATTTTATGTTAGTTTTGATGGCTCAATATTTTGATAAGTCTTGGATCTCAGGAACATTGCTTTATGTCTTACAGAAACACTTTTTTAAAGAACACTTTTACTGAGATACAACTCATATACCATATAACTCCCATTTTGAAGTGTACACTTCGGTGTCTTTTAGTATCTTCACAGAGTTATGCAACCAGCAACACTAACTTCAGATCATTTTTATCAGCCCCCAAAGAAGCCCTGTACTCATTAGCGGTCATTCCTCATTCTCCCCTCCCCTAGTCCCTAGCAGCCATTAACGTACTTTCTGTCTTTGTGGATTTGCCTATAATGGACATTTCATATAAATATATACATAGTTCATATATAATATGTGCCTTTATGTCTGGCTTCTGTCACCTAGCATAAATGTTTTCAAGGTTCATTCATGTTGTGGCTTTTATCATCTGTCATTCCTTTTTATGGTCAAATAATACTCCACTGTAGGGTATGCCACATTTTGTTTTTGCAGTCATCAGTTGATAGACATTTGGGTTATTTCTCTCTCTCTCTCTTTTTTTTTGGCTATTATGAATGCTGCTATGAATATTATGTACACGTTTTTTCACTTTTACATTCCCACCAGCAATGTATTAGGGTTCCAATTTCTCTACATCCTTGCCAATATTTGCTGTTTTCTATCCTTTTAATCATAGCTGTCCTGGTGGTGAAGTGGTATTTCATTGTGGGTTTGTTTCTGTCTACATATTTTTATTGAAGTAATAAACAGTTTATGATGTGTCAGTTTCTGGTGTACAGCATAATGTTTCAGTCATACATCAACATACGTAAATTTGTTTTCATATGCTTTTTCATTATCAGTTACTATGAGATATTGAGTATAGTCCCCTGTGTCACACAGTAGGAGCTTGTTCATCTATTTTATATATAGTAGTTAGTATCTGCAAATCTCAAACTCCCAATTTATCTCTTCCCACCCCCTTTCTTCCCAGTAACTATAAGGTTGTTTTCTGTCTATGAGTTGTTTCTATTTTGTAAATAAGTTTGTCATTTTTTTTTTCACATTTCACATATAAGTGATATCATATGATATTTTTCTTTCTGTTTCTGGCTTACTTCACTTCGAATGACAGTCTCTGGATCCATCTATGTTGCCGCACATGGCACTATGTTATCTTTTTTGGGGCTGAGTAGTATTCCATTGTATAAATATACCACAACTTCTTTATCCAGTCATTCATTGTGGTTTTGATTTGCATTCTCTAATAACTAATGATGTTGAGCATCTTTTCATGTGCTTATTAGCCATTGTGTATATTCTTTGCAGAATTGTCTATTAAAGTTCTTTGCCCATTTTTAAAATGGTTTTTTTTTTTTGTCTTTTTATTGAGTTGTCAGAGTTCTTTATATATTCTGGATATAAATCCCATTCCAGGTATGATTTCTTTTCTAACATCTTAAATGATTTTTGACCTGAATTATGTAACTTTCTAGCTAGTTATCATTTTCAACATTACATTACTGTTATTTTTTTCTTCCATTTCCATTACTAAATGGTTGTTGCCAAAATATAACTGAAAATTTGCATCTAATTAACTAGTGGTTTTCATCCTGTGTCCCAGATTAATGTATTGATATAATGATTATATTTCCTATTGTTGAACTGGCTTTATATTTTTGGAATAGACCTGACCTGGACTTTCATTTATTTAAAAAAATTTATTGGAGGAGGGTCTGGCTCAAGTGGTAAAGTGCATGCTTGGCATGCACTGAGGTCTTGGGTTCAATCCCCTGTATGTCCTCTAAGAACAAATAATAAACCTAATTACCTCCCCCCAAAAAACTCAAAAAATTTATTGAGCATTTCCTATGTTTTAGGTGGAAAGTCCACTGTGAATAGCAGAAAGCCACTAGACAGCACATTTCAGTGGGTCATGATATATTATTTTTATAATATACTCTTGAGCTAATATATTAGTAGGTACACTTCAATCAAAACTATAAGAGAAGTTTTCCTATGGTTTTTCGTTAATAATTTGTGGAGCTCTCCATATTTTGTGGAAAGTGTGTGACATCATGACTAATCTGCTCTTGAAAGGCTGGCTAGAATTCAGGGCAGAGATTCACAGTCCTGTTGGCTTTTATGTCATCAATGGATTTGCAAATCTCATCTTCAGTTATTGGTCTAATGACCTTTTTTTTAGGATCAGTTTGTTAAAATTTTACTAGTAAGCAATGTTTCCTTCTCTATATTCGGAAAATTTTTTGCTGTGAAATGCCACATATGATTCTCTTAAAATTTTACTATCTTGCATCTTTGTGGATATATGTGGTTCCTCAGGTCTGTTGTATATTTTTGTTTTCTCACTTTCCCCCCCAAATTTTGCCCATTTTATGTGACATATTTAAAAAATGCTTTTGGTTTAATTTAGTCTTCCTTGTTTATTTTGGCTTCATTTTAATTTTATTTATTTTAGATTTTATCCTTTTGTTTTCATGCTTTCTTTGGTTTGTTATTTTTTATATTTATTTTAGCTAAATATAAAGTTCATAATTATTTTTAGTCTTTAAAAATAAGTTAAAGACAAGTTTTCTCTGTAACAGCTTTAGTTGTAGGTCTTAAGTTTTCATGTAATGAACTTCCCCATTGTTTCTTCCCAGGAAAGTAGTAATTTGGATGTTGGTTACTCTTCTTTGATCTAAAGTTTTTAGTTAGAGAATGTCTCATTTTATGAGTTAGTGACTTTTCACTGAGTTTTTTAAAATTTTGGTTTTATATGTCATTATCAGACAAAGTAGCTTGTAAAACCTCTGATTTGTAGAATTTAGTAACATTTTCTCTGAAAGCACAGCATAACATAATAATTATAAGTAGCACTTTATTTTCAGATGACCTGGTTCCAGTTTAGGAGAACCTGTTAAATGAGGAAAATAGTATCTATCTATAGGTTTATCCCCAGTATGAGATAATATATATTTAAAATATTCCACGAAAGACATTCTTCTGAGTAACTGCCCAGTGAATTTAGCTGTCATTAATTACCTGAACATGAGAATTCGGTGAACTCTGCTTGGTAGTCCTTTCTTGTTGACAGAGATATATTGTCTCTTAGTGTAATTATGATTTGTTCTCTTTAATCAAACTATCTTGTCATTGTAACAGTTTTTCTGTTATCTATTTGGATACATACAGATGTGACCTGAGCCTTGGTTGATGTTATCATTGATCATTACATGGTACCTGCCTTTGTTTGCCCTGTTGAAAGTTTAAGGCAGCAGCGTCTGGCGGCCGGTGCTGCGCGGCCAAGGTGGCGGCCTCCGGCTGGACAGGTGCCGCCATGGACCTTCTCTGTGTGTCTGATCTGCTGCTGCTCCTGCTGCTGCCAGCTCGGGTCTTGGCCGCCGTCGGCCCCCCGAGACGCCCAGCGAGGCCATCCCGCCTCCCTGGAAGAAGAAGGACATTCGCGACTACAGTGATGCGGACACGGCTCGTCTTCTGGAACAGCGGGAGAGAGATGACGGCATAGAAGGAGACCTCCGGGAGCACGAGACCCTCCGCTACTGTTGCCTTCTCACAGAGAGACCCCAGCAAGCCTGAGAGCATGCTGAAAGTGACGAAAAAGGGCAAGATTCTCATGATGTTTGTCACTGTGTCGGGAAGCCCCAAGGAGAAGGAGACGGAGGAAATCACGAGCCTCTGGCACGGCAGTCTTTTCAATGCCACCTACGACGTCCAGAGGCTCCTCGTGGGGTCAGAACGCGCTATCGTCATGCTTCGTGATGGAAGCTGCGCCTGGGAGAGCAAGGGCTTTTTGGTCAGTCAAGACAGGTGCGCTGATGTAACTCTGGAGGGACAGGTGTATCCTGGCAAAGGAGGAGGAAGCAAAGAGAAAAATAAAACCAAGCAAGAGAAGTCAAAAAGAAGGAGGGAGAGCCAAAGGCCCGGGCTTCAGAGGAAGACAACAGAGCTGTGAGTAAAAGAGAAGAGCTGTGAGGGGGTTGCGCCGCTCTGCGGGGGAGCGTGCGCGCGGGGATGGGGGCGGGCGTGGGGAACCACACACGAATGGAATTCCAGTTTCTTCTAGGAAAGGTCTGCCTCGTGACCAGTTTGTGGTCAGCATAAGAATTACGGTGTAAAAGTCTTCCAGTAAGAAGACAAAGGCTTTGTAATTAACATGGGACCCTGACACATTGACGTCTACTATCAAATAACTTTAGACGGAAAGCTGACGGTGTTGCTTTTTTCCATTTAAATGTGCGTGGGGAGGCCGCCAGTCGGACTGTGGCACGGCTCCCCTCAGTGCACCTCAGACGTGGCAGCTTGTTGCGTCCGGGCGTTCCATTTTCCCTTAACTGAAAGGATACCAGGTTCTAATCAAACTTTAAAACTCTTGATTTAATTGAATCAAGCTCTTCATGCCGCAGACATCACTACCATTACTGTGGGAGCGCCGGCATCTCAGTACACAATCAGGGTGTGTAAATCACAGATCTATGCAGAAGACGCAGAGAGCGGAAAATTACGTAACTTGGAAATCCTGAGTATTCACTTTGAGTTTCTTGGACTTGAATTCCTCTCCTCCGGTTACAGAGAGCTCTTGGTGTCTATCAGGTTTTATGGGGTCTGTCTGTTCAGGGGGGACTGTCAGAAGAGGACTTTATTTAGGAAAGAGTCATGCTGGTGTTGAGAGCTGTGTATTCCATTTAATGTGATCATTTTAAAGGGTGTAAATCAGGCATCAGCAGAGACCCTTGCGGGGGGGGGGGGGTAGCAGAGGACTGGTAACCTCATTCATTTCTAAACTCCTTTTTTTTTGAATATAGTGCCTAAATTTGTAGTGTTTTTCGTATGGTACTATCATGATATACTGCCTGTCTAATTTTGCTGTTCTATGTCAGAGCCCACTCTGAATAAGAGCTGCAGAATTTATATACAGGTGTCATTTTTAAGAACTAAAATTACTTGTAAAAAAAACTTCTGTTGTGATTTTAACAAATTAAAAATAGCACATGGTTAGGAAACATCAACACCGAAGAATGGTACAAAGTCAAACGTCTTCACCTCCCCACTGCCACTGCCTTGCCCCAGTGGAAGCTACTATTCATTTGTTTAAAAAAAATACACTTACTGGTTTATAGTGATGTGTATTTGTTTTTGCCTCATAGCACCTATTTCCCCCCCCCTTTTTTTAAGAGAAAGTACAGTATGAGTACTTTATTTAAAAAAAAAGTTAAAGGCTACAAATTCTTCTTAATCTGATATAAATAAGACCATGCGTGCTTCCCTTTTATTTGCATTTTTTGTAATATTTTGTGCATTCCATTCCTTCTTTTATAAACATTCTTTATCGCTTTGTTTTAGATTTATTTTTGGTAAACAACAAATGGCAACATCTTGTTTTTTTAGACAAAAATGACATTCTGTATTGGATAAGAAATATATCCTTTCACAGTGTCTGTGATAATTCATGTATTTGGTTTTATATATCTGTCTTAGTTTCCTAAATACTGCTTTTGAGTACACATAATACAATATGTATCATAATTAATTTTCTTATTTTTTATTATTTTTTTTGGTGCCAAAACCCGGGAATGAACCTATATCATAACTTATACTACTAATTATACTTTTTCAGAATCTTTACCTTTTCTGGCATATTCATATTTTTCATTATTTCATCTTTCTTCTCTGTTAATTTGGTAGTTTTGTGATATTCAATTCTCAGAGCTGCCAACCCACACCTAAGTATTACAACTGAACTTACATGTCCTAACATATCAGGATGACTTCACTGCTCATCTGCTGCTCCTCTTCCCTGGCCCCTCTTGGATGACCTTAGTAAGTTTGAAGTTGCCCGTCTAACCCACTCCACACCCAGACTCCATTGTGCTAACTTGTCAGTATATTACTGGCTCTTCTCTTACGGAAAGTCTTTTCTCTTTCAGGAGGTCTTCTCGAACATTATGTTATACATTTCAAATCATGTTAATATCATCCATCTAGTTGTAACCATACGTCAATAACAAGATCTGTTGTTTCTCACTCTTTCCTGTCCTTTTCGCCTTCCCCTTGCTTGAGACTTGTTTGGCAGCTTGTTAGCACCTCCTTAGTGTTTTCTCTGCAGAGATTACATGGTGATTTATTGCCTGAGGCCCTGCTCATTTGAATACGTCTGATTTGGGGGCCTTTCATATGAAAGACAGTTTTTTTAAATGTATAATATTCCTCCATTGAAATTCTTCTCTTGTAATCCCACGGTCTTTTTGCTTTTGCCACTGCAGAGGGGAAATCCAAAGCTAGGGTACTTCTTTTTACTTTGTGAGTCAGCTGTTCTTTCATCAGGAAGCTTGTAAGAGTTTACCCTTGTCATTCAGAATTATATAAACGTATGACTCAGTGTGTCTTTTTCATTAATTTTGGGTTGGTGGTTTTCTTCTTTTATCACTTTGGATATTTCACTCCACTCTCTTCTTGCTTGAATGGATTCTGAGACTTCTGTTGTAATTCTTATCCTTGTTCCTTTGAAGGTAAGGTTCACACCGCATCAGCTACCCTCCTCCCGCCCCGCCTTCTTAGCTTCTTTCAAGATCTTTTGTTTTGGAGGTTTCTTCAGTTTGATATGATATGACTAGATGTGGTTTTTGTGGGTATTTATCCAGCTTGATAGTCTCCGACTTCTGGATTTGTCATTAGTTTTTGACTGTTTTTGGTTATGTACTTCAGGTATTTCTTTGGCTCTGTTCCTTCTTCTTTTGGTATTCGAGTTATATATATATTATACTTTCTTGAGGTTGTCCCACAGTTTTTGGATGTTCTGTTTTTTTCTTTCTTTTTCTCTTCACATTTCAGTTTGTGACGTTCTTGTTGCCCTGTTTTCAAGTTCACTGGTTCTTTCCTTGGCTCGTGTGTGACTCGTGCATTTTGACTTCTAGCACTTGATTTTGATTCTTCCCTAGAATTTCTATTTCTCTACTTATATTACTCATTTGTATTTGAATGTTGTCTAATGTTTTCATTCAACACATTAGAGTTAGTTTAAACTCCTTGTCTGATAATTCCAACATTTGTGTTGTATCTGAGTCTGTTCTGATGATTTCTTCATCTTTTCTGAGTCTGTTTTTTTTTGCTTTTTGGTTTGTCTTGCAGTCATTTGTTATGAGCTGGACATGTATCTGGTAATAGAACTGAGGTAAGTAAGTTTTTAGTGTGAGGATTTATGTTATTCTGGCTAGGAGTTGGGCTATATTTAGTGTTGGTTGTAGCTGTAGGTGCCAGAGTCCTCACATTCCTTTAGTGTTCTTATTTTTGACTCCCCTAGATCACTGGGTTTTAAACTTCAGTGTCTCATACCTGGAAGGCTTCTTAAAACATAGTTCGATAAGTCCCACTCCCAGAATATCTGTATTAGTTATCTAATGCTGCACTAGAATGTACCCCAAGCTGCTTAAGACAGCAAGAAACACTTACTATCTCATGCAGGGGCCTCATGAGGCTGTAGCTTAACTGGGGCTGGAGGATTTGCTTCTGTGATGGCTCACTCACATGGCTGGCAAATTAGTATTGATGTTTGGAGGCCTCATTTCCTCCCCAGGTGGACTTCTCCTTGGGGCTGCTGGAGTGTCCTTGTGACACGGCAGGTGGTTTTTCCTGGAGAAAGTGATCCATGAAGGGGCAGAGTGGAAGGAACAGTATTCTTCTGTGACCTGGCCTCATTAGTCATACTCTGCTATTTCTGCAACATCCTGTTGGTCACAGAGGTCAGCCCTGTTTAGTGTGGGAGAGGACTGCATGCAGTCATGAATCCTGAGAGGTGAGAATCGTCGGTGACCATCTTGGAAACTGGCTGTGATGTTAGGTGTGGAATGGGGCCTGAGGATTCTGCATTTCTGGCAGGTTCCCAGCCGACGCTGATGTTGACCTATGGACCACACTTTGACATTTTCCCAGGGGTGCCCAAGAGAAGCTATTGGAATATGGGAAGGAATTATCAACGTACCTATATACAGATATTTGAGTTTGAAAAATAATGAGATTTCATGTATATATAAATACATAAATAGCTGTGCTAGGTGAGTGCTCCAATTTTAATTAGCTCCAATTTTAATTAATCATTTAATAATGATCAAATATTTCAGAACCCTTAGGCTGTAGGATCATGTCCTCAATTATAATCTTGCTCTTGATTATCTTTGAGGCTTTATCTTAATGCATCTCAAACCCTTTTCTCCTATCATGTAGTTCCAATAATTATCAAGTATTTTTTTAATGCTTCCATGCCTTTTTTATGTAGTTTGCCCAGATTTATAAAGAACACATGATTTTGTGTCAAGACTTAGTGCTTTACCCCTCAGTAAAGCTCAACCTGATAATGCAAAATAGAACTTAAACTTTTCTCCCCCCTTTGCAACTACCCATTTATGTTTCAGAGACTTTTAGCATTGCTTCTATACAATTTTTTTTGCAGATATTTATGTTTAAATATGTTTTCTGATCTGATTATAAACTCCTTGAGAGCAAGATTAAGGATTATTCTTTTATTGATCTTCATAGTCCCAGAAATCGGAAGAGTTCCTGGCACACTGGCAGCACCTCATACACTTTTTGTGTGGATTAAGAAATTAATACACGGGCAGGTCCTTATGCCAGGATTCCTCATTTTCCCACAACATACAATAGTGACACGAGGGTTCCTATGTTGCATTTTCCATTCAACTGTTAACTGTGAACGTGGCAGGATGTTAGATCCTCAGCACACTGCGTGTTATCCAGTTCTGGTCACTCTGGATTGAACACAGATGTGCTGTTTCAGGGGCTAGTGTCATTCGAGTATGTGACTGTGGGCTTCACCCAGGAGAAGTGGCAGCACCTGGACCCTGCTTAGAGGGCCCTGTACAAGGACATGATGCTGGAGAACTATAGCCACCTCCTCTCGTGGGTAAGGGATTGCATAATTTGTAACTTCAAGTAACATTTGTTTCCTTTTTAGCTGCTAATATAGGTGGTTTCTTTGTAGAGATTAATGATTTATAGATTTGAAATTCAGGGGTCAGAGGTGATGGATCCCTTTCAGGGACTACAGAGAACATTTGTTTCCTCTTCCCCAGTGAAATGTTCAAGTGGACCTACCTTCGTGCAGGCGTAGCTTTGTTCTCTTTTAAGGGTCCTGAACTTCAGGCCACCTGTTCCAAGTCCTATGCAATTTCCCCTTTACAGGGTATTGTGTTACCAAACCGGAGGTGATTTTCAAATTGGAGCAAAGAGAAGAGCCATGGGTATTAGAGGAAGAGTCCCAAAGCCAGAGCCGCCCAGGGGAGTTAGTGAGCGCAGAGGTTACTGTAACCTGGGGAGGAACTGGATCCCAGAGAGTTAGTTCAGTTGTTGGCATCTTTGAGATTTTTCAGGAATTTTTTTGTAGAGTTAGTAGAACTTTGTAAGTGATCGAGTGAATAATTGGCCTTTATGCCTCAGATGCATAATCACACTGGCAGATAACAGCTAAATGGTTTCTTCTTGGGTTTTCTTCCAAAAATCCAATTCTTGCCTCTCTGTTTAAATATTTGATTATTCTTTCCACATCAATTTCAGTTGTCTTCTTTTAATCATATATTATGTATTCATTCAATAAGTATTAATTTGACATCTACTGTATGCCAGGTTTGTCTTGTGTGCTGAGGATACAACTTCTAACAATATGATGACTGCATTTTAGTGGCAAGAGAATGAAATGTGCTGTTTATGAAAGTGTGTCAGGAAAGAGCCTCTTTGAGGTCAATATTATAATTAACACAAATGTGAATGGAGTGAGGCAGTAGATTTTGAATATTCCAGCCAGATGCCGTGAACCTGAGGCCAGGAGTATGTGTGCCAGGCTGGATAGAGGTCAGTGAGTAACGGAGAGTGTATTAGAGATGGTGTCAGAGAGGTAGTTGGGGCCAGGTTGTGTGGCCTTACTGGCTGTTGAAAGCTCCTTAGTTCTAGTAAGGGTTTTTTTTTTTTTTTTTAATTTTTAATGGAGGTACTGGGGATTGAAGACAGGACCTTGTGCATGCTAAGCACGCACTCTAACACTGAGCTGTTTTCCTTCCCGAAAACTCCTTAATTCTAACTGAAACAGAATTATTGGAAGGGTTTGAGCAAAGGAGCACATGTTCTAATTGGATTCAGGTATATCTCTGGTTGCTGTACAGTAGAAATGCTGACAGAAGGTGGGGTGGAGGGAAGAATAAAGTCAGGAGGATAGTTAGAAGTTCTCCATGTGAGAGATTGTGGTGCGTTGTACTGGCTTGGAAATAGTAAAATTAAAGTGGCAAGGTTGGATTCTTGATACATTTTGAAGTTGTAGCCAAGAGAGGATTTGCTGTTAGATTGGATTATGGGTACAGGAGAAAGAGAATAATCAAGGGAAAAACTCAAAAATTTTTTCCCAGAGGCACTGGATACCTGGTAATACCTGTAACTCAGTTGGGGGAACTTGAGGAGAAGCAATTTTGGAAGGAAATACGTGAGGATGTGGGTACTTAAAACAAATATTGTTTTTTTTAAACAATATTTACAGATGATCCCCAACTTATAATGATTCATCTCATGATTTTTCAACTTTATTGGTGTGAAGGTGATATACATTCACTAGAAACCATACTTTGAATTTTGCTCTTTTCCCTGGCCAGAGATCTGGTGTGGGATCCTCTCTGGTGCTGCTGGGCAGGGGCACCTGCAGCCCCCAGTCAGCCGCACGTCCACTGGGGTGGGCAGCCATTCTGGGCCCAGACAGCCGTTCTGCTTTTCCCTTCAATACAGTATTCAATAAATGATATGAGATATTGAACACTTTATTATAAAATAGGCTTTGCAGTAGACGATTTTGCCCAACTGTCGGCTAATGTAAGTGTTCTGAATACGTTTAAGGTAGGTGAGGCTATGCTATGATGTTCAGTAGGTTAGGTGTATTATATGCATTTTCAGCTTGTGATATTTTCAACTTACAATGAGTTTTGGGGGACATAACCTACTGTAAGTTGAGAAAGATCTGTAGTAGTAATGTTTATTCTGTTGGGTATAAAAACAACAAAAATAAAATATTGAAAAATGATAGCATATAAATTATTTAACCAATTGATTAGACTCATGTTCTAATATCCTTGTATTGTTTAGAATGAGCGTTTTTCAGTTAAATGTGAAGGTCAGATTTAATGAGTAAATGTCAAAAGTAATGTGTAACTTCTAAACTTTTGAAAAGAATAAAATGGAAAAGAAAAAAATATCTTGGATCAGATCAAAAAAAGACAATGAAAGAGAGGGGAAAAGCAAATGAAACTTAGAAAAAGTGGAAACTGTAAGTGCAGTGGAGGAAACCAACCTAGATATTTTAGTAATTACAATACATTCAACAGGACTAAACCTTATTAAACAAATATTGTCAATATGGATTTTTCCAAATATAGGTATACAGTGTTTGAAAAGTACCTATGAAATATAAAAAGAATGCACTATATTCCATTATTGGAATATGAAAAGAAATAATGATATACTTCAAATATTAGACTAAATAAAATACTAAGTGTCAGTTATACCATCAGGGTTGTAGTGTACCCAACTTTAGTTTTTGAATTTCTTTTTGAAGCAGTTCTAATTATTTGCAAGAGTTGATGTTTTGTGACTTTCATAATTTCTTTTTTTTTATGTATATTTTTATTGCAGTAGAGTCAGTTTACAATGTTGTGTCAATTTGTGGTGTACAGCACAATGCTTCAGTCATACATGAACATACATATATTCGTTTTCATATTCATTTTCACCACAGATTACTGCAAGGTATTGAATATAGTTCCCTGTGCTGTACAGTATGAACTTATTATTTATCTATTTTATATATATTAGTTAATATCTGCAAATCTCGAACCCCCAATTTATCCCTTCCCACCTCCTTCCCCCACCTGGTAACCATAAGTTTATTTTCTATGTCTGAGTCTGTTTCTGTTTTGTAAGTAAATTCATTTGTCTTTTTTTATTTTTTTTTTCAGACTCCACATATAACTGATATCATATGGTATTTTTCTGGTTTGATAATTTTCTTTTGTATTAGCTTGGTTTCTTTTTGGTTTTTGTGACTCTGTTGTTTGCTTTTGATTTGTGGTTACCTTGTCATAATTTCTTGTAATTAAAAATTAAAATAAAAACTTCCCTTGGATGAACAAAGAGAATATTTATTTACATTTTTAAATTGAGTAAAACTCATTTTATCTTGCAGTGGGTGATTTGGTCTTGTTTATAAATCTAAGAAACATGAGACTGTTGTGATCTTATTTTAATATATTTTGAAATGTTTTGCTACTTTATCACCCTGGCAATTATTCCAACACTACTCATCACTTATGTCCAACAGTGCTAAAATACACTAACATATAAGAAAATAGAAGGATGATAGAATTTCTTAGAAGGACAATGCAAGTGAAGTAAATCTTCACCATTTATATCATCCTTCAGTTTTATTATTGACTTCCTTGGAATACTGCATCAGTTGAGCACCTCTTTCATACCTTCATGACAAGGACAAGGAGTGTGGAGACACCTCATGTGTTCTCTTTCTTTCTCTCTCTTTCTTACTTTTCTTTCTTTCTTTTTTTCTTTTCCTTATTTTAGCTTTTATTGACTATGATTGAGATTTAGAATTTTTATTTTCTGCCATTAATTGCAAAGAGCAGAAAATCGACAGAAGAAGAATTGCACAATTATTAGACAAATCAGTTGAGTGTAAAGAGATGGGTAGAAGCACTCTGGACTCTAATGATGATGGATAATTGATTGTATAAGTGAAGTTCTGTAAGTTTTAGATGATTATATGCTAGAGAATAAAGATGTGCATCTGATCCTGTTATTAGAATAGCCTGAATATGTACTTCATTTTGACTCTACTATTCATTGTGAATCCCATTAAGAATGCAAATATAGCCTAGGTTTTCCTTTTATCTGTGATGGAAGTGAATGCTTTCTGGAATTTAATTTGGTGGTGTTATGTGGAATAGAAGAGAGGGGGATGAGGTTGTAGGCTTGTATGTTAGTGAGGCTCTTGCTTCAGGTGACTTTTCCAGGTCTAATTGCTCCTTCATATCTCCTCTCACCATCATTGTCTATTAATTTTCCTTGTGGTTCTACTTACTATTTGTTGAGTTGTTGGGCTGATTCTGTTCCCTGTGAGGTTCCCCATCCCAGGATTAAACAGTCACTCAAACATTTTAAAAATTTATTTGTTGTGCTTATTTCAAGTTCTCTGCTCTGTCTACTTTTGAGTGTCACATTTTTAAAAACTGAGATGTTAATTGACATATAACATTTGAGTGTCAGGTATACAACATAAGGTTTTATATTGGCATATATTGCAAAATGGTGACCACAATAAACATTTTTGAAGTGCCAAGTTATCATGTTTTGTTGCCAGATTCCCCGTTTTCCAGCACTGCAAGTTATTTATTTATTTTTCAAACCTAGAGGAGCAAGGCAGTATGCCCTCAGGATTATTTTCACAGCAAAAGACTGGGCTAGAATTAAGACATGAGAATGTCTTCTTTTCATAAGAAATATGTTAACATTTATAAACTATGGTAAATTATTTTTATTTCTAGACTTCTGCGTAGTTGACCTGTTGGAGAAGAGCCAGGAAAAGGAAGAGCAGCATTTGTGGAAAGTTGATTTTGTCAACAACAAAATGCTGGCTAAAGAGGGGAATAGTGTAATAGGAAAAACATTTTCTCTGGATACAAACCCTATTTTATCAAGAAAATTACCTAATAAATATGACCATATGGAATGAGTTTGAATTCTGATTCAGAATTCTTAGTAATAGAAACGCCTTTGTAAGGAGGCTTGACAAGTTTAATGCACATGGGAAAGTATTCCTCTGTACAAAACACAAGAATTCTCATTCCAGAAAGATTTTTTTTAAAATTTTTTAGTGGAGAGAGGTAATTAGGTTTGCTTATTTATTTTTAGAGGAGGTACTTGGGATTGAACCCGGGACCTTGTGGATGCTAAGCATGTGCTCTACCAGTTGAGCTGTACCCTCCCCACCAGAGAGAAAGTTTTTGAGTATTATAGAAGTAGAAAAACCATCAGCCAAAATGAGGACTTATTTCAGCATCAAGATACTCAAACTCTGAAGCATTGTTTTGAATATAATGAATATGGGGAAGCCTTCAGTGACGGGGCAGTTTTCATTACTCTGAAGAGAGCAAGCTCATGGGAGAAGCACTATGAATATAATGAACGTGTGAAAGTCTTTTCTGATAGACTAACATTCACTATTCATCAGAGGACTCATACAAGGGAAAATCACTGTGAATTTAATGAGCGTGGGAGGTGGGCTGTTGGTGAGAAGTCAGCTTTAAGTAAGCACCATAGAATTATCGGGGGGGTGGGAGACATACTATGAGTGTGCTGACAGTGAGAACAGTCTCAGCAAGAAGTCACTCAGCGAATTTATAAAGGAGAGTCTACTGTACGTATTTACATGCAATGTAACGTGTGTGTGCAGTCGAACTGTAATAATTCTAATAAAAAGGAAAAAAGAAGTACTTCACCCTCTTGTTGGATTCATTGTGTAGCAGAACAGCCTGCTATGAGATTGGGGGGCCAATAAATATGAGAAATCTTTTGCCCACAAGTGACATTTCACTGAATAGCAAAGAATCAATAACTTGGTAACTTTATTAGTGTTTTGAAGATGTTACAAGGTCCAAAAGAGTTTAAAAAGTAAAAAAAAAAAGAAGAGGCCTTTTCTTCTGCAGAATATGTGTAAGTATGCTATATAAGAGAAACTCTGCATGATTTGTTTATTGGAAACCAACATTATAGTAGGAAGTATATATTTGCTTAATAACTCATAAAATTTTTATTTCATAATTTTAATATGAAATACATAAGGTGTCCCATGCTTAGTACCTATGTGATTTTTTTTTTGGTTTTAGTTGAAATTTTTATTGAGATAATTGTAGGTTGTAAGATGCAGTTGTAAGAAGTGATACAGAGAGACCCTGTGTACCCAGTTTCCTCCAGTGGTGACATCTTACAGAACTGTAGTACACATATCGGCCGGGATAATGACATTATTGATAGAATCCATTGATCAGTTCAGTTTCTCAATTTTATTTGTACTCTTTTATGTGTATATATACTTAGCTCTGTGCGATTTTATCTCATGGGCAGATTCATGTATCCACCACTGACTGTGGGATCCACCGCCACAGTCAGGATGCAGAACAGTTCCATCTCCACAAGGATTCTGTGTGTGCTCTGTTATAACTGCATCCACTGCCCTACAGTATCTCCCTTATTCTTATTTCTACCAACTGATAATATGTTCTCCATTTCTAAAATTTTGTCATTAAAATGTTATATGAATGTAATTATACAATAGGTAACCTCTTGTAATTGACTTTTTTCACAGTATAATTCCCTGAAGAGTCATTCATCCACATTTTGTGTATATCAATAGTTTATTCTTTTTTCTTTATTTTTTATTGCTATTCCAAGGTGTGGATGTACCAAAGTTAGTCTACCCATTCACCTGGGCTGTTTCCAGTTTTGAACTATAATGAATAAAACTACTATGAATGTTTGTGTAGAGAATTTTTTTTTTTTTAATGAATGGAACTTTTTACTTCTTTGAGATAAATGCCAAAGAGGACAGATGCTACGTGGTATGGTAGTTGCACGTTTAGTTTTTAATGAATCTGACAAACTTTCTTTCTAGAGTGCCTGTGTTATTTTATGCTCCCACCTGCAGTGTATGAGCGATCCACTTTCTCTACATCCTCACCAGCATTTGGTTTGTCACTATTTTAAAAAATTTTTACTTTGGCCATTCTGATTGGTGTGCAGTGGTAGGTCACTGTGGTTTTAACCTGCACCCCCCTGAGGCTAGTGTTGAACATCTTTCCATGTGCTTATTTGCCATCTATGTATCATCTTCAAAGAAATGTCTATTCCTGTCTTTTGCCCATTTTTAAGTTGGATTATTTTCTTACTATTGAATTTTGGGAGTTCTTTATATTTTCTAGATTCTAGTCCTTTGTCAGACATGTGTCTGCAAATGCTGTTTCTTAGTCTGTAGCTTGTCTTTTCATTCTCTTTACATGGCCTTTCACAGAGTGAACATTCTTAATTTTTATGGAGTCTGATTTATTAATTTGTCCTTTTATGGATTATGCTTTTGGTGTCAGGTCTGAGAGTTTTTTTGCCAAGCCTTTGACTGTGAAGATTTTTTCCTACTTCTTAACAGTTTTATAGTTTTACTTTTTACTTGTAAGTCCACAATATTTTTTGAGTTAATTTTTGTATAGGAGAGTGAGGTTTTGGTTCATCTTTTTGGCCTATAGATATAAAATTGTCCTAGTACCTTTTGTTGAAAGGCTATTCCTTCTCCATTGAGTTAATTTTGCACCTTTGCCAAAAATCAGTTAACATATATGTGTGGGTGTTTGGATTCTCTGTTCTGTTCTGTTGATCTGGGTCTATTTCATCACCAAACCATATTGTCTGGACTACTGGTGCATGTGTATACACACATATAGACAAAATTACTGATTTTTTCCCCCTTCAGTCTTTATCAAGATTGTTTTAGCTATTCTAGGTATCTGTTTTTTCCATGTTAATTTTACAATAAGCCTGTCTATGTGTACAAAAAATTTTACTGCGATTTTGATAGGAATTGTATTTAATCTGAAGATCAGTCTGGGAAGAATTGATCTATTTTTTAATTATATTGGGTATTCTAATCTATTAACATGGTGCATCTCTTTATTTATTTAGGTCTTTGATTTCTTTCATCAGTGTTTTATAATTTTTGGCATGCATATCCTGTATATGTTTTATTAAGTGTATACCTAGGTATTTAATTTTCTTGGGAGTTATTATAATTTATTTATTTATTAAAAAAATCTTAGGGGGGTAATTGGGTTTATTTATTTATTTATTTTTAATGGAGTTATTGGGGATTGAACCCAGGACCTTACGCATGCTATGCAGGCACTCTACCACTGAGCTATACCCTCCTTAGAGCTATTCTAAATGGTATGTGTTTTTAAGTTTTGATTTCTGAATGTTTATTGTTGATTTATAGAAATGTGGTTGATTTTTCTTTGTTTTTCTTGTACTCTAATCTTGCTGAACTCATTATTTATAGGAATTATCTCTCTCTCTCTCTTTTTTTTTTTTTGTAGATTCCTTTGGATTTTATTTGTAGACTATCCTGTTATTTGCAAATAGAGATAATTTTATTCTTTCCTTTCTACTCTGTAGGCTCCCCCCCCCCCCCATTTGCTCATTGTAGTCGCTAGAACTTCCAATACTATGCTGACTGAGAGTGGTGAGAGTAGACATCTTTGCTTGTTCGTGATCTTAGGGGAAAAGCATTCAGTCCTTCCACATTAAGTATGCTGTTAGCTGTATATCTAAAAAATGGATTCTCTTTATCAGGTTGAGGTAATTTCACTCTCTTTTGTGCGTCCCCAAGACCTCCCCTAGGTTTGGTGACTTGCTTGGAGGACTAATAGGACTCAGCAAATCCAGGTGCTGCCCGCCACAGGCCAGCCTTGCGAGCAGGCCTTCCTAAAGATATTAGTCTCAGGCTGGCTATGTTAACACTTTTCTGTACACTTTCTATTCCTGACTTGCTCGGTATTTGCCCAGGTGTTGGATTTTGTTAAATGGTTTTCTGCATTTGATATGATCATATGATTTTTCTTCATTACCCTATTTATATGATGGATTACATTATTACTTTTGTAATGTTTAACCAACCTTACAATTTGGAATAAGTCCCTCTTGGTCACAGTGTATACTTTTTATACATCGTTGGATTTGGCTCACTGCTATCATGTTACAGATTTTTGTGTGTAAGTTCATGAGAGGTGCTGGTCTGTAGTTTTCTTTTTCTGCGCTATATCAGGCTAATATTAATGTCACAGAATGCATTGTAAAGTGTCCCTCTTCTGTTTTTTGGCAGAGAATGTCCAACTGGTGTTAATTACCCTGTCCTGTTCAATCTGGGGGAATGAATGAACCTACGTGCACTTGCTTCTGTTGCTAGGTTGGGGCTGGCAACACTGGGCCTGGATTACTATCTAATGTTGCACGTGGGGATATAAGACGCCCTGCCCTGTTGTTCCATCAGTCCTATGGCCAAAACCAGTTTGCCGCCTTACTACCTTTGAGAGTTTTCCTTTGGTTGCCTCCTGGAGTTTATAATTGTACTTAGAAATGAGTGTATGCCATCTTGTCTGGACTGTAAGTAGTATTTTTCTAGTTTAAAAACACAATGTATACTTAAAATATTTCTGAGATTTAAATTACTGTATAAAAATCTTTGTATTTGTACTCTCAGCATATATAAATAGGTATGACTAGGTTTTTTTTTTTTTTTGCTAAACTCTTCAATTAAAAATTCAGTCTGTGTTTTTGTAAATATTCCAACTAACTTAGCATTAGTCTCATAGAATAATAAAGTATACAAATGTTAGGTACAAAATATTAATAGGAATTTGTCCTATTAATTTATCCTTTCGAAGGAATAAATCCTATGGACTTGTACTTCTGCCAGAAACTAGAAAACTGTAAGTATATGGAAGAAGCAGAAAACTAGTTGGCTGTGCATGTGATGGTGAAGATCCACGGAGCTGGGTGAGCAACACATGCTGAGGGAAAAACAATTCCTGAGACGCTCTAAGCTGAAACATTTCCATAGTGTGCAAAGAGCTGGAAAGTCATTGCAGTTCTCACCAGCCAAAGCTGAGAGATCTCTGAATACACGAATATTCAGTAGATACCACAAATAGAGCATGCCTTTTTGATGATTTCTAGAGCTGTGGAGGAAGGGCTGTCTAGATTACCTCTACAAAAGCATAAACGCTGAAAGGATTAAACTGATCTATAAATGATTGTTTAGAGGCCAAGTTAAAAAAAAAGTATTAATAATAAACCCCAGCATTCAACAATATAATCACAATGGCTGGCATGCAGTATGATATTACTGGGTTTACAAGAAAGCTGTAAAATGTGACCTAAACCACAAGAATAATTAACCAATAGAAGCAGACTCATAACTGACAGTAAAGGACTTTAAAACAGTTATCAGTCATTTAAAATATATTCAAGTTTGTAATGGGGGAGATTGAAGATATTAAAAAGATCCAGTAGAATTCCAGAGATGAAAAATACATTGGATGAGATTACACTGCAGAAAAGAGGTTCAGTGAGCTTGAAGACAGCAATAGAAACTACCTAAAATAAAGCACTAAAAAGAAAGGAGTCAAGGGCTAAAACAGAGCTTTAATGATCTGTGGGACAATAGAATGCAGTCTAACACACAGGTAAATGGAGTCCCAGGACAGGGATAGAGTGAGGGAGAAAAAATATTTTAAGACTGAATGGCCTCTCAACATCATGAATTACTAGAGAAATGCAAATCAAAACTACAATGAAGCATTGCCTCACATCAGTCAGAATGGCCATCATTAAAAAGTCTGCAAATAGTAAATGCTGGAGAGGGTGTGGAAAAAAAGGAACCCTCCAACACTGTTGGTGGGAATGTTAATTGGTGCAGCCACTGTGGAGGACAGTATGGAGGTTCCTTAAAAACCTAAAAATAGACTTATAATCCAGCAGTCCCACTCCTGGGCATATATCTGGAGAAAACTATAATTCAAAAAGACACATGCACCCCAGTGTTCACAGCAGCACTATTTACAACAGCCAAGACACGGAAATAACCTAAATGTCCATTGAGAGATGAATGGATAAAGATGTGGTATATATATAATGGAATATTACTCAGCCATGAAAAGAATAAAATGTCATTTGCAGCAACATGGATGGATCTGTTGTCATTAAGTGAAGTAAGCCAGAAAGAGAAAGAAAAATACCATCTGGTATCACTTAATGGTGGAATAAAAAAAAAAAAAAAGAGAGAGAGAGAGAGAGACACGAACTTACTTACAAAACAGAAACAGACTCACAGACATAGAGAACAAACTTATGGTTAGCAGGAGGGGAAGGGGGTGGGAAGGGACAAATTGGGGGCTTGAAATTTGCAGATACTAACTACTGTATATAAAATAGATAAACAGCAAGTTTATATTGTATAGCACAGGGAAACACATTCAACATCTGGTAGTAACCTATAATGGAAAAGTACATGAAAAGGAATATATGTATGTATATGTATGACTCAGGCATTATGCTGCACACCAGAAATTGACACAATATTGTAAATTGATTATACTTCAATTTTTAAAAAGTACAAAAACCAAAAAGCAATGGCCAAAAGCTTTCCAATTTTGATGAAAACTATACACCTGTAGATCTAAGTAGGTCAGTGATATCCTAAGCAGGATAAACCAAAAGAAAACCTCAACAAGAGACAGCATGATCAAATTGCTGAAAACCAGTCATAAGGAATAAAAACTTAAAAGCAGTTTGAGAAAACAGACACAGAACAACAAAGATAATAGACGTTATTCTTCAGCAAGCAGAAGACAATAATGCTGAAAGAATAAAGGTCAACCTAGAATTCTCTACTCAGCAAAAACATCCTTGAAAAAATGAAGCTGACATGCTTTTTCACATAAACAAAATTTGAGGAAGATTGGAAACAGACCTGTATCATATGACATGTAAAACGAAATTTTCCAGGAATATTATAAATGATACCAGATGGAAACTTGAATCTACACAAACAACTATCAAATGCTGGAAGAGGTAAATATGTTGATAAATGTAAGTTTTTTAAAAAGTCTTTAAAAAGTAATCTGTTCTCTAGTTTTATAATTTCATCATTTCAAGAATGTTATATAAGTGGAATCATACAATATGTAACATTTTGGGACTGACTTTTTTTTTCATTCAGCATGATTCTCTGGTGAGTCATCAGGTTGCTGTGTGTCATTAGGTCAGTCTCTCCTGTCGTTGCTGAGTAGTATCTGTGGTATGGATGTACTACAGTTTAACCCCTCAACTGTTGAACAACATCTGTTTTTCTTCAGTCTTCGGCGACTGTCAATAAGATTGCTATAAGCATTTGTATATAGATTTTTGTGTGAACATAACTTTTAATTTCTCTGGGATAAATGCCCAGGTGTGCAAAGACTGGGTTGTTTTGTAGTTGTATATTTAATTTTTAAAGAAACTACCAAACTGTTTTCCAGAATAACTATCATTTTACATTACCATCAGCAATGTAGGAGTAACCTACTTTCTCTATATCCACACCAGCATTAAGCGTTGTCTCTGCTTTCTTTTTCTGGTTAAATTATTTTTAAACTTACTGGTGATACTGCATTCCTATTAGAAACTTTATTTGCTTTTTTTAAATAATAAATTTATTGAGATATAATTAATATATCATAAAGCTTACCACTTTAAAGTGTGCAGTTCAGCGGTTTTTAGTATATTCGTGGGGTTAATGCAATCATTACCACTATCTAGTTTTAGAACGTTTTCATTGCTCTAAAAAGAAACCACTAAGTAGCACTCATTTCAGATTCCCTCCTTTGCCCTCACCTCTGGCAACTACACCCACCTTCTGCCTCTGTAGATTTCCCTGTTGTGGATATTTCATACAAATGGAAATATACAACATGTGGCCTTTTGTGTCTGCCTTCTTTCACTAAGCATGTTTTCAAGGTGCATTTTGTAGCATGTGTCAGTATTTAATTACTTTTTGTGGCTGAGTAATATTTCATCGTAAGGATGTACTACAGTTTATTTATCCATTCATTGGTTTGTGGACATCTGGCTTGTTTCCACTTTTTGGCTATTACCAGTAATGTTGTCGTGAATAACAGTGTACACGTTTTTGTGTGGACTTACGTTTTTTATTTTAGCCATTCTGGTAGTTGTGATAGCACATCATTGTTTAGGTTTTCATTTCCCTAATGACTAATAATGTTGAATATCTTTCCTTCTGCTTATTAGCTGTGTGTGTCTCTTCTTTAGGGAAATCTCTTTTCATGTCTTCTGACAATTTTCTAATTGGGTGTTTACTTTTTACTGTTGACTTTTGAGAGCTCTTTATATAATAGTCTTTTATCAGATATGTGGTTTGCAAATATTTTCTCCCAGTAGCTTTCTTTTTTTTTTCTTTCCAGCTTTATTGTGGCATAATTAACATACCGTACCATAAATACCATAAAATCCACTCTTTTAAAGTGAACTTTTGTCTGTATCGGAATAAAAGTTTTTAATTTTGATGAAATTCAATTTATCAGTTTTTTTCATTTATGAATAGAGTTTTCAGAAGGGATAGTCACAGTTCAGGTATATAAAAATGGAGTCAGATGGCCATTGAGGATCTGGTCTCAGAAACATCTCTGTACCACTGAGAACTTGAACTTTCTTTGAACTGTACCAGACCCAAGAACATCTGTATTCAGAACACCTGCTGGCTGCAAACTTACGGTCTTTAGGTCTCTGCTTGTAACTAGGCAACCATATCTGACCCACCAATTCTTACTTGACAAGCATCCTTACCTCTTGCCAGCTCCAATGAATAATTCTTGATAAATAACTCATATAAATAACTGTAACCTTCTGGTTTTTGTCTTTGTAAACCACCTCCATTTTGCAGTCTGGAGGAACATATCAAGTGCTTCCTGAATCTGTGTCTCCTGGGCTGCAGTCCTAACAAACCCCAAATAAACACCTTTTTATTTCAATCAGATCCTGGTTTCTGAAATTTTGGTTAGCAGGTGAATTCTTCTTTCTTTAGCTCTTCTGTCTTTCCATATACATTTTAGAATAATCTTGTCTATATAAACAAAAAATTGTGCTGGGATTTTTAAATAGTAATTACATTTTTGGGGAGAATTGTCTTTACTATAATAAATCTTCCAATCCATGAACATATTGTCTCTCTCCATTTGTTTAGATCTTCTTTGATTTCTTTCATTAGCCTTTTGTAATTTTCTGCATACAAGTCCTGTATATGTTTTGTTAGATTTACACCTAAGCATTTAAGTTTTTTGAGCGTTGGTGTTGTAGTTTCAATTTTGATGTCTGTGTGTTTGTTGTTAGTATACAGAAATGCCATTGATACATTTGTATGTTTATCTTGTATCCTGCAAACTTTAAAAAATACATATTCCATGAGATGTTCTATATAGACAATCACGTGATCTGAAAATAGGGAGTTTAGTGTCTTTCTGATTCGTATGCCTTTGTTTTATTTACTTGTCTATTGCACTGGCTAAAACTTCCAGCAGTATGTTGAATAAGAGTGATGAGAGTGACATTCTTGCCTTTTTCCTGATTTTAGAGGCAACCATTCAGTCTGTCACTAGTATAATGGTAATGTATAATGGTAGTTGGAGGGTTTTGTGTATGTTATTTATCATGTTGTTCCCCTCTACTCCTGTATTTCTGGGATTTTTTAATCTTGTGTAGTTGTTGAATTTTGTGATTTTTTTTCTTTTTGCATCAACTGATATCATCATGTGATGTTTCTTCTTTAGCCTGTTAATACGGTGGATTCTATTGAATATTGAAACATTTCTTCCTGGAATAAATCCCATGATGTATTTAACCCTCTTTACATATTACTGAATTATATTTGCTTATATTTTGTCAAGGAGTTTTGTACCTATATTCATGAGAAATATTGGTCTGTAGTTTTCTTTTTTAGCAATGTCTTTGTGTGGTTTTGATATCAGAGGAATACTATCCTCATCAAATAAATTGGGAAACGTTCCTTCCTCTTCTATTTTCTAAAAGATATTCTGTAGAATTGGTGTTAATTCTCCATTAAGTGTTTGGTAGATTTCTCCAGTAAGAACATCTGGAAATTTCCCTTTTGGGGAGTTTTTAAAATTATGAATCCAACTTCCTTAATTGTTATAGAGCTATTCACATTATCTATTTCACACTTGGTGAGTTATGATTTTTTTTTTTTGAGGAATTAGTCCATTGGTTGTCACATTTACTGCCAACCTGCCTATATAATTTCTTTTAGACAGTATATAGCTGGGTCATTTAAAAAAGCCACGCTGCCAATCTTTGTCTTTTAATTGGCATATTTAGACCATAAAGATTTAGTGTTATTATTGATATATTAAGGCTTAAGTCTGCCTTTTAGTTTATATTTTATATTTGTTCATTTTGTTTCTTGTTTTTTTTTGTTTTTTTTGTTTTTATCACCTGCCTTTCTTGAAGTTCACTATCCTTTCCTTTGTCCCCTTCATTCTTTCTTTCTCTTTTTTAAAGCCCATCCACTTAGTTTTTAATTTTGGTTATTTCATTTCTAAAAATTCCACTTGCTAGTTCTGTGTATCTCCTATTTTTTTGCTGAGATTTTCAGCTTTTTATTTGGTCAAATGTGTTTGAAATTGCTTGTTGAAACATTTTCATCATGGTTGCTGTGATGCCTTTGTCAGATAACTTTAATATTCTTTTTTCTAGTCTTCCGCTGATTATCTTTTTTTTTTTTCCATTCAGCTTGAGAGCTTCCTTTTTCTTGTTATGAGTGATTTTTTAGTCAGAACTTGGGTATTTCCATATTACCTTAAGAGACTCTGCATCTTATGTAAATCTTCTGTTTTGGCTGGCTTTCGCTCATACTGCTCCAGCCGGGGAGTTGGAGGGTATTGCTTTTTTATTAAAAGTTGGAGGTAGAATTCCATTATGTTTCCCACTGGCTCTTCTTTGAAACCTGAGTTGGGCTCCTGAGGGAGGGTGGGAGTTCTGGTTCCCCAAATGCTCTCCACTGAATCATGGTAGGGATACCTTCATTACTACTGGATGAAGACAAATGTCCCAGTTCCCTTCTCAGCCTTTCTGACACCACCTCATTGTGTGTGTGTGTGTATGTGGTGGGGAGTTAAGGGGGGTGTAGGGGATTGAGGCACATCATTACAGACTGGTGAGTGTGGAAATTGAGGCTTCCTGCTCACTCTTCACTGGTGTGGGTGGGATTGAGCCACAGTTCTTTCTGTGATATTTGTCTGCGGTATAGTGATTGTTGACTAAAAGCTTTCCATCTTCCTAGGCTGCCCCTTTCCTGGTTCTTTGGCTAGAGACAGCAGGCTTGTTTTGGGGCATTTGTTGTCTGTACCCCTTGGCATTTCCAGGTTGTCATTTCCTTTAGCTCCAAATTTGGAACATTTGAAGCAAGAAGAACTGATCACTATTTTTCTCCTTGGTTCCAGGGGTCCCTAGCTGTTTATCTTCTCTGCATCTGTCAGAGGCTTCTTTTATTTGTTTTATATATAATTCCAGGGTTTCCAACTGTATTTAGGAGGTGGAATAGAAGTACATCTACTCTATCTTCTCAGACGTGGCAGTGTCCCTCCTCATTTAAAAAAATTATTATTCTAGGTGCTTTAATTGATCTCATAATTTTGCTAGTCGGTACCACCTCAAGCTTGCTCCTACATGTATTTTACCCCATTGATCTGTGAGGGCTTCTTTATTCTCTAGCACCGTAAGTTTTCCTAATTTTATCTTGTACTTTTCTTGGCCTGACTTACAATGAATCACTTTTCCAAAGATCACTGTCTACTTTCCATGGATGATTTCTGAGTATTAACTGTGCTCATTGCTACTGGGAGATTGTCTAGGCTGTTTGAGTGGCCAGAGCTAGGGAAAACACTGTTTAAAAAATTGTAAGAAAAATATAATAACTTGCATGTAAAATGTTAATCTTTATTTCATATTTTTGAAATGCTGTTGCAATTGGTGAACTGGTTTACAAAGCAAGTTTAATCTCAAGTGTCTATTTGTCCAGTGTGATTAACTGAATACTCAATTATTTCCTTGCTAAATTGTGTAGTAAGTTCTTAAATATTCTTTTCCTTTGGTGTCAATTCCAAACTGAAAAAAATTATAACAGCAGATGACTTTTAATATGTTAAGCATTACTGTTCCCTCCCAATCCATTCTAACTTTTTGGAAATAGAAGTAAGGTTACAATGTCCTGTTCAGTAAGACAATAAAAAAGAAAAAAGAAAAAAGTCACAGAAAGTTGTTGAGATTCTGTTTGGCATATTGTTATAGATTGAGTTTGCTTTCTGGGAAAGTAAAAGAAACCAGTACCTATTAAAAAATTTTAAACGTCATACTCTACAAAATGTCACTGTCTTTACAGGTTTTCATTTATTACTGGAATAATAAGTATTTTGTACAACTTTTGATACTATTAAAATAACTTTATTATTATTATTGTTGTTGGGAAAAAATAATTGGGGTTATATTTTATATGAAAATGTTTTCTGCAAGGTTAGTGATAAAACCTATCATATACGATCGCATTTCTGCAAACTATCAGAAGGTTGTACCTTTCATGGTTAAGCCCACATATCTCAGGGAGCGGGATGTGAAGCTCTATTTATTGTTTCTTTCTTTTGATTTGCGTGTATTTTCAGGTTTTCCTGAAATCTTTCTATATTACTAATTCTTGAAAACTTGTCTCTTAAAAAGTAGGATAATAAAAAACATTCATCATTATTTTCTGGTCCTGGGAGAAACCTTGCTGTTCGGGTGTTTTTCATTCCCAGCGGGTCGCAGGTCTCACTTCCAGCGTTGAAGTCACCCCGCGCATCTTCCCGAGCATCCACCGGGTCTCCTGGCGCGGGTACCACTATGTGCTCAGCCCTGCGCTCGGCCCCACCCTTCGCGGAGGAGCGTACACACCCCGCTGGGGCTGATGGGAAGTTGCGAGCGGCCACGCCTCCCACCCCTATGCACATGTGCGCTCGGCGGCGGGCGCCTGGCTTTTGGCGGCGTCCGTCTGTTGGTTGCAGTTCTTCTGGGGCTCTCCCTGGAGCCGCGCGCCTGCCGGGGTGCATGGAGGTTGGAGCGCGGCCGACGCCAGCCCGTGTGGGATGGGCTCCGGGGAAGCTCGAGGGCCCCGCGCGGGGAAAGGTGGGCGGCTCGCGGCGAGAGCGCGTCGCCAGCGCGCAGACTCTGTGGCTGAGCCGCCGGCCGTCCGGAGGACTGCGGCCCTGGGCAGGTATCCTGGGCCTCCCAAAGCGGCCCAGCTCCGCTCTCAGCCGCGCTCCCGAGGGAGACCGGGCTCTTCAGCCCGCTTCTCTGCGCTCCAAGCGACGACACGTGTGAAGCGTTGAACCCAGGGGCTTGTGATGAATGATTAAACAGCTGTTGCTGTCATTTGGCATCTCTTTAATTTTTCACCACCACCTGTTTTAGCAAATAAGAAAACCAGCCGGGAGAGATGAATGATTTACCCAAGTTCATAGCTAGCAGCGAGGGAGTTGGATCTGTCGTCTAAATCAGTTGCTGCGAATAGGAAGCCAGTGCTAGGTCCTTCACAGCTCCAAAGCGGCACAGGTCCCTTCCTGCTACTCTCAGGAGCCCTAGGCTCAAAGTCCACGGTCCAGAGTATGGGCTTCTCCTAACCTTCCCAGCCTGTGTGCTCAGCTTACAGAACGTGTAGACTGGGGAGCAACCTCCTGGAGTCAGATTGGGGGCCCTGTATGAAGATTCCAACTAAATTATTTTGTCCTGTATACCCGAGTCCCATTTCTCTGGGAACAAAGCAATTCTGGAGTGATAGGAAAGAAGTTCATGAACCAGAAACCCACCTGAGAAGAAAGCACCCCGAGAACCCCTCAGACCTCTCACCAGAGCTTCAGAGCGGAAATGGAAGAGACCCCTTCCCCTCAAACAGATTCTAGATTGCCAAGGCCAGACCCCTTCCCCTCAAACAGATTCTAGATTGCCAAGGCCAGGAGCAATTGTTGATCTCCCTTCCCTAAGTGAGCATGTCTTCAGAGGTCACAGCTTTGTCAAGTGGAAGGTCAGGACCAGGTTTCAGCAGACAGGTGTGCTGCACTGAGTGGTGAGTGAGGGACGGGCTGCACCGGAAACGTCCCTTCTCCGTGGGTGCTTATCCTGGGGGAGGCGTCTCCAGAGCTGAGGAAGTTTTATTGAACTCCCCAAACAGCCCACATTTCTTTTGTTCTTCACTTACTTTTTCCAGATCTTGAACTGATGTATTATGTGTAGCCATGTATTTAATATCTAGATCTTTTTATTCTCCTATTATTCTGAACTTAGATCACACAGTGGTAGTGCAGGGAGGGTATACAAGTTAATCTCTCTCTCTGCCTCATTTATAAAACGTGTGGAGCCTGAGAGGGTGATTGAATTGTTACAGGTCACCTCTTTGTTTCTGATTAAGACACAAGAGTTTCTTAGTTTCTTGGTTCCCAAGATGTCTCCTATGTACAGTTAAGACAAGTTGCTTATCAAAAGGTTATGAAATTGCAATCAGGTTAGGACAGATTGAAAAAAATAACTTGTACATTAAAACATTCGTTCTCTTTTTCAGAGTTTCTGTGAATTTGTTCAACTTCAAAATTTCCAGTATTTCATTAGTAGAAAACAGATAAGCATTGCAGCCTCAGTAATTCCAACCACAGCAGTTTAAAGAAAACAGATCCTGTTTTAGTGTCCTGTAATGTATAATAGGTTCTATTTTAAGATTTTTGTGTGCTTTATAGACATATATTATTAATAAAATCAATGGGTGTGTATGTTTACTTTCACCCACTGAAAAATTGCTTGATTAATTTCCATATGATCCGGTCATTGATATGGGTTCCAGGTGTGGTCACCGTCAGTCACAGATTGTTTTGGGTTCTGGAACAAATCAGTGCTTTTGGGGTAGGAGAAGTCGAGGCTACTTTTAGGAGAAAACAGTACAAAGTTGGAGGAGATATGCAGTAGCCAGGAGAGGGCCTGAAGGGGAAACGTGCGGTCCTCGTGGGCACCTGGGCAGGAGCTGGAAGAAGGGGGAAGACAGCGTGCATTTGGGGCACAGGGAGGGAGAAGGCAGGGAAGAGGACCCACCCCTGCTCAGGGTACAGGGTCCTGACACTGGGGGCAAGTGAGAAAGGTGAGGACCAAGAGCAGACAAGAAAGTGGACCTGGGGGGTCGGCCCTGTGAGCAGGAACAAACCCAGGCAGGTGGCTTCCTCCCTCTCCGGAAGGGCTGCTGTGGCTTCTCTGTGCCGCACACTGACTGTCAGGGGAGACGTGGGGCTGGCCCTCCAGCTGCTATTGACACTCCTAGGAGGGAGCAGTGGGTAGTACCATGGACAGAGGCAGGACAGGGGCGGGGGAGGGCGTGGGGGGCCCTTGGTGTGTGTGCAGGAGGGCAGTGTGGGGGTTTGGGGGGGCAGAGATGGTGGGTTTTTCCTTCCTCACATGAGCCACCGAGAGCCTTCTGCATCCCTGCCATCTCTTGCCCCCACCGGGCTGGGATCACAGTCACCAGGATGGGCTCAGCACTCCCCAGGGAAGAAAGTGTCCTCAGGCCCCCTCCTCCTTGAGGATCTCGTCAGCCATCTCAGGGGCCACAAGGACAATGTAGTGAGCGCTCTCCCTCCCTCACTGAGCAGACTTCCGCTAGGACAGCAGGAGCTGGGGGCACTTCTGGGTAGTTTAATGGTGGTGAGATCACGGCTCAGAAATATTTGTTCCTGACCTGCGTGAGGTTGTTTGTAATTTAGTTTGTTTTCACTCATCCAGTCATTGGCCAGTGAAACCCAAGCTACTGCGGCCAGCATCCAGAATCCTGGGCCCGGTCCAAGGGGGAGACCGTGGTGCTGGGGCCCAAGTGACCAAGGTCCAGGCCCATAAAGCTCATCTCCACCCGGCCAGGACTTTGGTCCAGGCCTCTGCTGCAGAAAGTGGCTCCCCTCTCCTCCCAGCCCCCAGCCTGGTGGGGTGGTCCCTCCCTCCTTCCCTAAGGGCCCTTCTCACCTCCATCGTTGTCCTGTCTTCCTGACTCTCACTATGGGAAACGATCACCTCGGTATGTGGTTGTATGGCACATCATTTCTAGAAAGGAAAAATAATTGTCTGCTTCCTTGTCTGGCAGCTGCTGGCTGCAGACACATGACATCTGTTGCCCCAGCACCTGTCAAGTTCTGGTCACTCAGGGAATGTTTGCTGGAGAATCAAGGACAGATGAGCAGTGGCGGGCACAGTAAGAGAGAGTCCTCTGTGTGAAAAACACGCCAACCCCTTCTGGTTCACAAAGATGGCTCTTCTCCAAAGGCCAACAAACTCTATCCTGTCTCCTTGGTTCCTGGAGCCACACTTGTTGGAGAAGCTGGGCCTGGGGCTGTGTCACATGATGGAGGCTGTGGGAGGCGGGTCATGAGCAGGGACGGGGGGTACTCACCTGACTCTGGCAGATCCAGCATCCCCAGGCCACACTGCATCCAGTGCAGATGCCAGCCCAGGCAGTGACCCTGTTTCCCACCAGACCTCAGGCCCAGGTCCCCTTTCTTGGGACACCGTGCTCCTGCTCCAACTGCCTCTTATGGGCCCTGTTTGGGCACCCGCCCTGGTGAGCCACAGCCTGCTCCCCTGTCCCTTGGTCCCTGGGCTCACCTGGGCTGCACCCCCTTCACAGCTCAATGCCCTCCTCCCTCCCCTCTCCTCAGTCCCCTGTCCCTCAAGGCCACCCCCAGCCAAGACCCTCATGCTGACAACAGACGGAGATGGAGACCAAGGGAATGGAGCCCAATGGACTCAGAGCCTGGAGAAGGGGGACCAGATCCCTGAAACCTGAGGGTCCTTTTCCAAAAAGGATGCTCTGGAATCCTGGAGAAGGCTCAGCCTACAAACAGTCTCTTGGGAATTGACAAAAAGCTCCTTTATTTCAGGAGGTCTCATAACAGTTCCTAAAACAGGCTTCACCATGTTGCTGATTCAGTTTCAAGGGTCTGGTTTAGGCCATGTTGGGAACATGGAAGTGTGTTGTCTAGGTGATATCGGTGAGTCCCATGTCTTCCCTGGTGTCCCTCTGTGCCTTTCTGTCACCATCTTCTTTCTGCCAGCTCTCCCTGCCCAGGTAGGTGGGAGCTGGGGGAGTGGGGAGGACGTATCCCCATCGGCGGCAGGAGGCCTCTCTGTGCGGGTCAGTGTGTGCATCAGGCAGGCTGACAACATCAGGACCAAACACATCGCTTACCTTTCCAAATTTCTGGGTTGGTGATGGAACCTTGACGATCTACAATGTTAAAGAGATATTCATACAGGCTGGAAGGGGCCTATGGGGCTCTGGCTCAGCCAGGAGGACAGGGGGGGACCCTGCTCAGCCGAACATGGGCTTTGGGGTTGTCAAGCTGGGTGTCCCTGGCCTGAGGGTTTGTAACCAACAGGCTCCACCTCCCTGAGCCTCAGGCTCCTCAGTTATCACAGGGGAGTCGGTCCCTCCCTGCAGGGTCGAGGGGGAGGCAGGCAGACTAAGGCTGCTGGTCCCTGGTAGAGGCCCCCCCGGGAGTCTCACCAGCAACCCTGATGTCATACGAAGACAAGAGAGCACCCCACTCCTTCCTCCTCCCCCCTCCCCTCCCGTCCCCACAGCCCCGGCCTCCCAGCCCTCAGGGGTGCCACTCTGCCCCCCTCCCCCGGCCTCTCTCTCCTCACGTACCCTCTTTGCAGAAACCCGACCTGCTGCTTCTCTGCTGGTTGGTGTGTCCTTTCTCAGCTCTGCTTTGTCCTCTTCCTCACCCAGCTCTCTGGCTCCCTCCCCGGGCCAGTCTCTGTCCTTGGCTACTGTCCTGCTTTATCAGGACACCTGCCACACCCCCTGAAGGGGACATTTACCCTCAGTGCCCCACAGGCTTCCACACCAGACCAGCCACCAGGCCGTGAGCTCCTGTGGGCAGGGGTGGGGCTGCTTCATTTCTGTCCCTCTGGGCCCAGGATGGAGCCCTGCACATGCTGCTGACATAGTCGTGACCGAGGAAGGAGTGACAGAAGGCACTAGAGACGTGGAAGGACCATGCTGTCTTCAAAGGCACAGCTGTCCCCAAGGTTAGCATCCACCCGACCAGTGTGCTCCTTCCTTCGGGCCATCGGTGCCCCTGCAGACCCCTCTTCTTCCCCCAAGAGCAGAGGCCCCTCCAGCCTTGGTCCACCTGAGTCCCCCAGAAGCCTGACTGCTGTGAAGCAGCCCTGGTCTCAGGGGACCTGGGGTCCCTTCTCCTCAGGCCTGGGACAAGTCATAGGCCACCTCCCTGTGAAAGCAGGAGGCAGGTGGTGACCTGGAAGCCCAGGCTGTGTCTGTCCCGGATGAAAGGCAGAGGCTGTGCCTTGTTTGCTGGGTGAGGACCTGGAGCTGATGAGAACCTGCCCACAGGCAGTGTCATGGGGCAGACACGTGTCTGGTACCTGGGGGGTTGATGAGGGCTGGACACAGGCTGTGCAGGCAGGGGTCACTCACCTTCTGGTGGCACAGATGACAGATGAACCAGAGCAGCAGGAGGAGCAGAAGCAGGGCCAGGATGGGCAAAAACAAGCAGAGAAAGTTGACACTGAGGATGAACGGGGAGGTTGGGTGAGGTGGTGCCTGGTGAGGCACTTCAGGTGGGGCAGGTGCTGCTGGGGGAAGAGCCGTCTCGTGAGAGGCCAACCAGAGAGGTGCCATCGGGGAGGCTGCTGGGGGACTGTTGGGAAGCTTGCTTCTGACCCTTGTTCCTACAGAAGAACACATGACAGAATCCTGGTTTGTACCTGGCTGACATCTTCCCCTGCCACTCAGATCCCATCCCAGTCTCCCCATCTGCCCAGTTCCCATTCGACTTGGGTTGCCCTACCTGAGGAGAAAGATCCTAAGAGGTTAGGGCTGATACCCAGAGAGCCCCTCTGGGATGAGCTCAGGCCCTGTGGTCTCCTCCTCTGTGACTTCCATTGTCACTGTGGTCGTGGTTGTGACAACATTGGTCACTGTGGTCATCGTGTTGACAGCCTTCAGCACTGTGGTCCTCACTGTGACAACTGTAGGCACTGTGACCATCATCATGACACCTGTGGGCACTGTGGGCATCGTTGGTCCAGGGCTGGTCTCTGGGGCTCTCTGTGGAAGGCACAGGGGTCAGAGTCCTGGGGCTGCTCTTGGTGACTTCCTCCCAGGTGCCCACCTACTGTGTCCCATGGCTGATTCCCCCATCAGCTCACTCTCCCTTCCCCTCAAGTTACCTCATGTAGAGGGACCACAGTAGGGCTGGGAGGTCAGGGCTGGTACCCAGAGAGCCCCTCTGGAGCCCTGGGCCACGGATCCCATGGCT
Organism: Camelus ferus; assembly: GCF_009834535.1. NCBI lineage: Eukaryota > Metazoa > Chordata > Mammalia > Artiodactyla > Camelidae > Camelus > Camelus ferus. Next base: position 64,090,937 of record NC_045706.1, on the reverse strand, counting down.
GCCCCCGCTCAGCGGCTCCCCCATGGCCCTGTCAAGGAGGTCCAGTCCTCCAAGCAGTGACATCCCAGCCCTCACTGCCTGCCTAGTATGACACACAGGGGCTCTGTGAGGACCACAAAGAGCTACGCTACATGGATGGGTGAGGGAGGGGCAGCTGGGGCCCCCTGAGAGGTGGGCGTCCAAGAAGCACAGCCAGGAGACCCTGATCACATCCCTGGAGCCTCTCTCCCCTACTTCTCTGCAATCTTGGGCAAAATGACTCCATCTCTCTGAGCCTCTGTCCCTTCCGCTGCAGTGTGGAAATGGCAGGCAGCTGAGAGCTGCAGAGAGACCACAGACAGTCCCAGCACAGGCCAGGGCCACGTGGGGGCTTAAGGACAGGATCTGTTCTCATGTTGTTCATAAGCACGGCACGTGTGCTGCATCCAAGGACCCATGTACTGCACAGCCCTCTCCTAAGTCAAGTGCTCTGCTTGAGAGAAGCAGGGCAGGGAAGGGGGCAGAGACAGCCTGTGCCAAGGAAACAGGAAGAGGCCTAGGCTGAAAGGAGAGGCCCAGTCAGTCTGAGGGGACCTGTGCTGGGCCTGGAGTCCCAGGCTGCTCCTGAGGTCTCTCCTAAATGTGCCTGCGGACGGGCGGCTGCAGGGGGTGGGACCCTGGTGGAAAATGTGTAGGTTCAGTCTCTGATCTGCAGGGGGATGTGCAGGGACAAGGGAGACAGACACAGAGAGACCGTCACATGGTTGGAACCCTCACCAGCTGGTATTGGACACAAGGGTGGTGGCCGTTTAGCACAGGCGTTCCTCCTCCCAGGGGAACCTCACTCCCAGCTAATGCTCTCTGTGGTCCATGTCGGGCAGCCTCAGGTTAAGGTGCACGGCTGATGTAGAGCTTGGAAAAGCAGGTCTTAGGGGAGCAGCCCTGTGTTCCCAGCTTCCTCTCCCTGAGATGAACCCCTGCCCTCCCCCATGGCCCTGACAGAGGAGAGAGTCTCCCTGCAGAGACCAGAGCGAGTCAGCAGAGGACAGCTGAGGAGCATGAGAAAGGAGGAGAGGCACAGGGAGGCTGATGACATCTGCAAAGTGACAGCCGGTGTCCCCAGACAGGCTCAGGAGGCGGGAGCTGTGATGGTCAGGAGTGGGCTCAGAGCCCTGTCAGCTGCTTCAGCCACACGGTGGGAACAGTCCCTGAGTGTGCTCGGCCACAGCTGGTCCAGGCCTCCTGACCCCTGTGCCCAGGACCCTAATTTGGAGGGCCCGAGTGTCCCAGAGGTACTGCACTCTGTCTCCTAGGACACAGTGTCCCAGCCTCTCCCGCTCACCCCGCTGGAATCCGAGATGGAGCCCGGAGCTCCCCGGCACAGGGCCTGGGCCAGTGGGGGTGGCCAGGCAGGTCCAGGGAGGGCAGAGCCTCAACACCGTTTCTGGGGCTGCTTAGAGCTCTAATTGGTCCCTTCCACGTGCTTTCAATGATACTTGGTTCACAGAGACAGCAGAATTTCTCCAGGATCTGGATAGCTGGATGTACCCCATGAGTCTTATAGAGGCATTCCAAGGAATTTCCCAAACCTGAATGAGTGGGGGGACAACTTCCCAGTAAAGGGCTAAGGGCACTGAGTAGGCTGCGAAATGCTGCCCAAGGTGCCTGTCTGCAGAGGCTACGTGCTGGTCCTTCCCTAGGGAGTTTATTCCCCTCTCTTGCATCCTCTGGGTATCTGTCCCTCAAGAGCAGATTCTCTCTGGACAGCCCTGGAGGGAGGCTGAAGCCCGAACACGCTACTCACACAGTCCTTGCTGGTGACTTTCAACCCTCGCTCACTGAAGTAGTTGCCCTGGTCCAGAGCGTAATCAACCTCAACCACCCTAAAGCACAGAAAGGGCAGGTGTGACCAGGAGCTGGGACTGACGCAGCTCTCGCACTTGGCTCCTTCTGTAGCCCCAGCTCTCCTCGCTGTGATGACTTTGAAGATCAGGCATTCCGGGCTACCGCAGAGCAGACAGCGAGGATAAGGAGCGCTTATCCTTACGAAGTCAACCACTGCAATGAAGGCTGCCCAGGCAGTGAGGAGTTCCGTGTGGAATCAGATGACCTCACGGCCATGAGCTAAGTGACCAGGGATGGCACTACAGTGTCACTATCCCGACTCCTCTGTATTTATCGAGTATGTTGGCTTCACTCGGAAAAGCTGCCTGGAGAAAAGGTACCATCCTTGCTGTACATCATCTCGCACATCCTGCCCTTCTCTGCAGAGCCTGGACCATGGCAGATCCCTGAGCATCCCAGGGGACCACCGACCAGGGCAGGTATGGAGGAAGCCCTGAGCCCTCCTGGAGACAGACATGTGCTGCCTGAGAAAAGGGTGCATCCCACATTCTGGACTCCTCGTGGTGGCAAAACTTGCCCAAATGGCTCCCAGCCCTAAACACTTACTGTCCACACTTATCAAAAACATGTCTATTGCAAATTATTTTTTCATGAGTCACAGAGTTGGGTTTTTTTAGCTAAAAGAAAACCACAAGAAAAAATTGTCATTGGACTTGTGCATCCATCCGTCCCTCCCCTTCTGCCTGCCCTTGGCGAGCCGAGATCACACTTTGGCAGAAGTAGCTTCTCTTCTCTGCCCTGTTCTGTCACCTCCTGTGCACCGGGTACTGTGCAGGGCTCTGGGGTTTAGTGGGGACAAGACAGGCAGACACCCTGCTCTCCAGGGCCTGACACTGGAGGGACTGGGGAGGGAGACAGACAATGAAGTAACAAACAATGAACATACAAATGCTAAAATGAAAAGTGCTGTGACGTCAATACACAAGGGAAGGGACAGAGAATGCGGAGGGGAAGGGACAGCCGTTTAAGAACAGGTGACCTGTCCTGTCTTTTAGAGACAATTTTTCTTTAAGAGAAAGTGAAATATTTATACAGGAAATGGTGCAATGTCTGGGATTTGCTTCAAAATAATCAATGGTGAGGGATCAGTAAAACCAGGCTGGCTGGGGTTGACCATCACTGAGGTAGGTGGAGGCGGCTCCCAGTGTGCTGTACAACTTTTGTGCTTTTGTATAGTATTGAAAATTCCCAGTAAGTTGAGGTCTTTCTGAGGCGCTGCTCCTGGAGCTAAGGCCCCCTGAGGGGACGGCCAGGGAAAGTCCCGGGGCAGAGGGTCCCGGCTGTGGGCGCCTGTGCGGAGGCCTGAGCTGTAACCAGCTGAGTTGGTTGAGGGGAAAGAGGTGAGGGGGGCCCTGGGAAGGGGTTGGGGCTAAGTGCAGTGAGTCTGTGGAGGGGCTGCAGGTCCTCGTGCGTTTGGACAGAGGCAGCAGGACCTGCGAGGGGGACTGGATGTGGGGGTGGGACCCAAGGGGGATCCAGAACGACGTGCAGGTCAGTGACCTGAGCGCCTGGGGGTGGGGGTGCCATTTACTGACACAGGGGAGCCTGAGGAGGGGGCGGGGCCTGTGTGTGTGTGTGTGTGTGTGTGTGTGTGTGTGTGTGTGTGTGTGTGTTTGCGCTCTGTTGTCTGGCGGAGCTGGGAGGCGGCACTCACGGGGCTCAGACAGCTCACAGCTGGCAGCTGTGGTGCCTCCTCTCTCCTGAGCCCTCAGTCCCCTCACACCCCCGACTGTGGCCACAGGTCAGGCCTGTTCCCTACGGAGGGTTCACTTCCAGGTGGCCCACTTTTTGCCATGACTCACTTGTCAGGTTAGCTATGAACTTCCGAACTGTTTCATCCTTTCACGGGGGCTGATAATGAAGCCAATCACCGAGCATGGGTGAGGGAGGCATCTGTGTCTGAGGGGCGTGACGGCCGGGATGCCTGTGAAAACAGCCCCGGGGCAATGCGGTGAGCTGCCCACAGCGCTCACGGGGCAGCGAGGAGCAGCTGCGGGCGGGCGGCTCGCTGCTGAGCGGCCAGAAAAGCAGGGCTGACGGGGGAGGAGCTTTCTCACCGGTATTAACTGGTTAAACCGAGTACTTCTGCTGCCGTATTTTAGAGACTTCTTAAAAAACATTTTACACTGAAGATAGACAACATAAAACTTATTCACATATTGATTTCAATATTTTTCTTTCTTATGTTTCTCTGTATTTATTAAACTATTTTCTCAAATGTTTTAATTAGAGTAAAGTGTAATCTAAAACAACCCAGTCAGCCCTCACTGGTGCGTCTGGGCTCCCGGCAGTAAGCGGCCCTGGCCCAGCCCTCCCGGCCAGCCCCCGGCAGGTGCAGCAGGCGGGCGGCAGAGGAGCTCAGGACTGTGGGATGTGAGACTCGGTGCTGGTCCACCTCGGGGAGGAACACTAGTGACGCCCAGGCTGGGAGAGCTGCAGAGCCACGGACCACAGAGGGTGTATCTGATTGCATTTCCTGGGGGATAGGCTGTATCTACAATTTCTCCAGGACTGTCGTCAGCAAGGCAGAAGGCCCAGGTTAGGCAGTCAGATCGCCTGTGTCTACTTTCCAGTTCTTGCTGCACCAGCTCCATACAGAGGAATAGCAATAGGTCTTTTGACAATTAATTGGGATAGCAACACACTTAGCGCATTATCTGATGTAGTAGGTGCCCAATAACACCAGCTCTCCACACAGTTGAGTTACCCAGTCCCTAACCACTCCTGAGAAAGTATAAAGCAAGGGGCATCTAACATCCTGAGGCCATCTACTCACTGTGTGGTGTGGGAGTGTGGCAGTGGCAGAGCCCTGCCCATGCTACGTGCCCGTGGAAGAAGGAGAGACAGCCCAGAGTGTGCTGGGCGAGAGGAGTTGCTCTGGGTTGACCAGGTGGCCCTGGAATGAGAAGTCTTTGAACATGACCTAATTACATCAAATGGCTGTATCAGGGGGCTTACTGGGAGGGCTGAGGGGGAAGCAGAAAGTCCCACTGTCCCCAGGCACCCTGTGGGGGGTCACCCCAATGTCAGTGCCGAGGTCACATCTGCTGCCCCAGCCGTGTGCTTTCTCAGGCCACTCACCCATCATGGACGGACACCTGACGCCTGAGTATTTCCAAACAGTAGCTTTACATGCATGATAGTGCTTAGTTAGTGCACCTACCATATTGGCCCCATTTTATAGTGCAGACAGTAGAGGCTGACCCAGAACACTCATTAGGTCAAGGTCACACATGTAAGTGGGCCTGAGCCAGGATTCCAGGGCCCAGGCCCAGCAGTTGGCATCCTCTCTCAATCCAAGGTGACCACACCCTCCTGGGAGAGCTACCAGCACACCTGACACAGACTCAGGGCCCTGGGGCTGCCTCCACACCCCACCAGCAGACTCGTGCGATTCATGTCCTTGTCTGTCAAGGGAAGGCAGAGCTGAGAAAGGTATTGGTGGGAATTCAGCTCTGAGTACCTCAAACCCAGCCTTGAAAGGTGTAAGCTATGCTCCAGGATACTCTTAATGTGCTGAGAGATTGCTTACTCCTTGGTTTTGCACATAAAGGAAAAGGTGGCTGGGCTCCCCAGTCAGACCCTCCTTCCACTTGTCCACGCTGCCTCTGTCCTCACAGTGTCTGCAGTGAGTGGTCAGCAGGGGCTCTGAAATCTCAGCTGGCTGAGGGGATGCAGTGTTGTGTGGGAAGTGTGTCACCTGGAGGCACAAAGGTGGGTACTTACTGTAGATTGTGGTTTTGTCCAACTTATATCTGCAAGCTTATTCCGGAATTTTGCTTTGAATAAGGCCATATGCAAAAAATCCAAGTTTGTAGGGTTCTGCAAGGGCAACAACCAGAGGTCTGTGTTAGGAGGGGCTGAGCGCTGTCTTCCCTCTGACCTCAAAATTATGACAACTGAATTCCGAGGGGACTCCTCTGAGAAAGCAGCTGTGTCTGAACCAACATCTGTTTGCACCCTGAGCTCATCTGTTGTCACTGATGGTTCTCTCAGAGGCAGTGGGTTTGGGCTTTGAGTTCTCAGGGGGGCCTGTCACCAACCATCATTACCCATCGAGCTTATTAAAGGCACTCAGTCTCATCCCCTCTCCCTGGGCAAACCCCGCCGTGGTTATTAACCCAGAACCTCCAAGGTCTCCCCTACGGGTGCAGGCAGTGCTCTCCACCTGGCCCTTTCTTGCATAAATGGCAGTGGAACCAAGACAATGCTGGCTGAAGACAGCCCTGACCCTTGTCTGAGGGGAGCACACATTTCTAGGTGCCTGTGGGACTTTCTGACACTTGGGGGGGTCTGTTCCTCCCCCCCTCACAGTTTCTGTGTGCCTGTGGCAGGGTGGAAACCCTAAGAGCAAGGCTGGGACTTGGGTGATGTAAGCCAGGAGGCGAGAACCCTGCATGGGAGAGTCCCCACGGAAGGTGAAATCCCATTTTAGCTGTTGTTCTGAGTCTGCAATGACTGCTCCTCCTCTCCCCTTCCCTGACCCTTCATGTGCCTCCCCTACCCCGCAAGGATTCACCAAGCACTTCATTTCACTAGGGTGGGAGGCACTGTTATGCTAAGGTGCAATTTCTCTGGGCCATAGTCCCTCCCCAGGCTTTTAGATCTCCACTGGTGCTTCCCAGAAATGGAAACAAATATGAGGGGATCCAGAAAGGGCAGCTGGTGGGCCTGACCCCTGGGGAGCTGGCCAGGATAACATGTAGGTCCTTCTGCTGCAAGTCCAAGGTCATTAGCCTCCACCCCTGCCTTCTTGTCAAGGCCAATTAATTGTCTAAGGTTGATTAACTTAAGGAACTTTCCTCAGAAATGCCAGCACAGCCTTGGCCCTGGCAGTCCTGATTCCTCCTGCTCCAGATCTTCCTGCAGCTCCCATCAGATCAAGGCAGAATTTGCAAATTCTCTGCTTTGGAGCGAACAGATTCTTGTCCTGTGGGCTGAAGTTGGCCTGCTGATATGAGTTTTTAGGTTTACAAAATAGTAGAGCCTATGTTTAAAAGTCTGCAAATATCCTTGACCTCAAAGAGTCAAAACAATCTTGAGAAAGAAGAATGAAGCTGGAGGTACCTTGCTCCTTATTTCAGACCACACTACAAAGCGACAGGAATCAAAGCAGTATGGTGCTTGCACAAGCACAGACACAGAGGTCAACGGGACAAAACAGAGACCCCCCCCCCCAATAACCCCATGCTCACATGGTAAATTGATTTATGACAATGGAGGCAAGAGTACAAAGAGGAAAAGAGAATCTCTTCAATAAGCGCTGTTGGCAAAACTAGACAGTCCATGTAAATGGATGAAATTGGAACATTTCTCACACCATCTATAAAAATAAACCCCGAACAGATTAAAGAACTAATATAAGACGGGAAACATTAAAACTCCTGGAAGAAAACAGAGAGATGGGACACTGACCAACTTTAACCTAGGTGTGTCCTTAACGCAGCAATTCTGCTTCTGGTCTTGACGCCACGGAATTCCTTTCCCAAGCTCACAGAGACGTAAGCGTCAGGATGGTCCCCACACAAAGCTGCTTGTAGACTAATTAGGAACAATCTGAATATTGACCGAGGAAGACTAATGAAGTAAATCGGCCCATCCATACAATGGAATACTGTGGAGATGGTTGGAAACTATCATGAACTGCATAATCCCATTATGTAAAAGTATCCTTGTAAAGTATATTTAGATCAGTATTTACGTATATGATTAACGATATGTGGTTGTTATCTCTGGAGACAGTAGATAAAACATGGGAGAGCCTTATCGTAATGGAGGGACAGCTGTTACCCCGGCTGGTTGCAGGAGGGTCTCTGTCTGCACAGTGTGTCCTGCCTCCCTCCCCCACAGAGGGTCTCTGGCCACGATGCAGACCTGGACACCGGACCTCAGAGGGACGCCCTGCTCTGCACCGTGTCCTACTGTGGCCGCCACCGCTGTGCGCCACCTGCTGGGCTTCTTGCAGACACGCCCTCGGCCCCGTCACAGGCAGGGAAAGGAACTACCAGGTTACCGCCTCCAGCCCACCCCCGGGGGGAAAGCCCCAAGCGCAGCCAGATCTAGCGAACACATAGCAGGGACGAATCTCCAAACCACGGTGCCAGGTGCGCAAGGCCACACACGCCATTCATCCCACGTGAGTCACTGAGCAGATGCTCTAAAGAGCAGACTAGCCCGTAGAGGAAGAAATCAGACGGTAGCTGCCTCCAGGGGGCGGGGCAGGGGTTGCCTGGGAAGGTTCCCTAGGGGACTTTTGGGGACAACCATGCTGTTCTGAGTCTTCACGGGGTTTGGGGTTACACAGGTGTCCTGTTAGAACTCATCAAATGATACACTTGAGTTTGCTGCTTTTAAAAAAGAGAACTCAGCAAAAACTGTTTCCCAATTAAAGATATGCAGAATGAAGGGTCTGGGGAGGCAGCAGCCTGATGACTGTAATTTACTTTGAAATGCATCAAAAAATGAGGTAGTTTGATGAAGACAAAAATACAAGAAAGAGTTAGATAAATAAATGATAAAGGAAATGTGGTCAGATATTAACTACAAATCCAGGTGTCAGAGCTAGGGGTGTCCACTGTACAAGCATTTCTCCTTTGCTGTAGGCTTGGAGTTGTCATGAAAGACTGGAAGAAAAACAATGAACTGAATGATAAAAATAAAAAAAAAATCAAGCTGTGGACACAGCCAAGCAGAAGTCATGTTACATACTGGGTGACAAGTGACTACTAAGAGGAACAGATGAGGACTGTAGGAGGCCAGAGGGGCCAGCTGATCAGGAAAGGCTTCAGGATTGAGGTGCCCCAAGGGTAAAGTCTCAAAGGCTGGGTGGGCTGGATCCCGTAGCGCTAAGGAAGGTTTTTCAGGAAGCCTAGTCCCCCATGCCCCGCACTGCCCTGTCTCTGCAGCAGGTGGGCTTAGAGCAGAGGCTGGACCTTGGGGGGCCCGGCTGTCTGGCGAGGGGACCTCAGCCTCCCCGGTCAGGCTGGGTTAGGGAAGTGGCTTTCTCAGTCCCTCGGGCCCTGGGCACAGGATGGGCTGGAGCACAGGCCTGGAGGCAGGGAGGCCAGCAGAGGCCTCTGCCCAGCCCAGGAGGGAGCCCGAGAGGCCGAGGAAGCTGAGTGCCTCCTGCTTACCCCCTCCTGGCCTCCTCACACCCGGCCCACTGACTTATTCAGAATAGCAGCCCGATGAACATCTTCAACTTTACTGGGGTCCAGGCTCCTGCCCTGAGATATTCCTCCAAGGACTGTCATGCTGTGCGGCAGCTTTCGACAAGATGACAGCAGTTTTAAAGGTCAGAGCAGCGCTGCTGGGCCATACAGGTGGGGGTGGGGGGTGCAGTGGGCACCTGTCACCTCAGCTGGGCCACCCCAGGACATAGGTGACAACTGGCATCCTCTCTGGGGTTTGACAGGCCTGTGTGTGTCCTGGGGACACAAGCAGAGACCTGCAGCTGTCAGGCTGCTGCATGGCTGGCATGTGGCACCAGAGAAGCAGGGGAGGACACTCCTTGTGTGGGGTCTCTGGCCCATGTCCACACCCCGCCTTGCAGGTCCCAGGGTCAGAAGACAGGAGGAGTCTGACAGCTGCCAGCAACCGCGAGTTCAGCTGGAGCCCCTTCCCCCTGGATGTTCTTAAACCACTTCCCCCCCAAACCTGGGCTGACATGGGGTTGGGGGGAGCCATAGTCAGTGATGGAATCTGAGCACCAGCTCCCGGTGGTGAGGGGCCCCGGCTTCTAGATCCTGTGCGGGTCACTGTGGACTCCACTTGTCTATGTCTCACTGCACATCTGACAGTGGGTCCTGCTATTTCTACTTCTAGGGGACGGAAGTGGAGCTCACAGACAGTCAGCAATTTGCCCCGGTTTGTGCCCGTGGGCAGCAGAGCTCAGGAACGGACACCGCTCCGTCTGACCCTGGCCTCGTGCACTGAAGCCCTGCAGTTCGGAGCACGGGGCAGGCCCAGCTCCCGGGCCTGCGTCCAGCTGCATCTGGCTGAGTGCTGGTCCTTGTGGAAGCGTGTGCTCGTCCCCCGGCCTCAGTGGCACAAACCCCAGTGATGTGGACGCATGAGCTGGCACACACAGCACTCACTCCAGAGAGAGGGCTCCTGTCAGAAAAGGACCTGCACAGGGTCCTCCCCGCACTGATGTGGGGACCCTCCTGGGGAAGAGGGCAGCCTTGCCCAGTTCCAGACCTCAGGGAGAGGCCTTCCCCATCTAGCCGCTGGGTGTAACGCTGGCTGTGAGTATTCGCGTGATGCCTTTGTCAGGCCGGGTTCCTAGTATGATGCTGTAACTGAACTGTGTCCAGTTCTTTTCTTCATCTGTTGAGACAATCATATTTCCCTTCTCCATTGGCTGATGTGATAAATTATACTGATATTTCAAATATTGAATCAGACTTGCATTTCTAGAGTGACCCCTAATTAGTCTTAATGCATTGTCCTTTTTATATGTTATTGGATTTCATTTGCTAGTGTTATGTTCAGGGTTTAAAAACTATCTTTTCTCATTTTTTAATTAAACTTTTGTTTTTGAGTTTTAAAAAGTAAACTTACAGGGGTAATTATTTCCCAATAAATGTATGTCAAGTCATTGCGTGGTTTACCTTAAATTTATACAGAGCTGTATGTCAGGTGTATCAGGAAGAAAAGGCAGCTACGCACATATTCACAGCACAGCCCCCGGCCGACCCAGCTCACATAAACATACACTTAGTTATATGCTCAGGGCACAATCACATATCTGACACACTTCTGTAAAAACACCCAGGCACACACACACCACACACTCAGACACCACATTCATGCACACGCACACTGTAGATACTCACTCCATTCACAACACAATACCCCACACAAACACACCAAACACACACACACCACACTCACACTGCACTTACACAGACACACTGAGGCACATTCACATACACACAGACAAACATTACTTAGTCCAAAACAATGACCCCAGCCCTCACCTCCCACACAGGCTTAGTAAGTATCTCTAGCCATACCTTCCTTACAGGAATTTCCCACCAGCCGGGACACAGGGATGGGTGGCAGGGTCAGGGAGAAGTGACGGGTGTGACCATGCTGAGAAACCACCCTACCCCGTCCTCACACTTAGCCCACACTCGCTGGTGTAAGAAAGCCGTCACCGTCCCTGGGATGGGGCACCTTGTGCAGCTGTTCCTTTCCTTCTACCATTTGAATCAGCTACAGGGAATCAGCCAGGGGTTGAGGACCCAGCAGGTCCCATCCCAGGAGACAGGCTCCTGCCTCCTGCCATGTTAGACCCCAAGGGCCACCGCCTGGCATCTGCCAGCTGCCCATCGTTAGGGACCGGGAAGCCCCCCGCCCGCACCTCCGTGTGCAGGTCTACACAACACTCGTTGCTCATCTGCAGGGGCTGTCTGCTGTCTGAGCACTGGGGTGGGCAGAGGGCCATCCTCGGGGTGACCCTGGGACAGCTGCCTTTGAAGCTTTCCCCAACTGGTTCACCTGTTCTGAATTCCCTGGTCTCTCTGATAGTCATTTACACCCAGGCGGTAAAACTTGGCTTTCATATTCCGAGCCCTGTTAGCCTAAGAGAAAGAAAGGCTTTGAGTATAAAACACACAAGCACACAGAGCACAAAGCTGGTGATGATGGATGGGACTCACCTGGCTCTTAGATTCCCATAAAGGTGTTGGCAGGAGTGGTCCAGAGGCCACAGTGAAAACAGGCTGGCAGCCTTCCTGTCTGCAGAAGGAGCAGGGAGCGGTCTGGTCTGCAAGGCACTGGCTGCCAGGCCCACAGCGCTGCTCCCTCCCTGGGGGGAGGCCACCCTAACCCGAGCACCCGCCATCCAGAGCACCTGGAGGGAGAAGGGGCCGAGGCCCAGGACCCACGTGACAGATGAGGCGGCTGAGAGCGGCTCAGAGCTCTTCCTGGTGAACCCTCACTATGACCAGATGGCACAGCCTTGGCCCTGAAAGGCCACTCCAGCGACCTCCCTGGACGAGGACCAGCCTTTCAGGTGAGCAAAGGCAGGAGCTGGGCTCCAGCCCAGGCAGCGCCTGCGGCCTTTCCTGTGGGCTCTGTGGGGCCTGCTGTTCAGGACTTGAGGTCAAGATGCTTGGACAGCAGCCCCCGCCCAGCTCCCTGCCTTTCCCTGCAACCCACGTGTCTCTCCTGACAAAAGCCACACCCTCCAGTCCAGGTGCTGAGGGTTCAGGGCCGAGCACAGCCTTTCCCACTGTCGGAGACTCAGTCACAGGACGAGAGTCAACCCGAGGGAGGAAGCTGAAGGGAAAGGAGGCGGAGCAAGAATTGGGGTGGACATAGGTGTGGGCAGCCAGGGGGACATCAAGGCCTTTGTTCCCTCATCTGATCCCTCTCTGCTCGCGGCCCCTGGCTTTCCCCTTTTCTGTCTCGTGCAGCCCAACCGCAGGTCAAGCACCTCACGTCTAATAAGAACCGTCTGGTTCTCAGAAACCTCCCTGGGGGTGGTTTCATCCTCACTGCGCAGAGGAGGAAGCTGCCGCACAGAGAGGGCAAGGACCTCGCTCCAAGAGGCAGCACTAGGAACTGGCCGCGGTGGGTCTGCGCCAGCCCCTGCTGCGGCCCGGGCCTGGCTCTGTCCCACCCGAGAGCAGTGACGGCAGCAGGTGACTTACCTCCCGAGTTAGTTTGTTCAATCTGCTCATTCGCCTGCAACAAAATGAAGGAATGTGGTGGAAGGGCAGTGAGATGAGCCCATAAGACTCTAAGAACTTGATAAAGGAGAATAAATTCTCAGAGCTCTGTGGAGTCTGTACCTTTTTCAATCCTTCATGCATGTTTCTAGGTCCTGCAGGTATTATGTTCTGAAGTCTTTTAAGAGCAGCTTTTATTTCTTGTCTGAAAAAATCAGAAAAAAGGGTAGAGTAGGAATGAGAGTTGATTGCTACATTAAAAAAAATACCCCAAAAAACAGACCTGTCCTGGCACCGTTCTGCCCCATGCAGACCTGCTTGGATGGGAAAGGACACAAGTCACCCCATCATGACCTTCCTGCTCACATCTCTGACACGACAGGCCTTGCTCAGGACTCCTCTGCCCCGTTTGGTGAGCGTGGGGGATGCTGCTTTGCTGGTCCCACGGGAAGGGTCTGGCTTCCAATGTGCTCATCCCTGTCATACGAAGGTGACTTCAGGGACTCAGCAAGGGCCCTGCCTCGGCTGTCCGTGGTGAGAGGGGTCACCCGGGGCCGTGCACCTGGGAATCCAGTGCTCACAACGTGACTGGTGGGACTGCTGGCACCTAAGGGCTCCCTCGTGATGGCACATCGTCCTACAATAGACAAGGCTGAGTTTGGAAAAGGTCGTCCTGCTGATACCCCCGCCCTTTCCCATCAGCCCCTGCCACAGACCCCTGGTCCACTTGGTCCCTCCAAGCCACTTCCCCTTGGGATCCGTGCTAAAGGAAGTGGCTGAGCCGCTTTGTTAGAGTGCTGGGGCTCCTGGACTTCATGTGCCCCTGGAGAAAGACAATAGGCTGGAAAAGAGGCCTGAGGGCGGTCAACGCAGGAGGAGAGCAGCGACCCCAGGCTTCACATGTCGGCTTCTGTTAAAGCAGACGGTGAGGGGTGGGCTGGGACACATGAGGGGGTGGGGCTAGCTCAGGCTAATCCAGTGTGACTGGATTTGAAGTCCGAGGAGGATCTGGATCCTGAAGGCTGGCTTCTCACTGTGGGAAGAAGAGATTCTGATGTGCGGTGCGATATGAGAGCCCAGGCCTTCCCAGCCCAGCCCAGGAGGAGAGGGCGGGTAACAATGGCCAGTGGAGGCCAAACCAGGACTTGCCTAGTCTAGCCAGACACCTGTCTTGGCACTTTTTGGAAGATTTCCATTTGCTCAATCACATCCCGAAATATGCTGGAACTCTCAGCCCTCCCCAGCCTCCTGCCCAGGACCCATGTTGCCAGGTGAAGTTCTTGCCTGTGTGGGCTTTCCCTGGTGCTGCCCCTCCAGTGCTATGCCCAGCTTGGCTCATAGTGGACCCCAGGCCCCTGGCACCCTCAGCAATCCCTTCTGCTCTTAAAATACCCCCTCAACTCCTGAGAGCCCCTTCACCTCTTCCCAGTTCTCGCTCACCAAGCCATCACCCCTGGGGCCTCCTAGTCCCTGTGCTGTCTGGATTCTGCAGCACCCAGAGCAAGCCCTGTGTGGCCTGTGCCATCTCCATCCTGCTCCCCCTAGTGGACAAGGCTCAGAAAGCACCATCCCTGGCCCCAGTCCTGGCCCCACGTTCTCTGCAGACCCACCAGTCACACCACTTATCAGGCTCCACTGGCCACTTCTGGACTCACCCTGCATACCAGGACTGACCACAGCCCTCTGCCACACACTCCTAAACTCCTAGGCTGTGGGACACTACTGGGAAGGCCCAATCTCAAGATGAGCCCAGCTTCTAGTAAGATTCTATGGGTCCTTTGTGAGCTGGAAGCGTTAGGTTGATTAGCTAGAGCCATGGTTGATTTTGAGATGTCTTCTTAGTGCGTATGTCCATTCCTCACACAGGATTTCACATGTTTTCAACTCCTCTGAGCTCCACTCTCTCTCCTGGACCCTGTTTCATGGAAGATTTCTCTCCAGAGAAGAGCAGGGAGGCCTTCCATGAGCTTCACCAAAGCTCTCTTGGTCCCGGCCTTGAGCCCCTGCCTTGGAGAAGTCAGTGGTCTTCCTCTCCCTCATGAGCAGCTCCTCCACCAGAAACCCACCTCCAGTTCCCACTGCCTCTCTCCCTGCCTCCTGCCGGAGTCCCTCCTCACAGACTTGCTTTCTTTTACTTCAAACCCACTCCAGTCTCTCTCCTAAAACTGAGCCACACACATGCACACAACTTTGCCTTTCCCTCGCTCACCGAGTAGGAAGCCCATTCCCCTTTTCTCCCGGGAGCTAGGCACGGAGAGTGCTGTCTCCACGAAGGGGCAGCCCTGCTCCCCCACCTGCAGCCTTGCTGTGCTGGCCCATCAGAAGCTCTGCGGTTCTCTCCAAGGTCCTGAAAAGCAACTCTGTGCCCCAAGTCCTGGGACCATCAGGTCTAAATGTCCTCAGCCTGGCTTTGGTGCTTTACTCACTCTTAGTTGGGTTACAGTCATTTGCATCCATAAGAATCTTAATTTTTCAGCTACTCAGAAGAGCCATATCTTCCCACCTCCAGGCCTTTGGGCCCACTGCTGGGCCCGCTTCCTGAACTCCAGTCCAGCCAGATCTTCAGAACCATACTTGTGAACTCTCTTGCTTCAATCCCACCAAGACCAAGCTCCCTTCCACTGAGGCCTCCAGCTCCTCAACACAGCCCATCCCTTACTCCCTAGGTGTGACTGTCTCCTTCTCACCCCCACTGGCCTGGGACAGAGTGACACACAGCAAGTGCCCAACACAGACCAGCGTACATACATCTGTAAACCTGATCAAGGAAATGCTCACAGCGAGCCCGATCTGGGAAAACAGAAAAGCACTGAGAGGACACAGGACAGGTGGAGGGCAGGGCTTAGAGGGGTAGAGGTGGTCCAGCAGCACAGGGGTCGGCCAGTGCCAGCGCAGCCAGGGGTCAGCAGGACCCAGGGAGCTGGGGCTGGGGGTCAGCATGGGCATTTGAGGGGAGCCCAGGATGGCCCAGCCTGCACCCAGTGGGTCCTCATGAGGTCTCAGGGAACCCCTCAATTCCCTGTGCCCTCACCAATAGGGTTGCCTTAGGGGATTAAAACAGCATTTACCTGTCTGAGGTGAGGGGCATGAGGACGTTGCCGTATTGCGAGTAGGTGATGAAGGACACCTGCAGTTTAGGGCTGGGGAGGAAGCATGTGTGTGTGTGAGAAGCTCAAAATTACACCCCTGAGCAGCGAGGAAGGGGGTACATTCCAATTTCCCTGCTCCCCACCCCAACTCTTCTGTTTGGGCCCTATTTCCCAAACCCTGGAATCTCCCAAACCCTGGAATTTCCCATTCCCTTTGTAAAGGGTTGGGAGGCCTGTAAGAAGTGATGTCTTGCTGGAAGAGAGAGTCTGGGTGGCATCATGTTCCATCGTTATCCCCCAACACCCTCAGGTCTTTCGCTCTCTCTCTCACACACACACATACACACACACACAGAGGTATATGCACACTCTCCCTGCGTGCACAAGAGTGCAGGCACCCATGCTCCTGCATGAGGGCCTCTCCCCTGGGCTCTCTTCGAATGTAAAATTCTTTGGAACTTCAACTTCCCACACCTCCCCTCTTGCCTGTCTTCCCTGCCTGCCTCTCACCTCAAAGAAATTGTTCTACCTCTCAGTAACAATTCATATATATCCTTCCCTTTTTCTTCCACTGTCTTCTGGTCCATTGATCCTCATTATCTTTTAGCTAAATTGCTACCATATGTCCCTTCCTGGGTTCCGTCTTCTCTTAGTTTATGCTCCAACTCATTTTACCCATAATTATTAGATTTTTCTCCTGTAGCCTAACCATAATTTTGTTAGACCCTACCCCAAAATCATCTATAGCCCCCAGGAAATCCAAGCGCCGAAGCTTGGCATTATGACCCCATGGACTTAGCCCCAAACTGTCCTGTCCAACCTCTCTACCAGCCCTCCCCTGAATTAGGCCTGCTTTCCAGCCAAACAGATGGGTCACTGCACAAGAAGTCTCCTTGATGGTTCCTGTTAACTTGTCTTTTCTTATCCTTCAAGACCTAGTTCAAAATTCGACATCCTCTGAGAAGCCATTCTTGCCTTTTTATTCCCTAAGAATACTTGCTTTTTTCCTTAAATTGCAAGTAAATCCTTTGAACTCCTCTTTTGGCCCTTGGCACCATCTGACCTGTGTTTAGTTATATACTACTAGTTCGGCTATTTCCTAATCTGTGAGGTCCTCTGGACAGACTCTGTCCTCTACAATGTGGCCTGACTCCCAGGCAGGAGCCAAGAAAGCTGCTGGGAGCGATGGAACCAGTGTGATTGGTAATTCTTTCTGCTTCAGGTCACCACCCTGGGCTCTGCGCTCCTGACCCGAGGGGCTCCCATGCCTCCCGAGTCTAAAGGGTGCACTCCGCCCAGCAGAACAAATCACCAGCCATAGTTTGTGCACCACTTCATCATGTCATCCACTACTTTGTAAATGTCCTTCCATTTGTTGCCTACGCCGCTCAACCTGAAAACAAAAAAGACCTGATTACGAGAGATAAAGCACCTCCACTGGGTGGGCAGTTTCTCCCTCCCATTTCCAACAGACCCTCTAGCAACTCCTTCCCGCCCCACGGAGCTGAAGGCTGCTGCCCTCCCTCAGCAACGTCAGCGGGTCACCCTGGGGGCGGCTTTCATCAGTGTGGGGGTGGGGAGGGTGACCAACCAGACTTGTATGCTTGGGGATGAGGCACTTTGGTGGCAAACCGGGAGGGCTGATACTACAAGGAGTAAGGGAGGGCGTGTTGGTTACCGACACACCAACAGGCACCCTGGTCTTGTCTGGGAGAGGATGTGCTACTTAGACTATTTCACTTCCTTTCTTTCTTATCAAACTGCAAAGCTGAGCCACTCTGGACACAGAAGGCCTTTCTGGGGAGCACTTCCAGGAAAAGGCAGAGCTTGGTTTGGGATGCTGCTGTCCTGGAGTCATTACGCACAGGAAGCTGCAGGACCTTCTTGTCCCTACATTGAGTTCCTCACTCTCATCAGCTCCCACTGTAGTAGCTGAGTGGAGAATAAGGAGGCTGGGAGGCATTGAGGCTTCATGACCCCTCTGTCTAGGTGGGAAGGACTTGATGTGCTGAACTGGCCAGAGTGCAAAGGTCCCTGCGATCCCACACATCTGCAGGTCTGCACTAGTCTGGTTATAGAGGGCAAATGTGCGTCTCATTGGCTAAGTGCTTTGTCAAGGTTCAGCAGATGGTAGGGGGGAACCTGAGGATGGTGCCCTGTCCTGGGGTCTTTGCCAGTGAATGTTGGCTCATGTCTTTGAGATGACATGTGAGTCTGAGAAACTCCCGGGAGCTCCTTCATTTCACCTCTAGTGATCACTATGCCCCTAAACATCCGGAATGTCATATTTATGTGTGTGGTTTCCATAAACCCAAGAGCATCCTTCTCCTCTCTTCCATCCCTTCTACCTCCCTTTGGCTGCATCTCAACTGTCAAGAGATGGCAAGTAAATTAAGGATGGATAATTCTAACAATACTAGGATTATCATTCGTGGAGTGTGTATATACAAGATACATTCACGAATGGCTTACAGTTCCAAAAGAATCCTATGATATAATCATTATTCTCATTTTATAGATGAGAAAATGGAAGCTCTCACAGGTCAAGGAATTTTCCAAAATTTCCATGGCTAGCATGGATCTGAACCCAGATCTAGCTGCAAAATCTATGCTCTACCCTGTGAACTTGGCAGATCTGGGTGACACTGCTGTGTGTGACAACTGTGGGTGGCAAAGCATGAGACACTGTCAACCCACCCATGATGCAGACTTTTCCGTGGGAGCTTCTATGCTTTAGTGCAAGGCAGCTCCTTTCCTAACTACTGGCACTACTCTCCATTTTCCTTCTCATAACTCCTCTCCTCTGCATTTTCCCCCAGTGAAGAGGATTTTGCAAAGAAGATACAGAGGAAACAAATAGTCTTCAACCCACCCACCTTCTCTGGAAAAGGTTGATTAATTTGAAGGAAGGTTTTTATTGAAGCACACGGATGCTTTTGGCAGTGGAAAATGTCACAGGGACCTACAGGTATCTAGAAAGGAGACAGTTTGGAAGAGAGCAATCACGTGGACTTCTGGCACTGAGAGCTTCAGTCATATTTTAGTGTCCTGCTCTTAAATGGGAATAGAAAAGACAAGGACCACCAGAAATTTGAGTACATCTCTGCTATTAAAGCTTGAGGCCAAAACATCCTAGTGCGATAACTATGCCAGGAGAATGGAAGTGGCTGGGGCAAGGTCATGCAGGGGAGCTGAGTTATAGGAAAGATAAAATTTCCTCCCCCATAATAAAAACACAGTCGAGAATGTGTAAACCTCAAACATCAGGAAACAGTGGTGTTAGAAACATGGTCACAATATCAGAAGAAGTATCTGGAAGATTTGTAAGCACCTCCTCTGGGGAGTGGGCTCAGATGAGGGGTGGAGAGGGTCAGGAGTCTCAAGATTTTTGTTATGAACATAATATTGTTTGATTTTACATTTATGGTCAAGCATTTCCACTGAAATGCAAATAAAAACTTGCAGCATGGGGGATGTCACCAAAATGGCAGATTCTGAAACTCGAATCCCTCATTCTCCTGTAGATACATTGAACAATCGTAAGCTGTCAGCACCCACTTTGTATGAGCTCTAGGAGACAATAAAACATTTACAACAATAAAGCAAACACGCATTCAAGAAACAGCTATCTTCAAAACGGTACGAGAGTTTTGATGCATATTTCACCACCCTTCCCCCACTCCTCCCCTGGCATGGTGGCAGTTTTGGTCTTGACTACTGGCCCAGTTCTATGTTGTCCTTGATCCAAAGGGAGCAGTGTAGATCTTAATCACAAATTATTGCCTAAAACTCTCCTTCCTTGCCTGGAGTCAACTAGGATATTCAAAAGCAGCTGTGAATGTAGATGAATTTAGAAGCTGACACATATGCCCAGGTCAGGAGAATCCTCAGGAAAGCCTTGAGAAGACCTTAAGCTTTCCCCTTAGGCTGATCCTTAGGTTCACTGCTAACCTAGCTAAGTGCTAACGGATGCCCCAGCAAAGAACCATTCTGCAAAGAATGGATGAAAGAATGAAAGAGGTGGCTGCTCTCTGTATGGCATCTGTGTGTGTGTGTGTGTGTGTGTGTGTGTGTGTGTGTGTGTGTGTGTACAATTCTGTGGTGGTTTTATGCTTGTTTCAGATCCTGGCATTCAAGGAAATCTCTGCCTGTACATTTGCTGAATAAGAGCTAAAAGAACAGAAACTTCATTGATCACACACAACATGGAATATTCTTTGCAAATATAGTTTGGAAAAGTTTCAGAATAAACAGACTATGACCCACATCTTCATTAACAGATAAAAGCAAATGCAACCCAGTAAGCTATGGTGAATTCTGCTTTCTAGAGGTACCATATTATAATAATAAAAATCCCAACTTTTAACAAAAAAATCAGAGAACATACAAAGAAACAGGAGATCATTATTCAGTAAAAGGAACTAAATCAGATTAGAGAAACCATTCCCAAAGCAGGCGAGGCATCAGACTTACTAGACAAACACTGAAAAGCATCTGTCTTAAATAGAGGTAAGGGAACATAAAGACAAAGAAACAGAGGAGTCAGGACAACAATACATGAGTAAAATAAATACCAACAAGGACATTAATTATTAACAAAATAAACACAAATTCTGGAGCAGAAAAGTGCAATAATAAATTGAAAATTTTATTAGAGTGGTTCAGTAACAGACTTTACTAAGCAAAGCAAGGAATCAACAAAGTTGAAGATAGGATAATTGATACTACTGAGTGTCAGAAGCATAAAGAAAAGGAATGAATAAAAGTAGTCAGAGTCTAAGGGACCTACAGAACACCTGTTAGAAGACCAACATACATATTGTGTGAATCATAGAAGGAAACAAAAGAAAGAAGTGAAAGATTTTTTTTGAAAAAGTAACAGTCAAAATGTGCAAAATTACTTGAAATACATGATCCTGCAATTTCACTAATCCCAGATAACTCCAAATGCAATAAAACAAACAGATCCACACTCAGACACATTATAATCAAACTGTTGAGGACAAAGACTAAGAGAGAATCTTGAAAGTAACAAGACAGAAGAGGCTAGGTTTTTCTTCGTAAAACTTTGACACCAGAAGGAAATAGAGAATATATCTAAAGTGCTACAAAAAATAAAACGCAGTCAACCGAGAATGTCATACTCTACAAAACTGTCCCTCATGAGTGAGGGAGAATTTAAGGTATTCACAGATAAACAGATACTGAAGGAGTTAATTTCCACTAGGGGTGCCATGTAAGAAATGGTAAAAGGAGTCTTAGTCTTTGTGATTAAAGTGGAGGGACACCAGATGGCAGCTTGGAGTCATATAAAGAAAAACATTCTGTTAACAAAATACATGAGCAAATATAAAAGCTGGTATAATTAAAGTCTTCTTTTGAATGAATATTTTATTCTCTACAGAGTTTAACCATTACAGTCACTATAAATCAATGTTTTGGGGGCACAGTAGGTACTGTAATTTGTGACACTGATAACACAAAGGAGGATAGTATGTCCATCAGTGTAAGAGGAGAGTTTTTGTCTGTGATTGAAGTTAAGATAGTTCAATTCTAATAAGACTGTTAAACTCTACCCTGTTACTTTACCACTGTTAAACTTTACCACAGGCATTTACCAGGTTAATGCCTATGTAATTACGGAGAAAATATCTATAATAGAATACACACAAAGGAAATAAGAAAATCACGTCACTACAAAATAATCTAGTAAATATATAAGTAGGTAGAAATGAAGACCATAAGGAACAAAAAGCTAGAAGACATAGGAAAACAAGTCACAAAATGGCAGAAGTCCTTCCATGTAGTAATTACTTCAAATGTAAATGGATTAAACTCTCCAAACAACATAGATTGGCAGAATGGATTAAAAAAAAAAGATTTTTATGCATACCGTCTACAAGAGACTTACTTTGATGCAAGGACACAAATACTTAGAAAGGAAAGGAAGGATTCATGTTCCGTGCAAACGGAAACCCAAAGACAGCTGGGGTGACTATATTAGATGTAGACTTTAAGTGAAAAACTGTTATAAAAGGCAAAGAAGGGCATTACATTACATTTATAGAAGGGTCAATTCAACAAGAAAATATAACAATTTTAAACAGATATGCACTTAAATATCAAAATTTAAGAGGCAACTATTAGAATTTAAGAGAGAAGTAGACAGATCTACAACAAAAGCTGAAGACTTCAATGCCAAACTTTCAATAAGGGTAGAACAAGACAGTAATATTAGGAAATAGAAAAATAAAGTAAGAGAGAATGTGAACAACCCTATAAACCAGTTGTACTTAACAGATTTGCACAGAATACTGTAGCTAACAATAACAGAATGCAGGATTTCTTCAAGTGCACACGGAATATTCTCCTCAGTAGATCATGCGTTAGGCCACAGTTTAAGTCCAAAGAAATTCTAAAAGATGGAAATCATCTAAGTGTCTTTTCCAACAAAGGAACGAAGTGAGAAGTCACCAATAGAAGGAAACCTGGAGAATCCAAAAATATGTGAATATTAGACAATACAATTTTATACAACCAATAGATCAAGGAAGAAATGACAAGAGAAATTTAAAAATACCATAAGACAAATGAAAATAAAAACTCAACAAATCAAAATGTATGGGACGCAGCAAAAGTGGTGCCAAGAGGGAAAATGTAGAGCTATAAACAGTATACTAAAAAAGAAGAAAGATCTCAAATAAATAAGGTAACTTTACATTTTATAGAACTATAAAAATAAAAGAACTAAATCCAAAGCTAACAGAGGGAAGAGAACAATAAAGACCATAATGGAGACACAAAGTATACGCACAAAAACAGAGAAATACCCCAGCATCTTGGCCACCCTTGCCCGTCTTCACTCCCTCACCCAAGCTTCCTGGGATCAGCCCAAATTAACCACCTGCTCATAAGCCTTTTCTTTTAGGTTTCCCTCTTTTTGACATTTAAAGGTTTAATTCACCTGAAATTTATTTAAAACCATAGTGTGAGGAGTGACTTTATGTTTTGTTTTTTCAGTGGATTAACTAGTTGTCCCAACCACGCCTGTTGAATAACCCATCGCCTTCCTGCTTCAGTGGTGCCTTCAAGTGGCACCATCATTGTCTTATGCCCACTTGTCCATAATGCCCAGGCCTCCTTCCAGGGCTTCTGTTCTGTCCCGCAAGCACAATGCCAACAGCAGCCTCCTCAAGGGACAGCCTTAGCCCAGGTGGCAAGATGCCCTCCTGGCAGCCTGTGCATTCCTCAGTGCTCCCTATTTCCACTCCCTTCTCCGACCACTCTCGCCATCTTCTCAGTCGTGCTCCCCTGAAGCACAGGGCGGCCCTGGTCCAGCCCCCAGCCCTCCTCTTTCCTGACCAGAAGCAGGCTCTGAGCCTCTTGCCCCAAAACACGACCCCATGGTGCATCTGGAACGTGGCTTCTCTCCTGGGCACCAAATTCCTAGCTTCCTTCCTGGCATCTCCTCGTGACTCTTAAAACTCCAACCCTGGGAGCCTTAACGTACACGTGCAAGCACACACACGGAGACACGTCCATGAAAACACAGGCATGAGCACACACCTGTGTGCATATGCACACATACAGTTATGCTAAAAAAAAAAATCTATTTTATGTAGAAGAATCTCAGGCTGAAAGACCAAAGTCACACAACTATCGAGTAGCAGAGCTCAGGTCTTCAGTACTTTTAACTCAACTCAGGGCATTTTTTAATAACAGATTTCCAAAAATACAGAGTTCCAAATGTTGGAGCAATAAAATGGGACAACGTACGTTATGCAGTCAGCCCAGTGCCTGGAAACATATGTGCTAGATAAACCATCATTGTCGTGACTAATAAT
Source organism: Camelus ferus (assembly GCF_009834535.1). Lineage (NCBI taxonomy): Eukaryota > Metazoa > Chordata > Mammalia > Artiodactyla > Camelidae > Camelus > Camelus ferus. Next base: position 64,067,441 of record NC_045706.1, on the reverse strand, counting down.
TACTCTCTTTGTCATCCGTAGGCATGGCTCAGCGGCGAGGGCTACGCCTCCCCGGCAGTCAGAAGGCCCGCCTGCCGTCCCCGCGCGTTTGCTTGCCTGCGGCGCCCCCTCCTGGCCCCTGCGTGTAGCTCCCGGGGACAAGGGCGGGAAGCGGAGCCCGAGCCCCGCGGCGCGCGCATCCCGGGTAGCGCGACCCCCACCGCTCTTCACTGAACCATCCTCGTCCTCTATCCCCCCAGGCGGGTAAGAGGAAGAAAGTCTCCCGCTTTGCTGGGAGGAATGGCCGTCCTCTCTTTGAACACACAGATGCGCACCTATACACGCACGTACGCGCGGCGCACTCGAACACACTCTCACCCGCACTCACACGCGTGCACGCACACTCGCTCTCACTGGGTGGCCCCTCTAGGCTTACACCGACTCGACACCGCTTACCATCCGAAAGGCACACGGGATCAGAGCTACGACGACCTCGTCTGTTTACATTATGCATGGGGAAACTACGACCCCCAGAGGAGAACACACGTCCTGTCCAGTCCCGCAGCATTTGCTGGCCCGGCAGCAGGGCTGGGTGTTAGGGCAGCAGGGCTGGGTGTTAGTGCAGCAAGGGTTGTGACACCGTGGTCGGTTCCTGGGAGATGGGCTGCCCTGCAGAGCCGGGCAGGCTGGCTGCAGTAGCGCAGGATCCCGGAGGACCCCGGGGATCCGGTCAGTCACAGCCGAGGACCTTGCCCAGGACTTAACATCCAGTGGGGGAAACAGGTGTCTCCGCAAACATGCAATAACGTGTTAGGAGACAGAAGATGGACGCCTGCGCCGAGCCCACCGGGAACTGGGGACGCCAGTGGTCAGGAGCTGGGAGAGGCCAGTCTAGAGCTGAGCATGGACAAGATGTTACTGGGGGTCAAGGAACAAGCAGGGCGCGATGGGCAGGGGAGGGGTGCTGAGGCTTGGCCGGGAGGAGAAGCATGGCTAAGCCCTCCTGGAAGAAGGCTGGGGATAAACAAGATGGTAAACTGGGCTCCCTTCTGGCAGTGCCCACCCCCAGGGAGGAACCCAGCCCAGGTAGCAGCTAACACTGGGCCAGGACACTCTAACAGCTCTGCCCGTGTTACCCGCGCCCCAGAGCCATGCTTTAAGGTACTAGGATTCCCACCGTGTGGATGAGGACTGAGGCACAAGGAGGTTTAGTAACCTGCTTAGGGCTGTGCGACTTGGTGGCCAAGGCAGGATTTGAAATATGCAGACTGGCTCCTAAATCCATGCCTTTTTTTTTTTTTTTAATTGTGGTAAAATATACATAACATAAAACTTACCACTTAATCATTTTTAAGTGCCCGTTTTAGTGGCATTAAGTACATTCACAATATTGTGCAACCACCAGTGCTGTCCACCTCCAGCACTTTTTCACCTTCCCAAACTGAAACCCCAGCCCACGAGACAACCCCCGACTCTCCCATCCCCCAGCCCCTGGCAACCACTGTTCCATTTTCCATCCCTTTGAATTTGTCTTTTCTAAAGGTACCTCACATAAGTGGAATCACATATAATTTGTTATGTTGTGTCTGGCTTATTTTACTAAGCATAATATTTTCAAGGTTCATCCATCTTGTAGCAAATGTCGGAATCTTCTTCCTCTTTTTTAAGGCTGTCATATTCCATTTTGTTTATCCCTTCATCTACTGAAGGGTGCTTCTAATTTTTGGCTACTGGGAATAAGGCTGCTGTGAACATGAGTGTGTAAATATCTGTTCGAGCCTCTGCTTTAAAAAAAATCCACACTCCACACCACACTAGCATCGGCTCTCAGAAACCTCAGGGAAGCTGTGAGCTGGTGTGGGAAAACAGAGGATGAAGAGGTGAAGGAGCAGGGTAAAATGGAGTGCAAGAGAGACTGGGCTGCAGGCTGAGGGGGGCACCCTGAGAGCCCCCCGAGGAGGAGAACTGCCTGCTCTCAGGAAAGGGTGTAGGACTTCCCAACACCCTGGTGTCAGAGCTGCAGGGCCCCCCGGGGAGCCCTGGCGCCCTTGCAGGAAACTGCCTTCCTCCTCATCCCTGCTCGGACCATCTCCGCACAGTGGGCTGGCCAGGAGCCCAGGCCAGTTGGGAGCCAGTTGGCCAACAAGAGCTATCTTGAAGCAGGGAGGTGGGCAGTGTCTCAGCTGCTACAACGGAGGTGGGACCCCCGCCCCAACCCAGGGGAAATGCATCTCCGCCCTGTGACTCCCGCCCACTGAGCTCACTACAGGCGACGGCAGGAGGGCGGTTGCCTGGTAAGACACCACGAGAGCCAATGAAAAGGTGCCAGTCCTGGACAGCAGGTCTCTGGCTTCTCTCCACTCTACCCCTTCAGCCTAAGCGGAGAAACATCCTGGATACCTTAAGATTCACTAGCTCCAGAGATTTGTGCAAACAAAACAAATGAGGCTGTCACAAAACCGGAGAACAGATCGGGATATCTCTAACTTTTACAGAAAGAATTGAACCCAACAGAGAACACATGTTCTTCTCAACTCCTGTAGAGCATTTGGAAACATTGAGGATGTGCTGGATGAGCCAGGAAACCTTGACACCTTTCATAAATCACATTCTATCCCCAGGTTGCAATACAATTAATTAGAAACAGTAATAAGACAACATTAAAAATGCATTTTGGAAACAAAATTAATTTCCACAATGGGAATTATTAAGTGTTTGGATCTCAATAGTAATAAGGTATTCATATAAAAATTATAGAATTCAACAAAATTGGGGTTTAGAGGGAAATCTATACCGTCAAATGAATTTGTAATAAACAGGATAAAAGGGGGAAAAAGAGAAAGGCAACTTGGGTTAAAGAAAAAATAAAAACTAAAATGAAAAACTCTTTGGAAACAGACTACAGAAGTTCCCTGATTTATAATGATTTGACCTAATGATTTTTTGACCTCATGATAGTGTGAGAGCAATATGCATTCAGTAGAAACTGTACTTCAGATTTCGAATTCTGATCTTTTCCTGGGCTACTGAAACGCAGTATTGTCTCGGGGTGCTGGACCACAGCTCCCAGTCAGCCACACGATCACAAAGGGCAACAGCCAATAACTGACAATCATTCTGTACTCATACAACCCACAGCATGTCTGGCTGCAAGGCTTGGCCATGACCATTGTTGGCATACTGGTGAGTGTCGCTTGCCCCTGGCATGGCTTGCTGCCAGGCTTTGCTGCAGCTGCTGTGGGCACCATGGTGGATGAGACTGGCTCTGCTTGGGCTGGCTGTGGGTCCTAGTTGCAATGCTGGTAGGTGGGTCTAACCGTCTGGAGTGGGAGTTGGGGGAGGTGCTGGTCTGGGTGAGGCCAAAAATTGGGTGTAGAGAGGTGGGAACCCCTCTGGGGCAGCATCAGTCCCAGGTGAGCCCACCTGCTGGGTTTGGCATGGTGGGAGCTGCTTTGAGGAGGCACCAGCTGGGACAGGTCTTCAGGGGAATGCTGGGATAGGGGAAATGAGGTTAACAAGGTAGATGGTGCATGTCAGATATGGCACCCATTTGTGTGCTGTGCCAGCTAGGTAGAGGGAGAATTTAAGAAGTGGCACCTTCAAGAGTTTATGCCCTCAGATAGTGTCCCAGCAGATTCCTGCCCCTTTGGCACTCCATGTAAAATTAGTCAATGAATCTCCTTCATATATGACCTAGGCAATTTTCATATTGCTGCCTCTGTGCTCTGACTCAGTGTGAGTGAATCTGTGTGCTAGTTCTTTAGAAATCTCAGTTTCCTACAGCCTTCCAGCTCTCCTGGATATAAGCCCCACTTGTTCTCAAAGCCGTATGTCCCAGGACCTTGTCTTCCTGGTGCTGGTCCTCTAACAAGAAGCCTGAGGTCTGAGACTCTTTCATTATTTGTCAGTCCCCCAGGAGTTGTGACAGTTGAGGGGTGGAGGCGGTCAAGTTCCTACCTTCTGGCTTGGATGGCCTGCAGGGAGACTGAGGAGAGGCCTGTCACACAGACCGCAGCTCACATTGTTAAGTCCAACAAAAAACTGGACCGTGATGCAAGCCAATCGCCTCCAGAATAAATCCCCCTCATTAATTGTCTTCCCTTTTGTACTCCTCACATATTTTAAGGCACAGGTTAGAGACCACGATGTTTTTAGCATAAACCAGGCCTAAGTGGGATGACTTCTGAAGCAGACAGGCCATCCTTACTTTATGCGTCCTTCCTATAGCTGCATCGCCTTTGGGGTAATAATTGATAAGCCGTCCTGTTCTGTTGGGTGACAGGTAGGACAAGAGCCAGGAAAGGGTGGGCCTTTGTCATCCTCAGCTTCTTCCCACCCAGCTGCAGGGTCTGTGGTGATGCTGAAGGGAGCCCACCTGTGCTAGTCACTGAGGGAGGAAGAGGAGCCAGGTATGGGGACCGAGGTTCAGGGGTGGTGCCAGCTGGTGACCACTTGTCTCTCCCCATGGCTTCCATCAACTGCAGTGCCAAGGCTTTGTCTTCTGTTTACCACCTCATTCCAGCCATGTTCCAACTCAGATGATATTTTGTCTTCTTTCCTTCTTAAGTTTCCCTTTCTTCATTCCTAAGAGCTCCACATTGATTTTTCCATGCTAGATGCTTTCAAACACATCTTTTTTATTTCTCAAGAATAAGTCTCATAGGAACACAGACTGAGATGCCACAAGTTGAAATGTTATGCCATGGGTGACTTTCCTGGGTTGGGGGTTAAGTTTGCTCCCTTTCCAACTGTGAGGAGGGAGGGTACATCAAGGTGAGGACTCAGCACGTAAGCTCTTCTCCAGAACAGGAGGCAAAGAGTGGGTCCCCATCTTCATCATCCTCCCCAACAAGCATGAAGAGGAGATGGGCATCAGTGAGCATGGGAGATTCTTAGACATGCTGCTGTTCCCCTGATGTTCATCCCAGACAGAACGAGGAACCAGAACCATACCCTGTCTACACTGATGCAGGAGTGGCAACTACCACCAGATGGAACAACTGGTAGGCACCCCTGCATTGGCTCGGTCAGCAGGACTCCAGGACTTCTGGCCTTTGGGCTATTCAGGCTCACATGGATATCCCCTTAGCCTCATCAAAAACTGACCTAGCTCTCTTCATAACTGCATTATTTTGAGTTTTATTATTTTATCCCTGTTTTTGAGATAAGAAAGATAAGGCTTGGAGCATTTCAGACACTAGGCCATACATTCACCATCCATTGGCTCTTGTGTATTTATTTGTATTTTATTCTAGTTATTAATAGTAATGCTTTGAAAATAGCTAACTTTTTTTTGATAGTTTCACTTTTTATTACCACATTCTGTTAGAAGTTCAAAGAATTTTAGAGCTATATTGCTGTCTGCTCGAAACAGCTGCAAGGTTTGGAGATTTTTACTGGACGATAAAATTTTCTTCTTTACATTTAATACTATCTCTTTCTTTGTGCCTGAAGATGCCCTATATAAAATAGTTAACTTTTAAAAATATTCAGAAGTTTTTTAGTAGCTCATGAAATAGCCTTTATATTTTCCCTTCAAGAGCTTGCCAAATTTTACAAAACCATGTTAGGAATCATTAAACATATATAAGTACAGCCAAACACTCATGCACACACAGATGCTCAAACATGGTGTGAGCCACCATTTCATTTATACAATCTCTTCCAGCTAGTGCTTGCTTGACTTGGGGCCATTATTTTATGGGCCCATTACAGTAGTTATGTTAATTGGCAGAGTCTAGGATATGGTAAATCTTGATATATTGATTTTCCTCTTCAAAAATTTTTAACTTTTTCTGGGTGAATTTTTAAACAATTTGATCAAATTTCCTTTCAAAAAAGATCATTACAGTTGCCCTGAAGTGGCATTAAGCCATTGAATTTTTTTGTCAAATGAGAGGGCAGCTGAGGTGGCTTAGATGAGGACATCACTGTAGGGGAGGATGTCAAGGACCGGGGAGTCTGGATTGTGGCAGTGGTCATTTGTGTGACCCAGGATGGAAGGATCCAGAGAGGAAGAAGGTCCTGCAAGAATGTCAAAGTCTCTTCTGAATGAGGGGCATTCCTGTTACCTTCTGCTATCAAACCACCCAAGACTGAGTGACAACAAATGAACTATTTTGTTATGCTCACAGTTTCTGTGACCAGAAATCAGAGAGCGCTGAGTGGGGACGGCCTGTCTCTGCTCCATGGGTCAACACTGGGCATTAACAACTGAGTCAAAAGTAATTCAAACACTCAGACTGTGTATGTACAAATTTTTAGAAGTATTTTAACCAATTTATTTTGTTTTGTTTCTTTTATATGCACAAAGGATTGAAATATACTAAAACTTATTCTCTAATAGGTCTAAAATAGATCTTTAAATATGTGTAACAAAAATAAAGCATTGTCTTAGCAATTACTATTGTTTTTTTTTAAATTGTTTAAAATAACGGAATATCTTAAATAAATGATATTTGGAATTGATGAAATCTAGTGTATTCCCAACATCATATTAGGTTTTACTTGATTCACATCCTTCATGAAACTTGGTATTGTCACATCTTTATATATTTTCCTATTAGTTTCTTATTTATTTTTTTTCTTCCTTTTTTTTTTTTAACATTTTTTATTAAGCTGTAGTCATTTTACAATGTCGTGTCAAATTCCAGTGTAGAGCACAATTTTTCAGTTATACATGAACATACATATATTCATTGTCACATTTTTTTTTGCTGTGAGCTACCACAAGACCTTGTAGATATTTCCCTGTACTGTACAGTATAATCTTGTTTATCTATTCTGCATATGCCTGTCAGTGTCTACAAATTTTGAAACCCCAGTCTGTCCCTTCCCACCCACCGCCCTACTAGTTTAATATCTTTTTAATTGAAGTATATTGATTTACAATATTGTTAGTTTCAGGTATACATCAAAGCGATTCAGTTATATTTTTTTAAGATTTTGTTCCATTACAGGTTATATAAGGTATTGAATATAATTTGGGTTACTATAAATAATAAAAAAACCCAACCCTTGTCCCCCCAAAAACATTGTTCTGATTATTTTTCTAGTGAAGTGTTGACTAGAGCTGTGATGGAGGCATTCTTGATTTTAAAGAGAATGCTTCTAACACATCACCATTAAGAGTGGTATTTATTGAAACCTTTTGGTTGAAATCCTTTATCAGATAAGGGCACATCACTACTATTTTTGGTGTGTTAGAAATCAAGAATGAGTGTTGAATTTTATCTATTTTTTTTCCTGTATATTTTGTGAGAAATATATATTTCTCTATAGTAATCTGCTAGTATGAAACCAATATTGACATGTTATAACCAGACCCACATTGGTCATGATAATTTTTAAAGTACCACTGGATTTGTTTGGTATTAGTTTAGGTTTTTTTTTTTTTTTTTTTTTTTTTGCCTATGATCATGAGAGGAACTGGCCTGTAATTTTCTATTTTTGTGCTGTTCTTATCTGAATTTGATACTAGGTAATATTAGCCTCATAAAATATACCTGGAAGTGTTTTATGTTCTCTTTGGAAAGACTTTGAACATGATCACAATAATCTGCTTCTTGAATATTTGGTATGATATCTCCTATACCTGGTGTTTTCTTTGAAGGAAGTCTTTAAACTACTGGTACAATTTATTTATATTTACTAAATACGATGGACTGAATTATGCCCCTCTCCCCAAATTCATATATTGAGCCCTTATCCTTAATGTGACTGCATTTGGATGTGGGGCCTTTAGGAGGTGATTATGGTTAAATGAAGTCATAAGGGTTGGGCCCTAATCCTATAGGTTTGGTGTCCTCATCAGAAGAGGAAGAGTCCCCATAGCTATCATTCCACACAGTCACAGTGGAAAGGCAGCTGGGGACACAGAGGGAAGGTGGCCATCTGCAATCCAGGAAGAGAGGCCTCATCAGAAACCAACCCTGCTGACGCCTTGACCTTAGACTTCCAGCCTCCAGAACTGTGGGGAAAATGAATTCTGTGTTTAATTCCCCTAGTCCTGTGATAGTTTGTTGTGGCAGCCCGAGCAGACTAACACACTGGATTTTTAGTGCTTCTATTTCTTTTATCAGTCATTTCAAGTATCACGTTTTTCTTGGAATATGAACATCTATTCATGTACGTTGGTATAAAGTTTGCAGAATACGTTCGATTTTTATGGTTCTTCTGTCCTTAGTTATACCTTCTTTATAATTCCTATTATAACTTAATTGTATCTTTTCTTATTGCATGCATTCAGAACAGGGAGGATATTGTCCCAAGGGGGTGAAAATTTGTCTTACTCTTTTGAGTATGAGGCACAGCACACAAAGTGATAAACAGTAGATCTGTGGTACTAAACTTCATGAGAGAGCACGGCTGTCAGAAAAAAATGTTTTAAAAAGCTCCTGGGATGTTCATTTAAAAAAGAGGTTGGGAAACTCTGTCTTGTTTTTGATCAATTCCATTAGTGTAGTATCTATATTTGTAAACTTTTCAAATAATTGGTTTTGTTATTACTCTCTATTGAATTTTGATTTTCTATTTAATTTACTTTTTCTTTCTTCCACATCTTCTCTCTTTCATTTTCTTTGAGTATTTTACAATTCTTTTTCTAATAGGTTTAGTTGGATTATTAGCTCATTAATTTTTACCTGTTTTTCTGTAATATGAAACTTTTGAGCCTCAAATATCATAAGTTTTTCTTTCACTGTATCTCATGTTTTCATAGGTAACAATTATTATCATCTGATATTTTAATTTTAGTTTTGATTTATCCTTTGATCCATAATTATTTACATGTCTGATTTTACATTTTCAATTGTATGCATTTTTTCAAAATTTTTTTGTCATTGATTTCCAAACGAATTGTATTGTGATCAGAGAACATGGTCTTTTACTTTTATTTCTTTTACTTTTATGGGGACTTATTTTGACACATGACTGAGTGGAAGATTCTTTCCAGTCCCATTATACCAAGTTTATTGTATTATTCAAATCTTCTACAGTTTAAGTAATATATTGCCTTGACTGATAATTGTTCAAATTTTCTCAGAATAACAGTGGATTTGGCATATTCTCCTTATCAGTTATAATTTTCCTTTTGTTAAGTGCATTACCAGTTTAACAATTTTGTAGCTTTCTAAAACATGAAACTTTATCATTAGGAACTTGCCCTCTTTAGCCCTAATGCTATTTTTGTCATTGTTTTTGAAGACTCTAGCCTTCTTTTGGTTTTCCCAGCATCTCTGGCATATCACTATCCATTCTTTTACAGTCCACTCTTTATTGTTCTTATGTATTAGATGTGCTTCCTTTTAGAAGTATACACCTAGAATTATAAACAATCTGGTAACTCTGTCTTTAACTGGTAGGTCAAGTCCATTTACATAGTGGGTGCCTTGAAAAGGCACCACTCAGATTTCTGACAGTAGGGAGTATAATTGAAGAGGAGGGTGCTCTGGGTCCACCATCCACGACCACAATCCACCCCCTCATTCAAACAGAGGCAAGTACCTGCTGCCAGCCAAGAGCTGAGCTCAGCAAGGATACTGATGCCGGCCCGTGTGTAGGAGAGCTCAGTCTCCTTTGATGGATCCAGGTCTCCCCAGCTTCAAGGCTGAAACTCATTTGGGACTGTTCTACCCTCTGAGACTCTTCCTAACCAACCTATTTCATGCTCTCCATCCTTTTCAAGAGAAAAACTCTCCAAATTGGTGATCGTCCCTGTGATTTTCAATATACAGTTATTCTCAATAGTCAGTGGGTTTTTCAGCAACAAGGTTGCGATGATGTTAAACTTAGGTTCCGTACATCTAAAAATATCTGTTTTTTTTCTTACTCTTGAATAACAGTTCAGTTAGACACAGAATCCTAAGTGAACAGATTATTTTCAAGGTTGCCCTAGATACTGAATAATTTCACAAAAGCTGTGTGAATGCTCACATTAGGGAATTAATGGCTCATGTCCATATTCATCAACGGATCTTGAATTTTGTCAAATGCTTTTTCTGCACCTATTGAGATGAACATACGATTTTTTTCTTTCAATCTATTAATGTGAGGTATCACATTTATTGTTTTGTGCATGTCAAACTATCCTTGCATTTCAGAGAATCCCACTTGGTCATGGTGCATGATCCTTTTAATGGTGCTGCTCAACTTGGTTCACTAGTATTTTGGGGGGAAATTTTCCATTATATTCACCAGGGATATTGGTCTGTAGTTTTCTTTTCTTGTAATGCCCTTTTCTGGCTTTGGATTCAGGATAGTGATGGCCTTGTAAATGACTTTGGGAGTGTTCTCTCCTCTTCATTTCTTTGGAAGAGTTTGACAAACTTCTTATGTTTTCACAATGCTAATTATTATCCATTTATTTCTGCTTGAAGAAATTCCTGCAGCATTTCTTGTGCAGCAAGTCTTCTGGTAATACTCTTTCAGCTTTATTGGTTTTCGTATGTTTTCAATGTCTCCTTCATTTCTGAAGAACAGGTTTGCTGGGTACCATATTTTTGTTTGAAAGGTTTTTTTCTTCTATATTTGAATACATTCTCTCTCTCTCTCCTGGACTACAAAGTTTCTACTGAGAAATCCATCTTAAGTTTCATGGGGCTGACTTGCATGTGATGACTCATGATTCTCTTGTTGCTTTCAAACTTACCTATGTCTTTGACCATAGACAATTTACTTGGGATGCAATTTGCTGTAGCCATTGGAGGTTCAACCTATTTGGGATCCTTTGAGACTCATAAATCTGGATGTCCATCTCTCTTTCCATGTTTTGTTAAGTTTTCAACCCTTTTGTTTAAAATATGCTTTCTGTCTCTTTCTCTCTTCTCCTGTGGGGCCCCAATTCACTATTATTTCTATTGATAATGTTTCAAAGTGTTTCTTCACTCTTTTAAATATTTTTCTTTTCACTTCTGTGACAGGATAATTCCAAATGACTATCTTTTAGTTCTCTGATTCTTTCTTTTGCTTGCTAGAGTTTGTTGCGAAGATCTCTATCCTATTCTTCAGTACAGTCACTGTAACCTACAGCTCTAGTTTCTATTTATTTTGATGGTTTCTATTTCTTTGGTGAACTTCTCATTTTGTTCATACATTTTTACCCCGAATTTCATATAGTTGTTTGTCTTTGTGTTCTTGTTTTCAATAAACTATTTTAAGAGGATTATTTTGAATTCTTTGTAGGACAGTTCATAGATGTCTATTCCTCTAGACTATTAGAGATTTATTTATTTTCATCATATCGTTACTTGATTCTTCATGGTCCCTGATTTGTTGCATTCGTATGTGCACATCCGAGTAAGCAGTCTCTTCTTCCCTTCTTGGACTTTGTGGTCCAGGGTGTTGCTTCATCTTTACACCTGTTCCGTGATTTTCACAGTGAATTCTTGTCTATTGATAGTCCTTTAGCATATAAGTGTGTAAGGAAAATTTTACATCTTCTAAGGCTTCTGCAGGAGGGATCTAAAAAATTAGGAGGTCCATCTCTGTCAATGGAGGAGTTGATTTCAAAGCTTGGAAAATAGGGCATCAGGAATTGCCTTTATATGAGGAGAAATGTTAAGGTAAAAGAAGGGAACTAACATCTCTGAAGGAGGTAGTAGGTATCATGACCTTTTTTGATGATGTTTTGGAGATTACATGAGTGGTGGCCTTGGATGTTAACCTACATGTGGTCAGCAGTTTACACAGAATTCTCACATGTGCCAACTGCAAGTCTTGATATCCAGAGCTGAAAGGCCCAGCCATGATTTTTTTTTCTGACACCCTTGTCCTCACCACATACTTCTTGATGTCTCTGAGCTCATCATCCTCTCCTCTCCAGGTGCAGGGAGGGAAGACATTAACAAAGGGGCCCCTGAGTCTTTACCAGAAACATTGCCCTGTGCTGAGCATGTTGCAGCAGTTAATTATCACCCTCAAGGCAACCTGTAGAGGAGATACCATTGTCCACATCTTTTCAGTGAGGAAATTGAAGCACTAGGAGATTAAGTAAATTGTCCAAGAGATTAAGTAACAGCAAGTGAGTAATGGACACCAGATTGTATTCAAACATCAAAGATATTTTGGGCTTTTTTGAAAGAGCATATTTTGGGTAAAACCACAAGCATCTCATCCCTTGGTGACAGATAAGGACCTATCTGTGGGGAAATGGACTCATCACACCTACACCCACAGGACACCAGGGTGCTTTGTCCTGGAAGGAGCAGGATAGTTGCTTCTCATACAGTGGAGCAATGCTCATTACGTAACAAACTCTCTTGCTGATCAGCAGCAAATTCCAACTCCTTTTGACTATAAACCAAGACACAAAATATATGCCCAAACCAGTACAAAAGGGGCTCCTAACGATTTTGTATTTTTGGTGTTTTGGGTGTTGGGCTATGGGGGTGGGAGTGACAAAGTAGCTCTGCAGGGCTCCAGGGCAGGGGGAGAGATCAGTGGCGGCAACCTGGAGGATGGCTGAGAGCAAATGGGTGGAAAGCACTGAGAACGCGAGCACCGGCTGTTGAGGGGGAAGCTCTCCTGGCTGGGTGGAAGGCAGGTGTTTTGGCCGCAGAACATTTGCTTGCACTGGTGCTCCATTAAGGCGCAATTGATGCACCTCCCCTGTATGAAGAGGAGAGAGAGAGGGTCACTGAGAAGCCACTGGAATTGGGAGTCAAAGGCTGTGGTTTCCTTGGCTCAGGGGATGAGGCTCAGTACCTGCCAGGCTCCACAAGGTGGGCTTTTTTTGATGCCCTTCCTTCCCCTGGATGCTGGCCTCAAGCCTATGCTCTTATTTCTAGACTCTGTTCAGGGATTGGACATCTGCCCTCCCTTCCCCTAGGGAGCCCCACTGTTCCGACTCTGACTCTCCCTGCTCTGATGTTGAACTTGTCTGTTACCTGCTAGACTGGGAGCCTGGGGAGCAAGGACAAGGCCTGACCCCCACTTTAACACCAGCACCAAGGCTCTCTTGGCGAGTGTGTGCTGAAGGGATGAGCTTCACCACAACCTTCAGGCTTGGTTCAGGGCCTGCAGGGCAAGGGCAGGTGGGGGCACCCTCAGGTGGGTGATGGACTGTGAAGTCAGCAGCACACACTGGTTCCCTGTTTGAGACAGCATAATCTGTTTGCAGCACCAACTATCCCTGGCTTTGCTGTCATGTTCCCCTTGTCCCCAGATGAGAGTCCTGGATGTGACAGAGCCTGGGTACACTGACAAGCTGACAGCGTCTCTGGGCTGCTTAGGACACAGGCAGTCAGATAAAAATCTTTCCTGGAGCAACTAGCTTCTATTTCTAAGTTTTTAAATAAGCTATTTCCTCTCTTTGGCATGTCCTTCTTTATCTTGTTTTCCTAGTGGCCTGCTACTCACCTTTTAAGACTCACCCTAAGTCCTCCCGTCTCTATGAATCCCCTTAACTTCATTTCCAACAAAAATGACTATTCCTACTCAGTTTTTCTTATGAACCCGGCAATCATTTTTCTTTTTGAGCAAGAAGCCTGATCTCTGAGACTTTATCATTACTTGTCTGTCTCTGGGGAGTTGTGACAACTTGGGGTGGGGTGGTGGTGGCTAAGATTAGGCTCCTGACTTCTGGCCTGGATGTCCTGCAGGGAGACTGATGGAAGGCCTGCCACTGACCACTGGGTCACATGGTCCAGTCCAACAAAAGACTGGACTGCAATGCAAACCAGTGTCCTCCAGAATAAAGCCTCCTCATTAATTGCCTTCTCTTGTACTCCTTGTTTTAAGGCAAAGATTAGAGACCATGAAGTCTTTAGCACAAAGTTGGCCCAGGTAAGAAACCTCTCAAAATATATGCAGAAAGCTGAGGCCCAGCTGCCCAAGTTTACCTGACATGCATCCTCCCTGTAACTGCATCACCTTCAGGGTAACAATCAATAAGTAACCCTGTTCTGGTATGAGTGGGAGGTTCAACAGGAGCCAGGAAGGGGTGGTCCCTTGTTCTCCTCAACTTCTTCCTGCCTATCTGTAGGATCTGTGATGAAGCCAAGAGGGTCCCCTGTGCTAGCCTTTGTGTGAGGAGGACACGACAGCTATGGGACCCAAGAGTCCTGGGTTTGTGCCAATTGCTAACCATTCGCCTTTCCCCATGTCTTCTCCCAACCCTGACGTGGGCTCTGTCTCCTGGTTACCACCACTTTCCAGGCATGGTCCAACTCAGATCATATTTTGTCTCATTTCCTTCTCTCTCTTCATTCTCAAGAGCTTCGTATTCATTTTTCCATGCTAGGTGCTTTCACACACATCTTTTATGTCTCAAGGGAAAGCCCTATAGGAGTACAGGCTGAGACACCACAAGTTGGATGTTGTGGGTGACTTTCCTAGGGTGGGAGCTAAGGTTGCTCCCTTTCCAACTGTGAGTAAGGAGGGTATGTCAAGGTGGGGACCCAGCAGGTACACTCTTCTCCAGGAACAGGAAGCAAAGAATGGGTCCCCATCTCTGTTATCTTCCCAGGCAAGCACTAAGAGAGGACAGGCATCAGTGAGCATGGGAGATTCTTAGACATGCTGTTGTTCTCCTGATGTTCATCCCAGATAGAACAGGGACAGAAGCGTCCCCGTCTATACTGATGCTCGAGTGGGAACTACCACCAGATGGAATAATCGGCAGGCAGCCTTGGATTGGATCTGTCAGTGGGACTCCACACCTTTGGCCTTTGGGCTCACAGTGATATGCCCTTAGCCTCACCAAACTGAAATGGGCATTCTTCATAACTGTATTTTTTGATCCAAATCTTTGAGATAAGAAAGGCAAGGCTTGCAGAAACTAGGCCAAGTTCACAGACTTGGTAACAGGTTGAAGCAAGTTCTTTCCTATGATCACTCCTGAAAACACCAAGGCAACTTTCCACATTCCTGACAGTGGCCCCCGAAGCAGATTTATATTGACAGATCCAAAATGTCAGAGAAATGATTAAGGTATCTGCACAGAAGCACATGTGACTGGAAGGGCTCATCCATCCATTCATTCGTCATCAGTGAGCTCTGTATGTGTGGACCCACATGCAGGGAAACTCCTGACTTTGGTGTTCCTGCAACACTCTGACCTACAGGGCTGCTGTGTATCTGTCCCCCACACCCCATGTGTGACACTGGGTATCGTGTGAACATTGTGACCATTGGATTGATGAAGGTAGTATTTGATTTCCAGCTTTTCCAATTGCCAAGCCCAGCTGCCCCAGGACTTTCGTTCAGTTGCTCCACAGAGAAGGGATGTTTCTTGACACGACTGGCACATGGCTGATTGAATCTTAACTTCCAGTGCTTTGGAGCTTTGGCTCCAATTCTGAATTTCCTGCTTATTACATAAGGATGTGTGTGCGTGTGCCTGTGTGTGTGTGTGTGTGTGTGTGTGTGTGTGTCTGTGTGCCTGCATGTATGTGAGGAGTGGGGGTGCAGGGGTCATCAAGCCTGCTTCCATCACTACCCCAAAGTCATGATCTGAGACTTTCCTGAAGCACAGCTGTCAAGTTAGGACTTCCTGGAGGGCTGAAGCCCTGTCCCAGCTTTTATCACACACCCCTCTGTGGACGGTGTCAAAGGACTGGGATTCAGGACCTCCTTGGCCATGAATGCATCATATGGCCTGTCTGCAGCTCTAATCGTTACCCAGGACAACTGTTTCCAGCAAATACATACGAGCTCAAATTGAAACACAGCCTGCAAACAACAGTGTGAATATAGCAATTAACATTCACAATGGTTTGCATGAAGAAGGAAGTACTTTCCAGATGTTTCTCTATCACCCTGACAGCAGGATATAGGAGACGTAGACTGGACTAGGAAGTGAGCCTCCCATGGAGTCATTCACAGCCCCGCTAACTCCCCCAGCCCTATCATGGGATGTCAGAGCCTCAATTTCTTCAGCTTCAAAATGCAGAGCAGTGACACCTGGTAGGACAGAGAGGCAGCCAAGCTTGTGGGGAGGAGCTGGGTGCCTGGCTTTGGTACTGATCTTCCTGCTTCATGGCTGTGCAACTGGGCAGGTGACTCCACTGAGTAGGGGTCAGCTTCCTCCGCCATTCAGTTGTTGGAAGGATGAAAAGCATGTGCTTGTGTAAAGTACTCAGTGCCTGGCCATCCCTGCTCCGTATAAATGACCGCTGTTATTGTGACAACGAAATGAGATTCGTAGGTAAAGGGCCTTGGGTGGTGGCGACATCACCCAGGCTGTACTCTCTGGGGACAGCTGTATCACTGTCAGCGTCACATGCAGTGAGACAGGGGAAGGTTTCACAAAGTTATGTGATTTTCCTGACGGATCTAGGAGAATTGATTTTCATGAAGTGAATGGACTACCCTGGGAAAGGCAGTGAAGAAGGAGAATCAGACCTTGGATGGGAGTCAGGGTTTGGCTCAAGGCTGAGAAACTAGACTGTCTTGTTGCATCATTTCATATATGTGTGCAGCAAGATGGTCGGGAAGGGACCATTATTAGAAAGATTCCTCTGTGGAATAAAAGGCGGTGGGGCAGAAAGACAGGGTCACTTCACAGAAGGTTACAGTAAACAAGACTGACTGCCATAGTACCCAGAAGGCCATGAGGACACTCCTGGGTAATGTGTCCCCAAGCAGCCTGGCAGTTTGAGTTACTCAGTCCCAGCCTTACTTGCATGGAAGCAGCATTCTCCACCTGATTCTCCTGGAGCCTCTCCCCAGAACCACACTCTGCACACTCAGGGCTGGGGTGACTGGTTCACAGAGACGCAGATCCCAGCTGACATCCCATCTCTTAGTCTGTGATTCACTCTAAGGCCTGGGACCAGTGCACTGAATTCTTCATGAGAAGGAGCCAGGACCCCTGCACCTGATGGAATAAGGGGTACCCGTGGAAATCCTACAACACTCGGGTCTCCAGGGCGATGGGTGGGAGGGATGAGGTCGGGGGGATGGGGCAGAGGAGTTGGGGGGCATGTCCACAAGGCACAGTTATGGGCTCCCAGCCCCTCTGAGGAGGAGCAGGTTGATTTCAGGCAGCTCTGGCTGCTGCCACTTTCTCTCCCAGTGGCCTTGGCAACTCCCCTGACCTCTCAGGCCTCAGTTTTGCTTTCAGCAAGCACACAGGTCACTGTGAGCTCACACTGCCGGGGGGACTGGAGAGCTGGCATTCAGGGGCCCAGCAGAGCCCTGGGCAGCTGTAAGGGCCCCTAACCCATCACTTTGCCACCCCCACAACCTGAGCTTCCAAGAGTGGCCCCTCGGAATGTGCCTGTTTCGGAGAGGGGCTCAGCAACCCTGCCCTCACCTCGCTGGGCAGGTGGCCGTTTCTGGAATCTTCCCCTTGTCCACCTAGGGTCTCTTGCCTCCCTCTGCTTCAACCCTCTGTCTGGCTCTGTCCCTTCTGCTCCTGAGTGGGTATCTCTGTCTGGGCATCTCCACCCAGGGCATAAGGCTGGCGTGGGGGCTCCCCTGACCACAGTGGGGCTGTGATTCTGGGCAGAGGCTCCAGGAGAATCAGGTGGAGAATGCGGCTTCTATGCCATGAAGGCTGGGACTGAGAGCTCAATTCAGACCCAGGGCTGGGTCCCAGCTGCCAGAGGAGCCCTGACACTTCTGTCACCAGACAGTGTCTCTGCTGGGTGTGAACATGCCTCAGGTATGTCATGAACAGTGTCCAGAGGCTTTTAGGTGTGTCCAGAGCTTCTAAATACCCGCTGCTCAGTCACCCAGATACCCAGTGTTTGCCTGATTCAGTGAATGCCATCAGAGCAGCCCGCCTTACGGACCCTGGGACCACAACATCCTCCAGGCCCCATCTGTGCAGAGGGGCTGAGCATGGGGACACCCAGGAATATGATGTCCAGGCAGATGACTCCCAGATGAAACAAGAGCACCATGATTCTTGGATCTGGAGGCCTGAGAAGGGCAGCCTCTGGTAGTGTGGGGGTAACCACCATGAGATCATGAGTGCTGACCCGAAAGTGGAGCAGAGCAATGAGAAGGGAGGAGCCAGGCTCTGGGTTCAGGTCCAGCTCTGGCCCTCCCATCCTTAGTGACTTGAGGCATGTCACTCAGCCACTCTGTGGCTTTACCCTCTTAGTAAAGCTGAGATAATGGTAGCATCTTTATCTATAGTCACTGGGAGGATTAAAGCAGTAAAAACATGTAAAGATCTTAGGCTAGAAACTGACCCACAGAAGGGACTTAAACATTAGCTGCCATTATATTAAATTCCAAGGATGACAACTGGAACAATCTGGTTTCTCCCCATTGTCACAGGCACTGACACAGAAAGGCATCTTTACTACCTGGTAAAAGCAGTCAGTGTTTCCAGACAACACTGTGGAGGGGATGTCACCATGTCCCCCACCACTCCTGGCACCTGAGTGACCAGCCCAGGAGGGTCTCATGGATGGGGCACAGCCAGCAGTCCCACAGGGCCAGGTGGGCAGTGGGGAGGAACTAGGAGGCCAACAGGACTCTGCCTGCCCTCCTCTCTATCCCTGTTTACTTAAGATCAGATGTGCCGGGTGTTCCTCTGCATAAGAAAGTTCCTGACACACCTGGGATGAGGACGCACGCGAAATGTGTTGAGAATCACCCGGGAGGCTCATGAGCACCAGGTCTCCACGTCTTGGGCGTCCCCCTTGGCAGATGCCCAGACAGGACTCTCTGACCCAGAGTCCCACGGGGCAACAGTCAAGGGCAAAGACAAGACCCCAGCCCACGGGGAGCATCCCTGTGCCCTGCTTACCATGGCCCTGGGCGGGCACCACATCACTGGTGCCTGGCTGCAGCGCTGAACAAAGTAACACAAACGATCCAGTTTTCCCTGAAAAGCAGGTGTGCTTGTGAGGGATCTACAGGCATAGATGTTGCCACTAGAGGGGTTGTGTCCCCTCTGACTTGAGATGGCCTCCCAGGGCTCTGTCCCCACCACCACCTCAAGACAGCACTGTAGCCTCCACCTGGGGCCACCCACCAACATCCAGAACCCTGGCCCCATCCTGAGGGGGAATTCCTTTTGCTAGGAACCCTGGTGATGATGGTAGCATGAGCCCGCATACATTTTGGCCTTTCTTGGGCCACTAGGTCAGGAGGCCTTTGGCTTTTCTTTGGTCCCAGTAACTGCAGTCCACGGCCTGTAGCTCATTTCTACTCGGGCCGTGCCTTACGGGCCCAGGCCTGTGCACGAAGTGGCTCCCCTCCCCTCCTGCTCCCCAGGGCCCTTTTCACCTCCATCTGTTTCATCCGGCCTCCTTGGCACCCACAGGGGACAATCACCGTGGGGCATGTCTGCATGGGACACGTGTCCTCAGGCTCCTAGGAAGAGAAAACCCTGTCTGCTTCCTCGTCTGGCAGCTCCTGGCTGCAGACACATGACATCTGTTGCCCCAGCACCTGTCAAGTTCTGGTCACTCAGGGAATGTTTGCTGGAGAATCAAGGACACATGAGCAGTGGCGGGCACAGTAAGACAGTCCTCCGTGTGAGACACACGCTTCTGCTTCACAGAGATGGGCCTTCTACAAAGGCCAGCAAACTCTGTCCTGTCCCCTTGGTGCCCGGAGCCGCCCTTGTTGGAGAAGCTGGGCCTGGGGCTGTGTCACATGATGGAGGCTGTGGGGGGCGGGTCATAAGCAGGGACGGGGGGTACTCACCCGAATCTGGCAGATCCAGCATCCCCAGGCCACACTGCAACC
Organism: Camelus ferus; assembly: GCF_009834535.1. Classification (NCBI taxonomy): domain Eukaryota; kingdom Metazoa; phylum Chordata; class Mammalia; order Artiodactyla; family Camelidae; genus Camelus; species Camelus ferus. The sequence continues at coordinate 64,047,812 of NC_045706.1, read as the reverse complement.
AGCGCAGATACCAGCCTGGGCAGTGACCCGATTCCCACCAGACCTCAGGCCCAGGTCCCCTTTCTTGGGACACCGTGCTCCTGCTCCAACTGCCTCTTATGGGCCCTGGTTTGGGCACCTGCCCTGGTGAGCCACAGCTGCTCCCCTGTCCCTTAGTTCCTCACCTGGGCTGCACCCCCTTCACAGCTCAATGCCCTCCTCCCTCCCTTCTCAGTGCCATGTCCTTAAAGGTCACTGCCAGCCAAGGCCCTCATGCTGACAACAGACAGAGATGAAGACCAAGGGAACAGAGCCCAACGGACTCAGAGCCTGGAGAAGGGGGACCAGGTCCGTGAAACCTGAGGGTCCTTTTCCAAAAGCTCACCTGAGTCCTGGGGAAGGACCATCCTACACACACCCCTTGGGAATTGACAAAAAGCCCATTTATTTCAGGAGGGATCATAGCTGTTCCTGAAACAGGCTTCACCGTGTTGCTGATTCAGTGACAAAGGCTCTGAATGAGGCTGTGCTGGGAACATGGGGAGTGTGTTGTCTGGGTGATACTGGTGAGTCCCTTGTCCTCCCTGGGGTCCCTCTGTGCCTCTCTGTCACCATCCTCCTCCTGCCAGCTCTCCCTGCCCAGGTAGGTGGGAGCTGGAGGGGTGGAGGGGACGTATCCCCATCGGCGGCAGGAGGCCTCTCTGTGCGGGTTAGCGTGTGCATCAGGCAGGCCGACAACATCAGGACCAAACACACCACTTACCTTTGCTCTTTCCTGGGTTGGTGGTGGCTCCTTGACGGTCTAGAATGGAAGTGATCAAAGTTGAAGTGGTCAAATTCCAGTGCCCATAAAGTTTATGTCCACTGAAGAGACACCTTTGTGTCTCTGGCATGAACTGGCTCCTTCTCCTCCCACCCCAGCTTGGGGGTCACAGCTCCCTCCATGATGGCTCTTGTCACCTCCATCCATCTTTTTCTTGCGTACTTGATATGCAGAGAGGGCAATCATTGTGGGGCACAGTGACATAGTCATAGGTTGGAAGGGGCCTGGGGATCTGGCTCGGCTTTGCAGACAGGAGAGGACCCTGCTCAGTGGCAGCAGGGGGACAGAACATGGGCTTTGGGGTGTGAGTCTGGGTGTCCCTTGCCTGAGGGTTTGTAACCAACAGGCTCCACCTCCCTGAGCCTCAGGCTCCTCAGTTATCACAGGGGAGTCGGTCCCTCCCTGCAGGGTCGAGGGAGAGGCAGGCAGACTAAGGCTGCTGGTCCCTGGTAGAGGCCCCCCTGGGAGTCTCACCAGCAGCCCTGACGTCATATGAAGACAAGAGAGCACCCCTATCCCTTCCTCCTTCCCCTCCCCTCCCGTCCCTGCAGCCCCGGCCTCCCAGCCCTCAGGGGTGCCAGTCCGCCCCCCTCCCCCGGCCTCTTTCTCCCCATGTCCCCTCTTTGCAGAAACCCGACCTGCTGCTTCTCTGCTGGTTGGCGTGTCCTTTCTCAGCTCTGCTTTGTCCTCTTCCTCACCCAGCTCTCTGGCCCCCTCCCCTTCCCCTTCCCCCGGGCTCTCTGGCTACTGTCCTGTTTTATCACCTGCCACACCTGCCACACCCCCTGAAGGGGACATTTACCCTCAATGCCCCACAGGCTTCCACACCAGCCCAGCCACCAGGCCATGAGCTCCTGTGGGCAAGGGTGGGGCTGCTTCATTTCTGTCCCTCCGGGCCCAGGATGGAGCCCTGCACATGCTGCTGACATAGTCGTGACCGAGGAAGGAGTGACAGAAGGCACTACAGAAGTGGAGGGACCGTGGTGTCTTCAAAGGCACAGCTGTCCCCGAGGTTAGCATCCACCTAGCCAGTGTCCTCCTCCCTTTGGGCCATCGGTGCCCCTGCAGACCCCTCTTCTTCCCCCAAGAGCAGAGGCCCCTCCAGCCTTGGTCCACCTGAGTCCCCCAGAAGCCTGACTGCTGTGAAGCAGCCCTGGTCTCAGGGACCTGGGGTCCCTTCCTCCCTGTGAAAGCAGGAGGCAGGTGGTGACCTGGAAGCCCAGGCTGTGTCTGTCCCGGATGAAAGGCAGAGGCTGTGCCTTGTTTGCTGGGTGAGGACCTGGAGCTGATGAGAACCTGCCCACAGGCAGTGTCATGGGGCAGACACGTGTCTGGTCCCTTGGGGGGTTGATGAGGGCTAGACACAGGCTGTGCAGGCAGGGGTCACTCACCTTCTTGTAGCACAGGCGATAGATGAACCAGAGCAGCAGGAGGAGCAGAAGCAGGGCCAGGATGGGCAAAAACAAGCAGAGAAAGTTGACAGTGAGGATGAACGGGGAGGTTGGGTGAGGTGGTGTTTGGGGAGGCACTTCAGGTGGGGGAGGTGCTGCTGGGGGAAGAGCCGTCTCGTGAGAGGCCAACCAGAGAGGTGCCATCGGGGAGGCTGCTGGGGGACTGTTGGGAAGCTTGCTTCTGACCCTTGTTCCTACAGAAGAACACATGACAGAATCCTGGTTTGTACCTGGCTGACGTCTTCCCGTGCCGCTCAGATCCCATTCCTGGTCTCCCTGTCTGCCCAGTTCCCCTTCGACTTGGGTTGCCCTACCTGAGGAGAAAGATCCTAAGAGGTTAGGGCTGATACCCAGAGAGCCCCTCTGGGATGAGCTCAGGCCCTGTGGTCTCCTCCTCTGTGACATCCATTGTCATTGCAGTCGTGGTTGTGACAACATTGGTCACTGTGGTCACCACGGTGACAGTCTTCAGCACTGTGGTCCTCACTGTGACAACTGTAGGCACTGTGACCATCATCATGACACCTGTGGGCACTGTGGGCATCGTTGGTCCAGGGCTGGTCTCTGGGGCTCACTCTGCGGGAGGCACAGGGGTCAGAGTCCTGGGGCTGCTCTTGGTGATTTCTTCCCTGGTGCACACCTACTGTTTCCCACGGCTGATTTCCCCATCAGCTCACTCTCCCTTCCCCTCAAGTTACCTCATGTAGAGGGACCACAGTAGGGCTGGGAGGTCAGGGCTGGTACCCAGAGAGCCCCTCTGGAGCCCTGGGCCACGGATCCCATGGCTGCCCCTGCTCAGCGGCTCCCCAACAGCCCTGTCAAGGAGGTCCAGTCCTCCAAGTAGTGACATCCCAGCCCTCACTGACTGCCTAGTATGACACACAGGGGCTCTGTGAGGACCACAAAGAGCTACGCTACATGGATGGGTGAGGGAGGGGCAGCTGGGGCCCCCTGAGAGGTGGGCGTCCAAGAACACAGCCAGGACACCCTGATCACATCCCTGGAGCCTCTCTCCCCTACTTCTCTGCAATCTTGGGCAAAATGACTCCATCTCTCTGAGCCTCTGTCTTCCCAGCTGCAGTGTGGAAATGGCAGGCAGCTGAGAGCTGCAGAGAGAGACCACAGACAGTCCCAGCACAGGCCAGGGCCACGTGGGGGCTTAAGGACGGGATCTGTTCTTGTGTTGTTGTTCATAACCATGGCACGTGTGCTGCATCCAAGGACGCGCGCACTGCCCAGCCTTTCCCTAAGTCATGTGCTCTGCTTGAGAGAAGCAGGGCAGGGAAGGGGGCAGAGAGAGCCTTGCCCAGGAAACAGGGTGGCTGAAAGGAGAGGCCCAGTCAGGTTGAGGGGACCCTGTGCTGGGCCCGGAGCCCCAGGCTGCTGCTGAGGTCTCTCCTAAATGTGTCTGCGGACAGGTGGCTGCAGGGGGTTGGGACCCTGGTGGGAAACGTGTAGGTTCAGTCTCTGATCTGCATGGGGATGTGCAAGGACAAGGGAGACAGACACAGGGATACCATCACATGATTGGAACCCTCACCAGCTGGTACTGGACACCAGGGTGGTGACCACTCGGCACAGGCGTCCCTACTCCCAGGGGAACCTCACTCCCGCCTAACACTCTGTGGTCCATGTCGGGCAGCCCCACGCTAAGGTGCCTGGATGATGTGGAGCTTGGGAAAGTGGGTCTTAGGGGAGCAGCCCTGTGTTCCCAGCTTCCTCTCCCCGAGATGAAGCCCCACCCTGCCCTCAGCCCTGACAGCTTCCCCACCGACAGAGGAGAGAGTCTCCCTGAAGAGACCAGAGCGAGTCAGGGAAGAGGAGCAGCTGATGAGCACGAGAAAGGAGGAGAGGCACAGGGAGGCTGATGACGTCTGCAAAAAAAACTGCTCTCAACTATGGAAGTTAAGACTATTCCTATGAATACTCAACCCACAAAACAGAAATCAGTCAGGCGGAGGAGGGTATAGCTCAGTGGTAGAGTGCCTGCCTAAAATGCACAAGGTCCTTGTTTCAATCCCCAGTACCTCCATTGAAATGAATAAATAAACCTAATTACCTCCCCCTCCAAAAATAAGAAGTAAATTTTAAAAATAAAAATAAAGAGTTTACAAAAAAATCAATCAGGCCAACTAAATCTAGTAACAGTACAACTTAAGAAAAACTATTCAATTGGTGAATTCCTCCTTGAGCGTTCTAAGAGCAGGGATAATATGACTCTTGAAACTGAACCAAAAAATGTGTTTTTTTTTAAACTGTGAGGGAAATATAAAATTAGGAGTGCTAAGTAAATCTACCAAGAAATAGACTTCACATTAAAAAGAGGCCCAGATAAAATTCCTTTTCCCCTTAAGGACAGGCTAGAGAGAGGCAAATTCTAATGTATCAAGAATCAGTATCAGATTTTAATCCTCAAACTCAAAAATCCATTCCCAGAGGGTTTCCCTACTCATTGCTATGAGTTATGTCCAGTTTGATTTCAGATCAGATTTCATAACACTTGCACCAAGCCTAGTCTGCTTTCTTGCCATCCCCTCAACCTAATGTGGTATGTAATTAGCCAGTCACACACACACGTGCCCACCTGTCCACCTTGTCTGGCACTACTCTGACCCTTGGTCCCTGCAGTTCAGCTACACAGGCCTTCTACCAGTCTCTTAAGTATACCAGGCTCTCTTCTGCTTCCCAGCCCTCGTACATGATGTTTCCTTAAATTGGAAGAGTTTCCTCCATCCACACCACACACCCCCCCAAACTCCTACTCATCGTTCAAGTCATAGTTAAAATTACATGTACTTCCTCAGTGGAAACCTTCCCTGCCTAGGCTAGAAGTTTCCTTTGTACCCTCCATTTCTCTCTTGAGGTACTTCGTTCAATTCTAAGCATATATTTTTTGAAGAGTTACTTAGTGACTGTCTCTCTCACTGGCTCTAAGCTTCATGAGGGTAGGGACCATGTCTGCTTTGTCCACTGCTGTATTCCCAGCACCTTCAGTTCAGAATCTGGCACATGGCAAGTGGGCAGTAAGTATATTAAATTTAAAAAATTATAAATTAAGTATGTAAAAGACATATGCACTGGAAACAAAGCCTTAACATGTTACATGACGAGTTGAACAATGGATCCTGGGCTAAAGTGGAACTATTCAAAACATGGGATCCTCAGCAGCCAGCAGGTTACAAGGGTTCTCCCCTGACCACCGCAGGACAGACAGGGCTGAGCTATGGGGAGCAACCACAGTGAGGGCCAGAGAATCTAGTAATCACCATGGATGCAAAACAGTGTGCCAGGTATTTCCAAATCAAGCTCATGCCAGGTCAGAAAGGGCTCTGGCTGCCTCTGTCTAGGCATGTGACAAGGTGGAAGGGGTACAGTTTTCTTGTCCTCTACTTCGGGGAGAATTCTTATTAACAACCTCACTTGTTTACTCTAGTTCTCTTATATGCAATATCCATCCTTATTTCTCACAAGGATATGGAAGGGAAGCAGTAGGTTTTTCTTGTCTCTTCTCCCTCCTTTCAAGTTTGGTTCATGTCTGCAGCTCACCTGCACGGCTCCTCTCAGCATGACGGCCGCCAGTCCCACGGACATGCTCAGTGTCTGTGATTCCACGGTGCCCTCTGACTGATGGGCCAGGCTTGCACATGCTCGCTGCAGGGTTGCTGGTACAAAGTCCACAACCTACCTCAGAAATGGAATTTAGAATTAGTGAAGAGTAAGAAAAAAACCCCTCGAAATTCTCTTCATATATATACTGTGAACATCCTCATCTTCTCCTTCAACAACATAATGACAGCAAGAAGCTTCCAGAGCAAATGCTACCACATAGCAGGCACGGTGCTCAGTGTTTTACATGCATAAGCTCACTCAGGTCTCATATCAACTCTAGGACATCAGTACTTTTGGCCTCATTTTCAGATGAAGAATCTGAGACTTACAGAGGCAATCTGCTCAAGGTCATACAGTCAATAAATGAGAAAGCCCTTTTACACTTCCCCAAATGTTTTAATATACCAACCCACCTTCCTTTACTTTTCATGATTCTTACCAGGAAATTAAAATGAAAAATGATTTGTTACTTTCTGACCATTTCAGAGTATCCTATATCTGCTTCACCTAATGAGGTTTCCTCCTTAAGGATTCCCTTTGCCTGTTCTGACAGGCTAGTTCTAGGAAGCAAAGAATGGGGGAAGAGGCATTAATTTTATTTAGAATTCAGTGTCCTCAAACAATCTCCACAAACGATCCAGAGTCACTTTTTAAAATATCGAATAGTTTTAAAATATTAAGTTATTATATATAAGATTTTACTTAGCATTTGGCTAACAACTAAGCCTTAAATGGAATTAATTTGGTCAGCATCATTTTAACTGTGCTTGAATTAATCATCTTAAGTAGAAACACATTTGAATAAAAGACAGCATACACACACCCATACACGCACATGCGCACAAGTCCATGCGCATACACTTACATGCGTATTTAGGACTAATGGCTCAAAAGGGAAAAATCATTTTGAAAATTGGATGGTTGAGGTAGGTCATAATAAGCCTCTAAATACCATGCAAGCTTGCATGTTTAACTCTCTGGGCAAATCACGTGCTATGCTAGAATCTTTATTGCAGGCTTAAAGTCAGGAGAATGGCTTGTTAACACTTGTCTTTTGGAGCAAGGCAGGAAATTAGAAAGGTTATTAAAAGTTCCACTTACTGTAATGAACAATGCTAGTAACAGCAATATTCACCATCCTCTCTAGATTAAGACTTTATTGACATTATTAGTTAAGGACCCTGGCTCTTCCCAGAGAAACTAGTTCATCTACCATCTTGGGCCACCTATTTTACCTCCCAAGAGTTTTCTCAAACACTCCTTGATTATAGGAAGCTTCTATTTCAGCACAAACATACCATTAAACTGCTGGAACTATCCAGCTTTCCAATTTTTTCTAAATTCCTCTCTACGATCTAATATATTATATATATAATATATATAATTTTTTTAACATTACAGAACAAGTAGTATGATTCTAGTACTATGAACTTTCAAGAGATGATGCAAATGAACTTACTTCAACACAGAAACAAGGGGAGGGTATAGCTCAAGCGGTAGAGTGCATGATTAGCCTGCACACGGTCCTAGGTTCAATCCCCAGTGATCTCCTTCAAAGACAAATAAATAAATAAACCTAATCACCTCCCTCCCTTTTGCCAAAAAAAAAAAAAAAAAAAAAATCTAAAAAAACAAAAGAAAACAAAAAACAGAAATAGACTCACTGACATAGAAAACAAACTTATGGTTACCATAGGGGAAAGGCAAGGGAAAGATAATTTAGGAATTTGGGATTAACAGATACACATTACTATATATAAAATAGACAAATAACAAGGATCTACTGTATAGTACAGGGAACTACATTCAATATCTTGTAATTATCTATAATGGAAAAGAATCTGAAAAAAGGATATATGTATATATCACTTTGCTGTACACCTGAAATACTGTAAATCAACTACACTTAAATTTAAAAGAAGAAGAAACTTTCAGTTTTATGTATGTTAAAGAAAAAACCCTGGGAGCTGTTAACTGTGGTGTGATAGCCAGTTGTTACTGTCATTTATGAAGTGTACCCTTTCCCTCAAATTTTGCATGCAACAACTAAACCACCATGGGGACAACAGCTCCTCCCCTACTACTCATTTCCTGTGATTTTTTATGGAGCTGCCAGCCACAAGGATAGGTATGTGACTGATGCCTGATCTAGAATTTTTGCATATTGAGGAGAGAAGGAGAGAGACTTTTTATTTTAACTGAAGCATAGTCAGTTACAATGTGCCAATTTCCCATAATGCCCCAGTCATACACACACACACACACACATATATTCATTTTCATATTCTTTTTCATGAAAGGTTATTACAAGATATTGAATACAGTTCCTTGTGCTATACGGAAGAAATTTTTTAATCTATTTATAGATAGTAGTTAACATTTGGAGACTTTCACTTTTTACTTGAAAATTTTTGTAAAGATACATAAATCTAAAAGCCAAATATTCCTGAAAGTTTATAATGAAAAATGGCAGTGCCCTACCCTGTTTCTCTCCATCTGATTCTGACTCTACAGAGGCAACCAGTTTTAATTATTTAGCTGTTTAGTTTAGTGATAACATTAAGCATTTGCTATTTACCAGGTACTGTTCTGAACATTCTACAGGTATTAACTCACTTAATCCTCATAATAATCCTATGGGGATGTATAAACCTGCTGTCAACATTCTGGCAAATGAGTGCAAGGGGGCTGAGGCCTCCCTGCTGTGTCTGCAGACATCAGCTTAATTCTCCAGCTTTGCCGTGTGCTACCACCACCCAAGTTCAGAGTCTGGGTTCAACCTCTCTCAAGAATAAAACTTGAGTCTTTGGCTGGAGCGGGGAGGTGGTTGTATGAAGTCGAGGAAGGAATCAGAGGGTCTACTGAATCTTGTGGAGCCTTTCAACCTGATTTAATCTCTAAATTCAGCTCCATCTTTGGAGCTTATCTGATGCCTCCCACCCTTATAGGGTTCTGCAGGGAGAAGTGGCTTGCTTCTGTTTTTCTTTTGCAAAAAAAATTTTAACAGCTTTATTGAGGCATAGTGCTTGCTTCGTGAATTCTCCTGTGCAGGCACTTAGCTTTCCATTTTCTCAAGTTGCTGAATCAGCTACTATTTCACAGTTTCCATGCATTGTTATTCTCTTTTATCTACTGTCTTTCCTCTCCTGCTCTGTGGGTCTCTGGTTTCCAGATAAATATTTTTGTTCAATACACTGTCTTTAACCATAAGTCCCTACTTAAAAAATTTGCACCTCTTTTATTTAAATGTTTTCACAATGAACATGTGTTACTTATGTTAAAAAAATTTAACATATGAAAAAAAACCACAAGCATGTAGAACCCCTTCTATTCTTCTGATTACATGATCCAGGTACAGAAGGGTGCAGAGGGTGGCAGTCCCTCAAAGGGCAGATAAAAGGGAACCTTGCTCATTCCTCTCCATATACGCAGGCCCCCTTGCTGACTCCTTCACAATCCAGGCAGGCTCCCTCTTGTCTGAAACACTTTTCTCCTGGGTATCTCAATAGCTCCCTCCTTTCCTGCCTTAGATCTTTGCTCAAAAGTCACTTTCTCAGCAAGGTTCTCCACGACCACCCTGTTTACAAACTCCTTTACCATCCCCTTTCCTTGGCTGATTTTTTCTCTCTGGTACTTACCATCGTCTAACAAACACATTGTGTGATTTTGCTGACTTGCTTACTGCCTCTCCCCTTATGTGACTGTAAGCTCCATGAGAGCACAGATGTGTGTCTGTTCTGCTCACAGCTGTGTCTCTGATACCTGGAAGAGTACGTGGCACACAGTAGGCTCTCAATACATATTTGCAGGATGAAAGAACTCGGGAGTTGGAACAGGGCTCATCTCACATACTAACATGCCATCTGCCAACACACTTTATTGGATTTTTAATCTTTCATCCATGAAAACTTCAATATGCACTTCTAACAAATAAGGAGATTTGTTTTTTACATAACTACTATACTATGATTACACTCAGTAAAAATTCCTATACTTCAATCAAAAAATAAAAATAAAGAAATAAATATAGTATATGGTAAAAAAAAAAAACCCTTATATCTTCTAATACCTGGTCCATAATTGTTGCAAAAAATGTCTTCATACAATTGGTTTGTTTGAATCAAGATGCACATATTATGTTTCATTGATATCACTCAAGTCTCTTTAAAGCTACAACAGCTTTACTCCTTTTTAACACCATTTATTTGACAAAGAAACTGGGTCATTTGTACTGTAGAATTTCCCACATTATGGATTTGACTAATTGTTTCCTCATGGCATTTAGTTTGCTCCTCAATCCCGTTTTCTTGATTGGATTCAGGTTCATATCTTGGGGGGTTGGTTTGTTTTGTATTTTGGGGGAGGTTTGGGGGTAAGGACCCTTCCTAGGCGGTGCTGCATACTTCCTACTGCATTGCATGAGGAGGCCATGATGATGTCTGCTTGTCTTCTTGTGGTGATGTTAAGATTAATCAGTCCAGGCTGAAATATTTGGGGGACATATACTGATATTTGCATTAACCCTGAAATGCACCCAAAATAAAATGGATAGACAGGTGGAAACATAGATTAATATGTGATAAAGCAGGTATAATAAAATGTTAACGGTAGAATCTAGGTAGTGGGTATGCAGGTACTCACGAAGAAATTCTTTCAAATTTGGAAGTTTTCATAATAAATTGCTGGGGGAAGAAAGGATCAGTTGGTTTGGGTGCATTTGCCCTAATACATTCATTATAAAGTACCCCTAATGTTTAGAGCAGACATTGATGATTGTTACCGAGATCCATTATTTCATTAGGGGATTGCAAAATATAATTTCTAGTTCTCTTTTTGAATTTTTCAGTTGTGGTTCTTACATAAAGGAAAAATTTCCTTTGTTGACTATTTAATTACACTGAATATGGTTCCTACAGGAAAGACAAGATAAACATTTTATTCTTTTTCTTCATTTATCAATTTACCAAATAGTCAGTTGATGTCCTAGCAACCTCCAAAGATGTCCCACCAGAGATTTTCGGAACTTAATGTGTTTCTTAATGTGTTTCAATCCACTGCAGGCATTATTCTTTTTAATACTCAAACTGCCCCACCTATGATCAATAGGAACCACCCCCAGGATGGCTCCTGAATACTGACATGACCCTGTTCATCTCAGATAGCGTCCTCGTATTCAAGCGCAACAAGATGCCCTGAGGCCTAAATTGTACAGTTCTCCTGCCCTAGAACCAAATGAACCTTTAATCCAATGAGCTTTGTGTTCTTTCAGTAGGAAATGCTATTTAGAAACTATAATCTGGTACTGGGGATGCTAATTGCCACTGGGTTGTCACTGCTTCTTGACATTGACAGTGGGTTGAGCTAGGAAATGTCTATTTTTTTAAAAAGAAAAAAACCATGAGTTCATACAAACACCTCCAATTAAAATGTAATATTATGGGGGTTTTACTCAAGTTCCTTAATTTTATACTTATAACTCTTTTTCTTATGCTAAAGATCTTAATGATATTAACAAGATTACTTTAACTTATTGCTTACTGCTTACTCACATGCGTGAGTATTTCAAAATAACATACCAAAATTATCACTAGCAGTAAGACTACTAAATGCAATTTAATTTTTTTGGGGGGGGTGCTTTTTGTCCTGATACATTTTAACCTCAGCTGAAGGATAATTTAATAGGACATATCACTTTTGTATCAGCCTAGCACCATTGTTCCTTAATTAGGAGTAAAAGGAGGTAAGTGGGAAAGCTTAGGTCATATCAGTTTTTAGATCATTTGCCTTTCCAGCTAGCATCCTGAGACAAAAACATAAAGTCTGGGTGAAAAAGTCTTTAGGGAACTGATACAAACATGAGAGAAACAAATTACTCTACTGAGTAAATAAGGGGTCAGTGAACTGAAGGAATAAGAGGCCAGGAAAGAAATCATGAACATAATGCTCATTAAGTAGGCATGATAGGTCAGAGCTGACAGGCAGCTGCAGATTTTCTCAGCGGGAGCTGTAGTGAAACGCTGCTTAGCAACACTGGAAGGCAGGTGACAATGACGACGGCACAAAGAGCTGGAGAGTCGGGTTTAAGCGTGACAATCATACCATCTTACAACTGACCAGTCACCAACCAGGCAACAGCTAACTGTGGTCAAGTGGTAAAATATAGTGCCTATACTTCATGACTTTTATTTCCTATTTTTAAAAAAAGCTGGTAAAAAATAATGTCTGAGCCATTAAGCAGGACTGGTTCACATAGTTATTCTACTCTGAAAGAATTTTTAAAAAAATCTTAAAAGCTTCACAGGCTGCTGTGGAATAAGCTGTGAGCTAGAGAACCTGTAAATTCAAGGTGATTCTATCATCACTGATTTTTTTTTAAATTTGAGTTTTAATCATTCTCAATTTCTAATGCACATTAGAATCATCCACAGGGTTTAAAAAAATACATGTGCTGAGGCTCTAATGTAGACATGCTGAATCAGAATCTCTAAAAGTGGGCTGGGCATCAATACTGTGAAAAGGATCCCAGACAATATTATTTGCACCAAAAGTTGAAAACTACTGTGATATATAAATATTTAAAACACTTACCAGTTTTATGTGCATGAGAATCACCTCAGGAGCTTGTTAAACATGCCAACTCGCAGGACCCATGAAAGTCCTGATTCTCGTAATCTGATGTGGGCTCGGAAATTTACAGGTTTAACCAGCATCCCAGGTAACACGGATGCAGGTGTCATCAAACCACACCCTGAGTAACATTCGTTTGAACATTTTTTGGAAAGAACGACAGAAACCAAAACAGACAAACACCACCAGCCTGGGATCTGGAATGCGCTGGCCACTGACCTGAGTGATGTTTGTGAATATCTGCTCATTCTCTCCCTCAGAACAGCCATCAGCTGGAGGACCAGCAGCTTCCGCTCCTGGCCTTCCATAAGGAGAGCCTGGTGCTGCTCTACCTCCAAGAGGCTTCTGCTGGAGAAGGGCTTTGTTTTTAACTTTGCTTCATCTTCCACGGCCACGAGACTCAACTCCTATCAATGTGGGAGAATAAGAAAAGTGAAGAAAAATCCTGTCAAACTAAGGACTTTAAAAACAGCTAGAAAACTGTTTGAAATGTGTATATAAAGAACCAGTCTGAAACAAGTTTATACTGTATAGCACAGGGGAATATAGTCAAGATCTTGTAGTAGCTCATGGTGAAAGAGAATATGAAAATGAATATACATATATTCACGTATGACTGAAAAATTATGCTGTATACCAGCAGTTGATACAACATTGTAAACTGACTATAACTTAAAAAAAAAAAAGAACCAATCTGGGCAAGGGGATGAATTCGAATGTGGGTGATCAGAAACATCAAAAAAGTCTCCCCTACTTGGATTCTCGGGATATTAGCTCTAACTCCCTCCTCGTACCCTCCCATGCCAACCCCAACCTTAAACTCCACAGAGACTCTCTTAGAATAGGCACTCTATTTAGGGAAAATATTAAAGAAGGCAGAGATGGAGGACAGGGAATCCAAGATACATGGCCTATGGTCTCTAACAGTGGAAATAAGGAGCAACAGTGTGGGGTGTGGGTTACTGAAGGAGAATCAGGGCAAAAGGAAGCACAACCACCGTTTTGAAGAAAGAAACAAACCCAGGAAAGGTTTCAAGTGGCTACAAATGAAGTGAGAGAGGCGGAACTGCTAAATTTCCCCTGCAGATACCTGACAAAGCGACAGTCAGAGAGAATAAGGGATTACTCCATAGCTGTAAACCTGCTATTAACTTCAAAAGGGCTCTTACTGTCAACACAGGGCAAAGATGAATCCTTTCACGGATCAAGAGTTCTGCTTTGGTCATCTCTAAAATTTCAGTGCAGATTACCTTGGAAAGTAGTTCGAACATGTGTGTACTGCTGAAGGTAAATTTATTCTTTTTACCAAACCAAAGACTACTGAAAAACAAATTACCTTCTTGTCCTCTATATCTGTGGAATGAAGACCTAATTTTAGAACCTAAAATTATGACTGCTTTGTAAATTCAAAGGGCTCCTGGAGCTACCCTAGAATAAAGCTGACCATGCACTATATGTAGTGCTTACCTTCAAGTAAAAGATGAAGAAGTCGCCTGCCAAACCACACTCCGGGCAGTGGGAAAGCAAGTCCCCGAGGTGCTCTACCTGGCTCTGCTCTGAGGACACTTTCTGGTACAGGGCTTCACCTTCATCTTCCTCACTGCAATGTGGGGGTTAATGCTTATCTTGGTAAGATTTATCATCCAGAGATATTATTTTTTGGAAGCCCCATTAATAATCTTCTGAAGTAACATGTTATTTCCATACAGTACATCATTAGGAAAAGCTCAGAAATGTGCTTATTCTCCTGTTTCTCCATGCTGAAAAAGTATTCTCAGAAGCTAGGGTATCATGTTCTACACAGTCGTTTGCTCAAATGAGGAAAAGATTCATTTTAAGATGAATGTTGAAGAATTACTATTATTTCAATAAGTTGCAAAAGCAAGGAGGAATTAAGGTATAAGTTGTATGTAGATAATCCAGTTCTTGAGGAAGAGAAGAGAAGGATCACAGAGGCCTTGGATGCCATTCAAAGGAACGTGGACATTTTCCAGTGAGCCACTGGAGGGTTACGGGCAATGGAAAAATACATGATCTTCACAGGAGGAGATTCAGTCAGTCTCAGCTAATAAGAACCAATTAGTTGAGCAGTGAAAAATGCATAAAGGTTCAGGAAACTGAGTAGACCAAATTTCCAAGTAATAAAATGTGGCTAAGATATCGAAAACAGTGCTATGATTTCTGCAAAAAAGTCTCAAGAAGCTTCTTATGAGGTACTAAGGCTTTTAGTTTTCATTCATTAGATAAATGAAAAGGCCAAGATACAATATTATTATACTATAGCATGTAAATAAATACACAGGTATGGAAGATGTACTAGAAAACAAAATACTAAAATAAGGTAAACAGTGACTAGGACAGTGGTTGATTTCTGTTTTCCTCTTTATGCTTTTTTGTATTATACAAAGAACATCTATTACTTCTGTGATTAAAAAAGAAAGAAAGAAAATCTCTTTCATATTGAATTGAGGGAAAAAAATGACAGATTTGCATCATCTCACTGAAAAGTACAATTATTAAAGGTAATTTGGCAGACCATCTCCCTGGGTAGTCTGTCCCAATTTACCAGTTCACTAATAACATAGCCCTTATACTCCTCTAGTAGTATGAATAACCCACAGATTAAGTTTAGGATTACTTCCTATTTTATCACAGAGTATCCCAGAGTCCTTCAGATCACTCATGTTACCTCCACCACACTTTGTGTTAGAAGAAAAGGGAAATAGCTTCTAAGCTTCTGTGAACCATCCTGGCTGTCAAAGTGAAGTGCTATATTCAAATAGTCATTTAAAAGATACATCACAATTACCTTAAGAAGCACTAGTTTATTCATTCTTAAAATTTCAATGAAAAAGTCCGTTCCAAATAGGTATATTTAGTTCCAGAAAAGTAAAAATTCATGATCCTGAAATCTAAGCTGTTCTTTTAGAGTTTCTTTAACCAAACTTTTTATCAACAACTGGTGCTGAAGGGCAGAATGGTACAGGGAAAGGTAAGTGATGATAGAGACCAGGTGGTGACATGGACCCTACCCTTGGGGAACCAGACCATAAGCAGGATCCTTAGAACAAAACATAAAATCATAGTATTTCTCTGGTACAGTGAGTATCAACTTTTTGGAGACATGGAGTGTTTTCAGTATCTTATGAAAGCTATGGATCCTATTTTTAGCAACAAAAATTCGTGTTTGCATATAAAAATTTCTTATGTATAACTTCAAGAGGATTAGAGATTCCAAGAAGTCTATGTAGAGACCCCAGGTTAAGAATTTGTTGCTTCTTGTAGTGGATGGAGAGTCATTCAGTCACTGCCTATTCACTTTTTCTCCTGCCAAGAAGACAAACTATAGTTCCAATAAGAACTGTTGGTTTTGACGTATGTGCACTAAGAAGTACACTAAAAACTTAAGACAGCAATAAGTTTTAACCGCTGATAAGTCAAATACTATAAAATTCTCTATTTGTCACTAAATTGGTCCCAGGTTAAACTGAAAGTGTTTTTAAAATAAATACGCCAAAAAATGTTAAAATCTTTCAGTTCAGGAGCATGGTTATAACCACAAAACCTAGGAATGCTCAGCAACTCTCAGTAAATTAGTAGCTTGAGTTTGTACTGATGATTCTGTTTGCAATCAATGAATTTTTTCTATTTTCCTCAAGTCCATCATACTGAATAAGTGTTTTAAAACTTAACCAAGTTAAACGTGAATTAAAAATTAAACATTTGAATAAACAGCAGCTTTGAATGTGACATGAAATCTGAGTAGAGCAGCTGCCACCAGTTAAATACTATGCAGACTCGGATCAATAAGAACTTATGTTCCGAGGTAATAACATCTTCACATATCACCCAGAAAGTGGGAATAATTTAAAATACACTTGTGAAATGTTGGGGAAATAAATTATCCATTTATTAAGCACCTTCTAATCAATCCCTAGGAGAAACAAGCCCTCACCCTAAAATTACCATAAAGGGAGCTCCCAGACAACTTCCCTCAGGAGTAAGCCTGGCTCTGAACACACACAGACCATTCTGAGAGTCAGAAAGAGAACTGGATTGTTCTGGCTCTGAGGGTGAACATGTGTCTGCCTTTTCCTCTGATTCACTGGCGAAGACTTTGTGAAGTGAGTGAGCTTGTTGTGATGCAGAGCTGCGAGGCTCCAGCAAATGCACCTACTATTAGCCAGCATCTAGGAAAAACCTGGAGGACCATTTCAGGCACCCACTTCATTTAGAGATTGTAAGTGGCAGCACTTCAGCTGCCTGAGTTTCTAGTTTCCTTTCTATCAGCGCCCCTTAGTCGGCGAGTTGCAGATGGCCTTCTGGGTACAATCAAATCTGAAGAGAGAGCAAAGGATGGGTGGACTCACCAAATGGCCTCTCTGATGGTGACATAATGCCACCTTGACTGGTCACTCCAAAGCAACAAAATGACTGGAGAGAGGGCACAGATCTGTCCAAGCCTGCAATTCCTTTCAGGCTAGCGATTGCCTTCTTCCTCTCCCATTTCCCCAGAATCCATAGTAAGATCTCTTGGCAAAGTGACCTGGCAGAAAAAAGCAGTTATAAATGAGCTTGTCATCTTACTCTACATGTCTAACAAGGTGACATAAAAAAAGAAAGAATGACTGTCAGGCTCCATGCATTCCAAATGCTGGCACAATTCACCTAGCACTACTGAAGCACAGGAGTGGAAACGATGCTTCTAGTGAATTTCAGAATGCAAATACCCTAAAATTCAACGAGTGACTAACGAATCCTTGGCTCTAGATGCAGCCCTGATATGACACGTGAGCCTCACATGATTTTTTTAATTCAAGTGTACTGACTGCCTTTGGATCAGGCACTGTGAAAGTTTACACTGATAAAATCACCTACGTTCAGTGGTTCCAAGAACTGGTGACCAAGAAACAGCAGACTGACAAACTCTTGCTGACTCCTTATCCCTGCTTATCTGTGCCAATCAGCCAGGAGAGGAATGGAGTAAACGTGTACGTCTTCCGTCTCAGTCTCTGATGAGGAAGGGATTTCAAAACTAAAATAAGAGTTATTATATGAATGGTCTTCAAAAGTCACATATTTATAGCCTCCATTTCCACTGCACTTTCTCTTGTCACTTCCCTCAGAGCTGTGGGCTTCAGTGATGGGCTGCCAAAAGTTAGAGAGTCAAAGGCAACAAGCAAGCTTCGAATAATACGCAAGACTGAGTACTTCCCTTCACCACTTGACGATGATGATAGTGGCCATTTATTGAGCTTACTATCTGCCAGAGACAATGCTAAACACTTTAATGTGTAGTTAAGTCTTCATAACAATCCCACGGAAGAAGATACTATCATTGGTTATGAGATTACACATGGGGGACTTCCAAATACCCAAAATCAGAATTCTATAGGACTTTTGAAAGGACATAAAGTCTTACAAGGAGGAAGAAACAACATAAATCGCTCTGAAAATAGAGCTGATACAAAATGAGTCCTCCTTAAATTCCTATACGAAAGATTATTTTCTGAATGACTAAGAAATCCCTTCAGTCTAAACAACACTGTACAGCTCTAACACCAAATGCAAGCCTGCATTACAGATGCCACTTTCAGATCCAGACTCCCCCAACTCAACCTCTAACTCCTCACAAGGTAGTTATCATCCAATCTCTACTTCCTCCTTCCTAGACATGTAATTCCAGTATTTGTGACTGATCAAACAGGGGCATGTTTATACATGTGAACTGAGATTTCACCTCTGATGTCCAAGACAGAGGCTGAGGAAAGTCATTCTATAAACTAGATCCAATCCCCTGCAATTGGCAGAGCTCTCTTTTTTCTAGATGAGTGGAATAAAGGACTGTCAAATGTTTTCCTGACTTTGAAAGAAAAAGAAATTACAAAGTGGCATAAGTCATGTTCAAAATAAGAACAAGAACAACATGCAAGAATGACTTCACTATGCACAAATAATAAGGTTCTCTAGATTGTTTCCCTTATGTGAGACACACCCTGCTTGGTAAAACAGTAGAGAGAGAAGAGCACTCCCAGGAGAGGAAGCAGGGAATCAACCAAAATGTGCACCTAGAGAAAAGGACATGGTGGTACCATGAGCGCAAGGCCAGAGGAATGGGAGTTAAGTGCCATATGCTTATTAGCAGGGCTTGCAGTCTTAACTTAGGCAACACTCCAGTCCTAGGGGGAACAATTTTAGCTCTAAGGCTAAGGAAACCATCTGAGATGGGCAGACAGGCTGAAACACAGGGAGACTGACAGGGAGCAGCGCCCTTTGGTGTGTGCAGCCTGAACTGCCAGGTAAACTGGGTAAGGAAACCCGTTTTCTGACCCCTTCTTTCCTTTCCTCCTTCTGAGTACCTCCAAGTCTCCCCATCTATTATTCATCTATACAATAATTATCTTATTGCTGAAGGCCCTGCTGTTAGGGACTAACAAACAATTACTACCAAATAGAAAAGCTTAAAACTAGATTTGAAAGAAAATGACGCAAAACAAAACATAGCTTGCTCTAGATCTGTCATTCTTAAGATGTAGCCGCCACACAGGCATGTCCTATTCTCTCCAGTTCAGTAAAGGTTCAAAGAAATTACGCTGTGCACTTAGATCTGCACTGGCTTTAACAAAGTTAAGTGTGTGAGGATGCTGGTTTTTATTAACAATAATTATGTTAAATATTTTTAGTTGTACCTTTCAAAAAGGATACAACAAACTTTTGGGAATACCTACTGGAATCAAAGTACTGCTCTAGGCTCTGCAGTCAAAATAAAAATGAATGAACATTCCCTCTGTTGCTTGTGTTCTAACAGGAAGAATAAAACAAGTAAACCATTATTATTATTATTATTATTATTATTATTATTATTAATCATCACCATCATCATCATTAGGTAAGGTGGATAATTTAAAGTATCTCACCAAGTACCAAAATGCTATTCAAAACTCCAAACACAATAGGATTTTAAAATGTAATTCTGTCATAATGAATTAATTAAAACCTGACAGTGTAGACAGTGATCATGATAAAAGAAGAAAGAAGAGGAACTGACAATAATTATACTCTTAGTACATATTCCAGGAACTGTGCTAGGATTTTTATCTTCCAAGCACTAAGTTAGAGTCTTTCAAGAGTTAGCTCATTAAAATTATAACAGTCTCACAAAGTCTGTATCAGCAGTCCTATTTTAAAGGATGAGGAAAGGGAAACTGAAAGATGCCCTAATTTACAGAAAGAGTACTGAGGCAGGTATCAATGCTGTTGATGGGAAATTAAAGGTCATGGAGGCACAAGCTGGAAAAACCTCTGTGCTTTTCCAGGGAACCCTGCCCCTTTAAATCAACCCTAATTTTTCCACGCTCCTTAAGCCTCCCAGCTCCTCTGTGGAGCCTGATAACCAAGAAGCCAGCTTCCTGTGCATGATGTACTCTCCGTAAGCCCAGCTAAATGAGGTGAATGTATGGCAGGGTTCAGAAGTAATGCGCAGGCCTAATTATGGTATCACCAATTACAGGAGGTAGAAAAGAGATTCTCCTAGATAATTTAGTAAGGGCCTATTGTTAGGCTCTGGATTGTGTATTCCCGGAGGTAATCCCTGTGGAGCCATCCTTCCTTACCAGCATCTTTTGTATAAAAAAACAAAACAAATGGAGTTAAATCTCCATTATACTGCCTTAGTCAGGCCAAAGCATCTCAAACTTTAACACAAATTCAAATCAACCACATCTCTCAGAGTTATATCTTCTTGTTGATCAACTCCTCCAATTTTTCAATTCTCTTCTTATACTTTTCTGTATTTTCTTGCAAGGAATAGAAAAAACTGCAGTTATTTATATATATATGTTATTCATTTTTATATAAAGGTTCAACATATGTGTACTGTGTGCCAGTTGTGTACTAGACACATCTGTGGAGCTGTGGATACAGTGGGAAACAAATTAGCTGCTTGAAAGGAGCATACATTCTACTGAGGGGCCAGAAAATAAAAAATAAATACATAATATCTGATAGTGACAAGTGCTATGAAGAAAAACAGGTTAAAGGGATAGAAAGTGATGAGGGGAAGAACATGTGGAAAGAGAGAGAAATTAAGAATAACTTATCAATTCATCAACTAAAAATCCATTAAATTCACAGATAAGAACAGAGAAATGGGGATTTTTTTTTTTCAAAATGGAAAGATTTAAAGTCTCCTTTGGCTCAGATTGATCAATAAGCTTTCTCAATATCTCAAAGAACTTGAATGGCCTCCACTTGACACACACAGGATTGTCACCTTCCTTGCAACATTAATAGTTAAAAAGTTTCCTTGTACACAGCCCCAATCTACCTCTCTTTAAACATCCTTATGGAAGTATATCTATTTTCCAAAAGTTTTGGACTGGCCATCTAAAAGCAATCACCAAAATCCAGTTCTTTTATCCACTTACGGGTTGCTCTGCATTCTAATGACCAGGTTGCATTTTATAGACGAAAGACAGGCAGTGGTACTTATTAAATTGACCAACTCAACTTTTACTTCTTCCACAGACTTGCTATATTATTTAACTGCTCAACTGCTCATTCATTCATTCTCTAATTCAAATATTCACTAAGCATCTAACCACCATTAATGAGTTTTCTCCTCTAAATACCAGCAGCATTTTAAAGCTGGTAACATATATTCAATCCTTGAATATATAGTTGTCTCTGAGCTCTTCAACTAGCCTGGAAGGCAACAGTCAAGCTCCCTACTTCAGCATCTGTAAGAATAGATGATTAAGTTGTGTTACTCAAATTTTTGGTGGAAAAGCAGTAGTACACAATTTAAAGGAACCCCACTGTTACTGCTTTTATAAAGCAGACGATAACTACCACTTATTGCTTGGCCATTCAAGAGTGAATCAGGCATTCAGCTAAATGTTAAACATACAATCAATTCTCACAAAAGTACTGCAAGTTAAGCATTTTGTTCTCATCCTAAAGCTGTGGAAAACTGAGGCTCAGAGAAGCAAAGTTAGGTGAGCAAAGGTAGACTGTTAGTAGATGGCAGGGCCAGGATGAACCCAGATCTGTCTGACATAAGATCCACGCACAGTACATAAAGACAGAAAGCAGATTAGAAGTTGCCAGGGTTGAGGGGAGGGAGGAATGGGGACTGACTGCTTAATGGCTACAGGGTTTCCATTTGGGGTGAAGAAAAAGTTCTGGAACGAGACGGTAGTGATGGCTGCGCAGCACTCTGAATACCACTGAATTACAGCATGGTTAACATGGTAAGGTTTATGTTATACGTATTTCACCACAATGTAAAAAAGAACAAAGCATGTACCCCATGGCCTCCCAATACTGACCTCCCCTTGTGCATAATATTTTTATTGTTTCAGTTCCTAACTCATAACAACTTTATCCAGCTGTCCCTCCTCGGAATCAGTAGATCCTAGCTTGTCTGGCTGTTAACAGCCCTGTTCTTGCAACCTCTGCCAAGTCGGGCTGAATTTCCAAGTGGCACCTTGGACAGCAGCTTCTGTACCACCCCTTCCTCCTACTGAGTCTTACACAGCCCCTTCTACCAAGTCTTCTGGTAGATCTCCAAGGCCATGGGGTAGCCAGTCCTTTCCAACAACAGCTCCCTCTTCCAGTCTCTTGCCTCAAACTGAACTCATATTCAGGTTAACAGTTTGGTCGCACCTGACATCCAACATCACCTTCTACTTACAACCCCAAAGTGGAATCTGGTCACTTCCCCCTTAAGGTGGACACCCCATGTCATTGACTTGTATTGAGTTTAGTGACCCATAAAGGGACACGGGAGGCTAGACTGGTTCAGTCAGTGCTGCACTGTGATCTCTTGGTGCCAGCACTGACAATGATCAAATGTCCTAGGAAAAAAGAATCCTTCCAATAAGTCAGACCACATATAGAAAAAAAAAATTGTTGGGGCCAGTTCCTTCCAGGCTCCTGCATGCTAGGCTGCTGACAGCACCACCTGAAGAAGAATGAAGGCACAACAAGTAAGCTGTTCCTGCCCCACCGAGGGGAGGGCCCTACTGCCCTGTCTCTGTGCCCTAACATCGCATGCTGTGGAATTTCCTTAGACTGTGCTTATGTGCAGTACCTTTCTTCCTTTTTGGCGGGGGGAGCTAATTAGGTCTGTTTGTTTGTTTGTTTGTTTGTTTATTCTTAGAGGAGGTGCTGAGGATTGAAACCAGGACCTCATGCATGCTAAGCATGCACTCTATCACTGAGCTATACCCCACCCCTTTCAAGCTGAGGGTGTTCTTCCTTGCTCACTAGGAGGCAAAGCGGGGTCTGAATTCAAGTCAAAATGTAATCTAATACTTGATATATTACTCCTACCTGTGATAAATATTTTCATATCTTTTGGAAGTTTTCTTTTTTTAGCAGTTTAACTTTTGGGTAAGTTTCACATAGAGCTGTTTGGAAATACTTCCACTGACCAGCTCAGAGACTTAACCCAAAACAATTGACTTCTCTGAGTCTCAGTTTCCTTATCTGGAAAACAAAGAGATTGGATTAATCAAGCTTTAAAGCTCTGTTCTATCTGCTCTAGCATTCTCTGACTTGTTTGCAAGCTTGCTCATTGTCTTCTATAGTTTTCTGGTACCTCAGCCATGAAGAGGTAAGACTAGTTGAAAAAAATGAACCATCCCCGCCTCACTCAAAATTTTTTGAAACACTGAACCTACCTGGCCAAGATGTAACAAATTTCTAACCCTTCCTCACATGCTTTCTGCTCCACTGGTTCTGGAGTTAGTACTTTAAAGATGAAATCCTGTTTAGCTGAAAGGTTGTTTTCTGGCTACCTGAGGTATCTGTACAACCTGGGATCACCAAACAAAATACCAAGAGATGGGAAATCTGAAGCAGGGAAGGGAGAGACAGGCTCTCAGAGTACCTTTTGAATTCTTTCATGTGAAGAAGCCTCTCTGAGAGTAGGTGAAATGGTGCTTTGAAGAAAAGTATAATTTCCATATCTGCCTGTGGCTTTTTCAGTATAAATGTGTAGGACATTGCTGAGGGGCAACATAAGAGACCAGTATGGATCTAGGACAACCAAAGCGGTTCAGAACAGATTAGACAAGGAGACAGATGGGCACCAATGACCCCACTGGCAGCCTGGAGATTTCCTCGTTCCTTTCCGGGGGTTCCACATTCCTTCCTGGATGCATCTTGGCTTCCTATTACAGGACCAACCATGAGAAGAGGCGTCCATGGTTAAGCTTTACAACCCTTCATCTAAATTGTAGAGGACTGCTGCTCTAACAAGTGAGAGAGGCATGTTTCTGGATACTCTTAACTACAGATCACACACTACTGTAACTATTTGCCCGACTAGGAGCTCCTTAAAGGCAGTGGCTGGCTCTTAATCATTTCTGTATCGGTAAACCGAGCAGAATGTCTGCCATTCAGTAGGTATTTTTGTACATTTTTTGGTGAGTGACTAACTGAATCAAAAAATGAATGAACAAAGCAGATTGACTGCTGTTGACTTTCTTAAAAGCTCTATTTTTGTGAGGAAGTTACAGTGCCCTCTCTATTTTCATTTTTTTATCTTCTTCAAGCTGTTGCTAGAAGGTATTCAATCAGTGTAAATTAACTAAACAGAATCACAGAACTCCAGCCATGGAAGGGAGAGCATATTGAACAATAGAAGGCTTGATTTTATTATATTGGCTTGTTCTGCATCTATCTTCAGTGTCTGGAGGACTGAATTTCTCTGGAAAGATTGACTGGAAATTTGAATTTAAAAAGAGAGGAAAAATTTGGAGGACTCAAAATGGTCAAGAGTATTAAGAATAAACATGTGTTTCTGTTGCAAAGCAAAACAAAACTGAAAGCGGCCCTCACATGCCCATTTCATAGGCTTCCATGACATTGCTAAATACACCCCTTAGAGGCTGTGGAAGAGGACTCGAAAGAGCACTGGGAAGTCAGGAATCAGGAAAGGTGGCTGTGAATTTTGCTTCTGCCACCTAAGTGATTGCCCAAAGCCACATACTAAGTGAGTGAACATGGATAAGACATTTAAACCTCTCTAGGTCCCAGTTTCCTCATGTATAATGTAGGCATTAAGTTTTTAGCATGAGGATCGGTTAAGACAATTCATATTAAAACATTTTGTAAAATATACAGCCATATGCAAATGTTAAATTTACTCCCAAATATTTTATTCCTGTTGATGCTACTGTAAATGAAACAGTTTTCTTAATGTATGGCCTTATCTTCAGCAGGGATGTACATGTATGGAAATACAAACATGATGAGCCTGTCCACAGTCAAGCTGACTGCATCCTAACTTTGAAAGTCAGTATAGGCTGGAACTTGATTTTACTCCTGCTGAAGATTAAACTAGTCAAATGCTGCCTTCAAAATATCACAGTGATCCTTTTGATAGCAGTGTTCCAGAACTTCTAATGCATTTACTGAGTTTAATTAAGACTTGTGAGAAGCAAAAGAACCAGGTTGTTACTTAATATAGTATTTTGCACTACGCATGCTTTCAGAGCATAATGCTTCAAATTGTCTTTCTAAAAGAGAGGTTTCCTGAACTGAAAGGGAACTGACAGGTTTTTGAACACCTATTACGTGCTAATGAATGTAATGAACCTACCAAAATTTACATTATTTATCCACCTGCAACTCAAGGTGTCAAATTTAAGTCACCTAAAGTCACATGGATAGTCAACCCTGGAGCCAAATTCCAACCTAGGTCCATTTGACTCAAATGGTCAGCTGCTTTTCACTGCGGGATACCACAGAATCCGAACTGAAACATTTAGAAAATCTAATGCTTGAATCTCCACATCCTTGAAGGATACTTTTTATAGCCCTTTCCATGTTATTCAAGGTCACAGTTCAATAGGAGATGAAAACATCCAGAAAGAATGATTGCCTTTAGGGAGGGGCCATAGGTGGGAAGGAGATTAACTCTTCACTGGAGAGCCTTTTGCACTTGCTAAATTTGTACCATGTACAAATATTATCTTTTCTATACAAAGAAAGCGAGCGAGAGAAAGACAGAAAGAAATACTGGTCCCGGATACTGGACCAGCTCTGCCACTCACTAGAATGACTTGGGACAATGACTTCACAGTCTTTTGGATTTTGTTTCCTTTACTATAAAATGAGGGATTAATTTGTCAAAATCCAAAGAATGTACCACATGAGGGGGTGAACCTCAATGTAAACTATGGACTTACGATGATATTGACATGTCAGTGTAAGTTCATCAGCTGTAACAAATACACCACCTGAGGTGGGCTGTTGATAGTGGGAGAGGCTGTGCAAATGTGAGGGCAGAGAATACATGGGAACTCTCTGTACTTTCCACTCAATTTTTCTGTGAACCTAAAACTGCTCTAAAAAATAAAGTCTACTAAAAAAAAAAAGAAGGGTTATATTAAATTATTTCTAAAGTTCCTTCCAGCTCTAAGATTGTAATATTCTAATTAATTCTACACAAATAATTAAAAATTCAGAAGGAGGAGTCCACCAGTCAATCTGACAGAGAAACTTTAATTAGAAATTCATTAAGATAGATGGGGGGGCATTATAAAATTACTATAACTCAATAAAAAAAATGTTTAAAAAAAGAGAAAATTTTGGAAAAAAAAAAGATTAGATGGGGGAGGGAAAGACTTGGATAATTAAAGTAAAGACTCCCTGAATCAGGAAACACAGAGATAAAATGGAAATGAGAATGTAGAAAATAAACTAATTAGGTACCTCGTAGACTTTCCTACCCTAAAATTTCTGCCTTCAGGGGGCCTTGAGCAAGCACTGTGAGGAATACTAAAAGTAACATCCCTCTGCCTCCAGTATCAGATTCTGGCCAGTTCCCTTAAGAGCAAGAAAAGGTCCAAATCAGAAAGAACTGGTATTCTTTTACCCTGCCCTAACCAGAACCAATCTCTATGCAATCTTAGCCTCTCTTCACCTCTCCAGGCAAAGAAAAAACATTAATCCCCCTCATACCAGGGAGGACAAAGGCATGCAAGCCTTCTGGAGGTTGGGCCCAGACACACAGAGGCAGAAGGAGACAGAATGGGAAGCCATCGGACTAAAAGCTATTGGAGGTGCACACCCTTTTTTGGCTTAGATAATTTTTTTTACCAGAAATAAGGTACACACATAGAAATGATGAGAATTATTTATGCAGATGAAGTACAAGGTGCTACTCCAAGTTTTCAATTCAATCCGACAACACCTGTATATACACTTGTCTTGCTGAGAACTTTCCAGCTGGCCCACCAGAGTTACGCCACTCCACTCCCTGCTGTGTGTGAAGGATGCCAGTGTAAAAAGGCCTTCCCTTGTAACTGTCCTGCCATAAAATTTTCATTCACAGAGCTGAGAGTTTATCCCTTTAAATGTAAAATGTATTTATGTTTTAACTCTTTTGGAAGGAAGTATCTCTAAAATGAGTTATACGCAATCCCTGCCTTTTTAAATGACGTACACTGAACATACCAGCCCCAACTTGCTCTGCTTTTCAAATATATACCCTTTGGGGGTATTTTTTTCTGTCTCTTTTCTTGCTCCTCTACTCTTGTCTTTGTCCCTTAGTTAGTCTAACTTCTAATTTGTTACTTTTAATTCTGCTATGGTCTTAAAAATCAGATAAGCAGTCTGATCAGGACTGTATAAAACAAAGATGAAACTGGTTCTGAGGAATTAAGGGGCCCTGCAGTTAGACTGAGATGGCAGCCAGATGGACAGCTGTCATCACACAGGTGACATGAGACATTAAACTGGAAATGTCAAGTGAGGTGCCATAGACTTAAACAGACTTAAAACTCCAAAGAAGGATACCAGACTATGGTGAGAACAAAACTATAAAAGCTCCTCATTCAGAAAGAGGGCAGAGAAGACCAAAGGTGTGGAGACCGAGGGGAGACTGACAAGGAGGATTTCTTTGGAGCTGTTGGTGAGAATGAGCCCCATTCTGCAACCCACCAATGATAAAAAGGCAACCCAATTTAAAAATGGGTAAAGGATCTTAACAGAAATGTCTCCAAGGCAGACATGCAATTTGCCAACGAGCACATGACAGGCTGTTCAACATCATCAGCCACTAGGGAAATGTGAATCAAAACCACAATGAGCCACTACTTTACTCCTACTAGGAATGTTTTTTGTTTTTTTTTAAAAGGATATTGACAAGCGTAGGCCACAATGTGGATAAATTGGAATCCTCATAGATTGCTGGTGGGAAAGTAGAATGGTGCAGCCACCTTGGAAAAGGATCTGGCAGTACTTCAAAAGATTGAACAGTCACCAAAAGATCCAGCAGTTCTGCTCCTAGGTGCCCACCTAAGAGAAATGACAACACACATACACACAAAACCTGCACATGAATGTCCACAGCAACATTGCTCATAATAGCCAAAATGTGGAAAGAATGCAAATTTCCATCAATTGATAAAAAGGTAACAAAGTGTGGTAGATCCATACCGCAGAATACTGTTTGGCACTGAAAGCTATGCAGTACTGCTTCACGATACTTTAAGATGAATCTTAAAAACATTATGCTAAGTGGAGAGCCAACTACAAAAGACTACATATTATATGTTCCATTTATATGAAATGTCCAGAATAGGCAAACCTATAAAGACAGGAATTAGATTAGCGGTTGCATAGGGCTGGATGCAAAGTGGGGAGAATGGGATCAGCTAATAGTTATGGGGGCCTTTTAGGGGAGGGCAAAAATGTTCTAAAATTAGGTTGCTGTGATGGTTGCACAACCCTGCGAATATATCAAAAACATTGAACTGAGCACTCTAAACGGGTGAACTGTGCGGTAGGTGAGTTCCATCGCAACAAATCTGTTAAAAAGAAAAGAGACAGAGAGAAAATCAGAGTTGGAAATGTTCCAAAATGCCTCTCTAAAATTAAACACTCTCCTGCACTTTCTTGTTACCAAGTGAGTTGCTGGATCAATTCAACCATCCCAGATGTTCTCCTTATTTCCCGCCATTGAGCTGTACTCTATAACTTAGTATCAGCAGAAAGTTAGTAAAGGCAACATATCCTTTGTTGCTAAATTTTATACAGTGTTTACCATTTTCCTCCAACATACACATCTCCTTTGTTTCCCCACTGCAGCTGAGTTGCCAAAACCTTGTAGAGAGAATAATTACCCTTCTACACCCCTTCCTGCTTTCAGTCCCAGTCCTTGGGCATAATCAAGTGTCTACAAAAAACTAATGTTTTGCTTGCCTCTCCAGGAAGTTTTTAATTTGCCAAACTGTTCACCAAACTATGAAGGGTTTCCCCTGCTTTGGGGGGGCAAGAAGAGGAGAAATGGCAGGATTCACTATTTCTCGATCTGTCTGGTTTTTAGAGGCTAATTAACTTGCCAGAAAGAAGCTGCTTTGATTTCTTTTTCCTCTGAAAGCAATTTGTTGACTTCTATGGAATACTCTGAGGGGTCCATATCAAAATTTAGTCATAATTAGTCCTACCCCCACCAGCACTTTCAAGTCTTTCTAACATTCCACACCTGGCTATTTTATAATTTTGCACACTGTAAATGGATGAATATGTAAAATATATCTCATAAAGCTGTCTAGAAAAAGATTTACTCTACATCCAAATGTCCATCAACTGATGACAAATAAACAAAATATGGTATACATTCATAAAATGAAATATTACTTAGCAATATAAAGGGACAAAATATTGATATATGCAGCAACCTGGATGACTCTCAGAAACATGATGCTAAGGGGGAGAAGTCAGTTACAAAATAATATATTTTGCATGATTCCCTCATGCAAAATATCCACAAAAGGCAAGTCCATAGAGATAAAGGCAGACTAGTGGTTGCTTGGGGACTGGGGGTGGGAATGGCTGTACATAGGCACAAAGAGGTCTTTTTGGGGTGATGGAAATGCTTTAAAGCTGTACTGTGGTGATGTTTTCACAACTCTATAAATTTATGGAAAAATCACTGAATTATATTTAAAACATTATTTTATGATCTGTAAAGTATATTTCAATAAAGCTGTTTTATAAAAAAAAAAGATTTACTCTAAAAAGATTTTACATAGGCAAATAACCCCATTATTAAAACAGGCAAAATATATAAACAGGCAATTTAAAGAAGAGAAAATATGAATGAACCAAAGCACACAAAATGGTTCAACCTCACTAATAGTAAGAGAGCTAACTGCTACCTAAAACCACAACACACCTAACAGATTGACAAAACTCTCTGGGAACAACTCAAATGTCTATCAAGAGAAGAATAAGCAAGTAAATGGTAATATAGTCATATAATGGAACAACATCTAGCAGTGGAAATGAATGGATTAAAGTCAGATATATTACAATGCTATTTAAATAATATTTAAGATCATGCATAACAATACTAAAAATAGCTTAAGGAATAATAAATACAAATTCAGGACAGTGGTTCCCTTTGGGTGGGAAGCAAGGGAAATGTGATCATGGATGTGTAGATAGAGGATTTCAAATGAATTGATAATGTTTAATTTTATATATATATATATGTTATTGAAGTATAGTCAGTTTACAATGTTGTGTCAATTTCTGGATAATATTTAATTTTTTAAGCTGAGTGGCTGGTGCATGAATGTTTTACTCTTTTTTTTTTTTTAGTATGTTAGACCTATTTTATAACAGACTAAACTTTTAAAGTTTACTCTAAAATGTTTAATTTACCACCATAAAAAAGAAATAAGAAATAAGGAATAAAAATTTTTGAGATGTAATTCACATTCCATAAAATTTACTCTCTTAAAATGTAAAATCCAGTGGTTTTCACAAGGTTGTATGACCACCACCACTATCTAACTCCAGAACATTTTCCTTACCTCAGAAAGAAGCCCCACACCCATAATCAGTCACTCCCAATTCCCCAGCCCCAGCCCCCAGCAACCACTAACCTACTTTCTGTGTTTATGAATTGGCCTATTCTGGACATTTCATTTAAACAGAATCATACAATGGATGGTCTTTTGGGTCTGGTGTCTTTTAAAATTAAAAAAATTATAATTTTAAATGTTCATCCATGTTTCAACATTTATCCATACTTAATTCCTTTTTATGGATGAAAAATATTCCATTATATGGATATAGCACATTTCTTAATTCATTTATCAGTTGACAGACATCTCAGTTGTTTCCACATTTTGGCTCTTATGAATAATGCTGCTATGAACACTCATGTACAGGTTTTTGCATGAACATGTTTTCACTTCTCTCATGTATATACCTAAGAGTGAAATTGCTGGGTCATATAATAACTCCACATTTAACTTTTTGAGAAACTGCCAAACTATTTTCTAAAGTGGCTGCACCCTGTTACATAAAATATAATTTTGAAAGCTATTTACTAGTATAAATGTCTTTAATAGTATTTATTATAAATTTATTGAAATAAACTTTAAAGAGTTAAATGCCATCTGGATCTAACACAATGGATTCCATTTCTGTCTAAAAATATGTACTTCATATATATTTATAAGATTGTAATCATAGAGACCATACAATTTATATAAATATTTTTTCATTTTCAGTATATATTTAGTCATTTGCAGGATTCTTTTATTCAAACTTCCTTCTTTATGATGATGATTCTATCAAAATTATAAAGTAGATTCAATATTATCGTACACTTTTAATGATACAAATGAACTTATTTACAAAACAGAAATAGACTCACAGACATAGAAAACAAACTCTGGTGATGAAAGGGGAAAGGGGGAGAAGGAGGGATAAACTAGGAGTTTGGGATTAACAGATACACACCACTATATATAAAATTGATTAACAACAAGGACCTACTGTATAGCACAGGGAACTATATTCAGTATTTTGTACTAATCTATAGTGGAAAAGAATCTGAAAAGGAATATATACATATATATATATACATACATACACACATATAAGAATATATACATATATACATAATATATATATTCAGTATATGTATATACTGAATCACTGCTATATACTTGAAACTAATGCAACATTGTAAATCACCTATACTTCAATTGAAATACATATATATATATAAAATCATACACTTTTAAGAAGCTTACAGTATTGTAAATGCCTTTGTCAATTTCTTCAAAAGCCATGCTTTCGTCAGTGGCATGTGCCACTTAGAGAATTTGAACTGTTCAACGTTAAGTGTAAATGATGAAATTGACAGAGTTTTAAAATGTACCACTTTTTTCCACTGACAGCTTATAGTTTCCAGTTTTCAAGTAAAAAGATTTTGATAGTTTGGAATTTAAGATTAGTCATTCTAATTCCTGAAGTACCAGTTTAAAAAGGCAAAATTATTTTAAAAGACTAAGCACAAATATTACCTAAAAACATTAGTGACTCAAATTACCAACCTTAAATACATCCTCAGTACAACTACTAAGTTCTTCTTCTGTCACCAAAATGGTCCCAGGCACCATGTCACTTTCTGGAATCTCTAAAGAACAAAAACCAAAATTACCCACACTTGGAACTTCACTGAATAGAAGAAAGTGGGCCTAAGGAAAGTTTTAGTAAAAAGTTTGGTAACAGCTAAAACTAGAAAATCAATATGGTTACAATATGGCACCATTCAAATACAATATTTTATGGAACATTTCACTGACTATAAACACACATTGTTATTTTATGAATCATTGAGGAAAAAAAAACCCACTGCCAAGTAACCTATGAAATATTATCACTTAGAATTTTAATTTTAAATTAATGAATGAAAAATTGAAGATTAGATTAAATGAAAATAGCAGAGTCAAGAGTTGTGTCTAGGTGATTGGTACACAGGAGTTCATTATACTATTCCTGGTAGATGCGTTTGAAAATTTCCCTATAAAAAGTTTTAAAATCAAGTTTAAAAAAGTATTTAAAGAGCTCTCTTAGATTTACTTATATAATTTTGTTATATATCATTCTTTATATAAGCTAAATAATTAGAATAAACAGGATAAAGAATTAAAACTTCATACTAAATGTCTAACTCTTCTGAAACATTTCAGTACCATTACTGATATCCATGTTTTGCCATAATATATTGTCTGTATATTCTTTTTCCACTCTACTAATATCTTCATGATTTTCTTCTAGGTCACTAACATCCATTCTACAAGTTTTAATGCTCATTTGCAGGCACGGACAATGCCATGATTGCTACCTGGCCAACAATGATCGCAAGATGCATCTAGGTATCAGAGTTGTTAAAATGTGAAAAAGATTTCTAAAATAAAAGTTTTCTTAATGTGAAAAAAGTGCATCTTGAAATTGATAAAATATGATAATTCATCTTTTAGGACATTAAAATACAACTAAACTCACTAACCAAATCTGGGAAAATTTAAGCATCAAAATGGACAGGAATGTTTGGTCACCTATTGAATAAAAAAAATATCTGTCCATCTGTACTGACCCTTAACTATTTTTTAAAAAGAGATGAGGCAGGGAGAAAAGAAAACTCTTCCTTACAGAAGAATACCAACTAACAAATCAGAAACAACAACAAAAAAAATAGAAGGTCACCAT
The DNA here is from genome assembly GCF_009834535.1 of Camelus ferus. Taxonomy (NCBI): domain Eukaryota; kingdom Metazoa; phylum Chordata; class Mammalia; order Artiodactyla; family Camelidae; genus Camelus; species Camelus ferus. The sequence continues at coordinate 64,014,791 of NC_045706.1, read as the reverse complement.
TTTATGGGCAAGAATCATCCATGGATACGAAACCACAGTACAAAGGACTACTGGGAAACAGGTATTCACACTGTGTCAGATGATCTTCTACGGATTAGTTATTAATTACAAAGGGAGGAACATAACTTTTACAGTGGAGAAATATGGCTGCTACCACCTTAATCAAATGAGCAAATTTAACATCACCTATAATGGAATAAACTGATAACATGTGGCTCAAATCAGAGAGAATAAAAAAAATGTATCATTGTATGTAGTATTCCTGCTGAAATGCTTCCCTAGATCTCATGAGGGAACAGTTAGACGAATACAAATTGAGGGACATTCTATAACCCAGGCTTCAAAAACATCAGTGAAAGGCGAAAGGCTAGGGAACTATTCAACATTAAAGAAAATTAAAAAGACATAACAAGTAAATGCAATGCATAATTCTTGACTGGATTCTCGATTTTTAAAAAACAGCTGTAAGGGAAATTCTGTGGGCAAGTAAGAGAAATTTGAATAAAGTCTGCATATTAGATTGATGCCCACAACTAACTCTCAAATGCTTCAGAAAAAATATGTACGTGTGTAGAAAGAGAGAAAGAGACTGTAAACATGCTAAAATGTTAACAGTAATTCAATCTATGTGAAGTGGACAGGGGTGGTGCAATGCTCTCTTCTTGGAACTTTTATGAAGTAGATTTCCAAAATAAAAAGTTGAGGGGAAAAAAGTAAAACTAAAGGTGGTGAATTACCACAGACTTAAGTCGTTTATTTATTTATTATTTTAAAATTTTTTTTTATTGAGTTGAACTCATTTTACAATGTTGTGTCAAATTCCAGTATAGAGCACAATTTTTCAGTTATACATGAACATACATATATTCATTGTCACATTTTTTTTTTCACTGTGAGCTACCACAAGATCTTGTATATATTTCCCTGTTCTATACAGTACAACCTTGTTTATCTATTCTGCATATGCCTGTCAGTGTTTACAAATTTTGAAATCCCAACCTGTCCCTTCCCACCCCCTGGCCCCTTGGCAACCACAAGTTTGTATTCTATCAGACTTAAGTCATTTAAATCCAAAACATGGAAGAAGGTCCTTTAGAGGGACACCGAACCAGCAGACTCCCTCCTTTACCTGCTGCGTTTAAACACCGATGAAGAGGCGCTGACACCGCCTGAAGGTGATACTTTGCTGCCAGTTGTGGGCATTCTCTTGACATGGTTATAAAGGGAGAGGTGACAACTCTGAAACTGTCACACTGTCAGCTTATCTTGAAAGTGAAATAAATCCAAAATCGAAAAGAAAAATTACATGAAGTAAATAGCAGGTTCTCTGCGAGGAGCAATTACCTTAACTAAGAAGAGAAAGCATGAATTTCTTTAATCCAAAAAATAAACTCACTGCAGTAACACTGACTCAAGAGAACTGGTTTTTTGTTTCTTGTTTTTTAACTTAACATCACAGTGTCAAAGAGTACAAGAACTGGAGAGGCTATGTTTGTATTAAATAATTTTATCAAATTTGGAAAGTACATGCTCATTATAGAAAATCTGGAAAATAAAATTTTAAGAAGAAAATGAAGACTTCTCAAATCACTATAAACATTTTTGAGATATTTTTTCCAATATGTTTTCCACATAATATTTTTTTCTTTTTAACTGAGACCACACTTAATATTTAGTTTCATGCATTGCTGAAGCCATCTCATATTGTTAAAAATTTCTCAAAAATTTTATTTCCAGACATTCAGTTTTTTTGCTCAAAATTTTGCTATGATAAATAGCACCACCAAATGAAGGTCACAGGGTCGAGGCATATAAATAAACTCAGGATCTGAAAAGCTTGTCATGTCTGAACTATCCCAGACAAAAGTCTACTTTATTTTTAAAAATAAACATTAATCTCTCAAGCTTGAGTCTAAGAACTCAAGAGAAAAGTGCATTTCGCTTCTTGGCTTAAAAGTGACTCTTGTACTTTTTACAGACAGAAGAGAATCTTCTGTCCAAAAACTGTATTTCATCTCTGACACTGCCAAAAGGAGACTCAGTAACAGAGAAGCAAGATGGCGGAGTAGGACGCTTGTAGCTCACCATCTCCCACAAATACACCAAAACTCACATCTACGGACCCACTCAGCCAACCAGAGCACCTGCTGAACTCTGACAGAACATCACCTTCTTTGAAAGACAAAGACACTGAAAGTCTTGTAGGAGAAAAGGAAAAAAGAAAGAAGAAAAAACAAAACAGTGCAGGACCAGTCCCGCGGGGAGGGAGCAGCAAAGGGAGACTAGCTCTTGTTCACTGGGTCTCTCCCCTCCAATGGAGAGGCCAACAGGACAGAGGGGGAGCCTCTGAGGCTCAGATCTTCCCTGAGCATCCCTTGACCGACAGAACTAAGTTAAACGGGCACAAAGGGTCCCTGCGACACCCAGCCCGAGACACAAGCTGGCGGCTGGGGGCCGGGACAGGCTGCCCAAGCCGGGCAGAGGACGGGGTGGCTGCACTGAGGCAGCCCCCGGGGACTGCAGGGTGCTGTGTGCTGTGGCTGGGAGGGGATATGGAGCAGAACCACCTCAGTCCCCCATAAACTGTGAAAAAAGCAAAGCAACAAGGCTGATGTGCCCTGGGGGGAGGGGCGCCATAGCCTTTGTCTCCTCAGACCCCCGGTGCCATTACTGGTGCTTCTCGTGAGAAGGGAGGCAGGGCACAGCCACAGCTGCCATCTCCTCCGGTGCGAGTGTGAGTGCCCGGGTGGGGGCGGGGCAGAGACCTGAATCTGCACCCGGGGGCTCCGCAACCTCCTAGGCAGGACTGAGACTTGTTTACAGCCCGAGGCAGATAGGATCTTTCTGCCTTGGCACCTCAGAGAACGCGCACCGCCAAGACAAACAAGGAGCTGAGATTTGGCACAGAGCAGGGGCTGGGATGTTCCACGGTCTTCCTCAAGCCTGCCTATGGAGCGCCAACCCAAGGCAGAGTGGGCAGCTGCACAGAGCAGTGGAGCAACCGGTGCTGGGAGAGGGCAGGGGCCACCCACCCTCCTGGCAGGAACACAGCACCTGACCATGGTGCTTGGAGGGAGCACAATCTGCCCACCTGCCTCACCCAAGCGCAGCATCTGACTGCGGCATCGGGAGGGGGAGCGGCCCACTGGCCACCAGCCACAGTGCCAGAGAGATATGAGCAAAATGAAGCAGAGGAACCACTCCCAATTAAAAGATCAAGAGAAATCCCCTGAAAGCACGATCAAGGAAATACACATTGATGGACTACTAGATCAAGATTTCAAAATAGGACAGATCAAAGTACTGAAGGAACTAAAAGAAATAGTGTTTAGAGATATAAAATATGTCAAAAATGAAATAGAAGCTATAAAGAAGAACCACGTAGAATTAGTAAACTGATTTGCTGAGATGAGAGCTGACCTAAAGGCTGTGCAAAGCAGACTAGATAATGCAGAGGAACGAATAGGTGACCTAGAAGACAGGACAACAGAAAGCACCCAATCAGAACAGCTGAGAGAAAAAACAATTAAAAACCAGTGAAAACACTATAAAAGACCTATGGTATAATATAAAGCATGCCAATCTATGCATAATAGGGGTTCCAGAAGGGGAGGAAAGAACAAAAGGGATTGAAAAGGTATTCGAAGAAATCATGACTGAAAACTTCTCAAATCTAAAGAAGGAATCAGATATCCAAGTACAGGAGGCTCAGAGGGTCCCAAACAGGAAGAACCCAAACAGACCCATACCAAGACATATCATAATCAAGATGGCCAGAGTCAAGGATAAAGAAATGATCCTAAAGGCAGCAAGAGAAAAACAAAGAGTGAGTTACAAGGGAACCCCCATAAGGCTCTCAGCTGATTTCTCTACACAAACACTACAGGCCAGAAGGGAGAGGCAAGATATATTTGAAGTCCTGAATGAAAAAAAGATGCAGCCTAGGATACTCAATCCAGCAAGGCTATCCTTTAGAATAGAAGGAGAGATAAAGAACTTCACAGACAAGCAAAAACTAAAAGAGTTTAGCAACACTAAACTCATGCTAAAAGAAATATTGACAGGTCTACTCTAAATAGAAAAGAAGCAAGATGCTACAAAAATGAGAAACTCATAACTGGAAAGGTGATAACTACCATGAATTACAAATAGAATAAACACAAAATTGTAAAAGAAGACATCTAAATCATTAAGAGTGGGAGAGGGAAGCAAGGAAAGCCATTGTGGAAAACAGTATGGAGAGTCCTCAAAAGACTAGGAATAGATTTACTAGATGACCCAGGAATCCCACTCCTGGGCATATATCCAGAAGGAACCCTACTTCAAAAAGACACCTGCACCCCAGTGTTCATAGCAGCACTATTTACAATAGCCAAGGCATGGAAACAGCCTTAATGTCCATCAACAGATGACTGGATAAAGAAGATGTGATATATTTATACAATGGAATACTAGTCAGCCATAAAAACAACAACATAACGCCATTTGCAGCAACAGGGATGTTCCTGGAGAATGTCATTCTAAGTGAAGTAAGCCAGAAAGAGAAAGAAAAATACCACATGAGATCGCTCATGTGTGGAATCTAAAAAAAGAAAGAAAGAAAGAAAAAAAGAACACATATACAAAACAGAAACAGACTCACAGGCATAGAATACAAAATTGTGGTAGCCAAGGGGGAGAGTGGTGGGAAGGTACAGACTGGGAGTTCGAAATCTGTAGATACTGACAGGCATATGTAGAACAGATAAACAAGATTATACTGTAAAGCACAGGGAAATATATACAAGATCTTGTGGTAGCTCACAGAGAAAAAGAATGTGACAATGAATATATGTATGTTCATGTATAACTGAAAAATTGTGCTCTACATTGGAAATTGACACAACATTGTAAACTGACTATAACTCAATAAAAAAAATGTTAAAAAACAACAACAACAACAAAATCCCTGAAGTTGATATATCTTCTAAGAAACAAATTAGAAAAGATCAAAATGTAATTGATGGTAACTAAAAGGGTGTTGAACAGTGCCTTACTTATAATAGTGTAAAATCAGAAATATATGTCCAAAAACAGGGGATAGGTTGAGTAAATTATGTTCTACCTGTATCTAACATACTATATGGGTATGTAATATTTATTTTATTACTGTCTCTCCATCAACTAGAATAAAAGCCCTCTGAAGAGAGGGATGCTGCTCTGTTGTGTTCACTGCTGTGTTCTCTCTCCCTGCAACAAGGCCTGTCTGACACATAGCAGCTGTTCCAAATAAGTAGTTGTTGAATGAACAAATAATGGATTATTTGCAGCCGTTAAACTATGTTGAACAGTATTTAATGACATGTCCACTAAATATATTCTAAAGTGAACAGAGTATGACACACTACATGGGCAAAGAACAGTTTACAAAAAAAGAAATGCAAACTGCTCTTAAACATGAGCATATGATCAACCTTGCTCATAAGAGAAAAGTAAATTAAAACTATACTGAAATAGCACTTGCCATCTATCAAGTGGCTAAAATCCAAAAGTTTTTATAACACATTGTGTGTTTTGGGGAAACACGCACTCTCATACATAGCTGGTAAGGAGCTAAAATGGTACATCCCTAAGAAGAGAAATTTGGCAGCATCTAGCAAAATGACATAGGAATTTAACCGTTGGCCCAGCAATCCATCCTATAGATAGATACACAGGCAAAAATGCAGAATGACATATACACAAGGCTATTCACTTGTAGTATTGTTACCTAGGCAGCAGTAGGGAAGGGACGGGGTTAAACCAGTGTGCTTTGTTTTGCAGAAACCAACCATTAGATTGCACAAAGTTCTAGACACCAGATGTTTCAAAAAGGTTACAATGCACCCCGTCAACAAGATGCCACAGTGCAAGCAAACACCCAAGCACCTGCTGCTTGCAGTTTTTGGCAAACTAGAGTAACCTTTGCCTCAGTATAATGCTTACAGATGATCATGCCTGCCCTTTCATGAATATGCATATGCCCCAGGCTTAAAACTTCCCTGCTCCAGTGGTTAGGAGAGACAGTGCTTTGAGAGCTAATGTAACAAAGGAGAACAAACCTGACTCCCTTTTGAATCTACTCCTTTATCTCTAACCTTTGTGCTCTGTAGCCTGAGCTTAGTCATGCTGGCTCAGTACCTTTGTAAAACAATTTTGCCTATGACAGCCCTTTCTCAATGCCCTACTTCCCAGGCTTGATCTTCAAAGGTATACTTTCTCATTCATATAGAGAAAAAAAGCTGCAAAACAGAAAATATCATTTGTCCCCTTGGAGGTTTACGGGAACATCATGACTAGACCTACGTGGACAGCTGCAAGAACCAGGGTCTGGCCAGCACCAAGAAGTTTGTAACAAGTCACACTTTCTCCCCTTTTAGTATAAAAGAAGCCTGAATTCTAACTCCAGTAAAACAATCCTTTGGGACACTAGTCCACCATCCTCTCAGTTTGCTGGCTTTCTGAATAAAGTTGTTATTTCTTGCCCCAGCACCTGTCTCTCCATTTATTGGCCTGTCTGCCCCTCTGTATGAGCTTGGACTCAGTAACACTATCTCCCTGACTTGTCACAAGTGGTAAATACTTCTGCTTTAAACGAAAGTACTTGGTGTGTTCATTGGCTAAGCACCCCAAGTGATGGACCCACTGAGTCTGGTAAAAGTATTTCTTACATTAATAAAAGCTTGAAACAACCCAAATGTCCATTAATAGAGAAGTGATGAATTAACAGTGGCATATCCACTATGCAGCTAGAAAAGGGAAAGAGGAAGATTTCCATGCACCACAATGCAGTGATCACTAAGACTCTGAATTTAAAAAGTAAGGTGTAAAAGAATGTGTGCTAACTTTTGTGTAAGAATGGGAAGGAATATGAAATATATTATTTGCTTTCATTTTTTAAAAAAGCAATGGAAGAACAAATTAATAAGTAACTGAAATGAGTTATTTACACAGAGAGGGAGAGATTAGTGGGGAGGAGACAGGTATGATTGTATCCAGTTTTAGAGTTTTTGTTTTGGAGCCCTGTATGTCTTTTATAGTTAAAAAAAACCATTTAAATAAAAAGAAAATTCAAAATATTCCTAAAATAAAAAACAATGAAACTAATAATTCTATACTTTATATCCAAGGTTGCCAAGCAACAACCTGCAGGTCAAATCTGGCCCACCACCTATTTCTATAAATAAAGTTTTATTGGAACACAGTCATGCTCATTTATTTACATATTATGTATGGCTGCTTTCAAGATACAATGGCAGAACTGAATAGCTGTGACAGAGAGAGTATTAGTCACAAAGCCCAAAATATTTACTGCTTGTTCCTTTACGGAAAAAGTGTGCAGGCTCCTACTCTAAACCAAATTAGCAGCATTACTACACAAAGAATTACTTCAAGTGCCTTGAAATAGAGAACCCTGTACATCCTGAGGACAATAAATAAACAAAAATCCCTTAGAAACAATAGATTTGTTGATGTTGCTAATGTAGGATTTATTTTAAAATATTATAGTAATGTGTATGCATGAATATGTGACTATGTGGTATTTAGCCTCAATATTTGTTGTGTGTATATATATATATATATATATATATATATATATATATAAAATTACATTAATTTCATTAATCTTCAGATTAATCTATTGAAGATTTCAATATCTTCAGATAAGGGGAAAGAAGTACAAATATAAAAATATAAAATATAGTAAAGAAGAATGGCTAGGAGGACAAACGTGAGAAAATATCTGGTACATAAATTTTCCAGGTAAAATTCCTTTAATCTTTCTATAAGCTTCAAAATTTTCAAAATAAAATGTTAGAAAAAACTTAAACTCTACATTTCATTTTAATTGGAAATATCAGTAAGAACTCTTGGCTTATTTTTAGTCTTCTGAAAATCCACATATTTCCTAGCTCTAATCATTGAAAAAGTCTGGAAGCAATGGCATTCAGTGGCAATAAACATTTCTAGTGTCTATCTTGTGGTTTCTACCACTTCTTCTTAAAGAGAGTTGTTTTCAAGACTAGGGCAAGAAATGTATACGATGATGAGTCTGGGATATCTTGTCATGTCTGAAAGCAAAGAAGCAATCAAAGGCACTTGGGGCACATGAAAGAGTCCCCCAGCCAACTTGAAGTGGCTCCCACAGGCCACAAGTGGGACAATTTAGCAAGAATAATGAGTACAGTAATTAAAACATACCATAAATACAAAAAAACCCCTATTAGTCCACAATAAAACAAAACAAAAAAAATCACTCCATTGGCTACCTTTGGAGACTGCTAAGACACTTAATGTGTTATTCTGAAAATTCAATAAAGGAACAGAATGAACCTAACCGTACTAAAATGCATATGCATGTGTGTGCACACAGAAAAAGATCACAAAAGCTATACTTCAAAGTATTAACAGTGATGATCTCTGGAAGGCAGGGCTTTGGGTAGTTTTTCTTTTTTGCTTCACTGTATTTAAAATTTTTATCTACAGTAAGTATGTATTGTTTCTGTACTAAAAACATATTTTAAGGTTACAAAACAGTATGTAGTATATGAGACCGCTTTTGTAAACAAAATATATATATGTATTTCCCAAAATGTTATCTCTGGGTAGTGTGATTAAGGTCATTTTAATTTTCTTCTTTTAGTTTCTCTGTATTTTTTTTAAAGCTTTACTATAAGAAATATTAACTACTTCTATAAAGAAAAAGGAACAGTAACATTTTTCTTTCAAAATAATGAGAATCAGAATAGGAAGATTTTCCAGTTCTGCTCTAACACTGTCCAGGCGAAGTGTTCTAACCCACCGGCATGAGTATCTGCTTCCTTTGGCTTATACCTAAAAAGGAAATGAGTGCTCTCATAGCTTGTTGCCACTAACCATTAAGATCACTAAACAACTTCTAAGTGACTTCCTGTGACTGTATACGATCTTGAAATTCAAACATGGGACACAAAGAAAGAGATTTCAAACAAAAGCTAATTGCCTTTTTTTCAAGAGCCCCGTAATAAAGCAGTCTTCTCTGCCCTCTACTGGTTACAAAAATAAACTCTACTTGAAAATAAATAAGGCATTCTCCTAAAGCAGCATTTCCGGAAGTGTGGTATAGCGACTTAGGTTTTGAGGCCCTTCTCAAGATTCTCTGAGTCTGCAAAGTCAAAACTATTTTCATATTAATACTAAGACATTATCTTTTATGCTGTTATTCTTTCTAGAATGTACCAAGTGCGAAAAGTTCATTGATATGAACTTACAAAGTTACCTCTTGTTGAGCTTTAACAGAATATAAAGAGGAATATACACAATTATCTGAAAAGATGATTGAAATCTCCTTCCTTTCAAACTACATATCTGTGTGCATTTAGATTTTCTTCGTCTATTTCAATCAAAACCACCTGTCAAGACAAACAGAACAGAGAAGCAAATATGAAAATCCAGCTGTCTTCTAACAAGCCAAACATTAAGAAGATTTGCAAAAATGTAAAACGTCACTCAAGTGTAAAACAATGCCTCTCTTCCTGATAAATTATTTTACGTTGCTAAATACATTTTTCATTAAAAATGTCATTATGATAACATGTAACAGGTTTGTTATTGTTATATTTAAATAAATTTAAATGGTTTCTCCTTAAGCCTTAATTTCTAGTATGTTAAACACTGATACACATAACCCACATAAAAACTTCTCGAACTCCTCAGCACTTTTAATTTTTTAAATTTTTTAAAGTTTTTTTTTAATCCTTATCTTAAAAAATTTTTTTCTTACTCTTCTTTTTGGAGGGGATAATTAGGTTTATTTATTTATTTTTTTAAATGGAGGTACTCGGGATTGAACCCAGGACCTAGGCATGCTAAGCCGACCCTCCACCACTGAGCTATAGTTTCCCCTCCTCAGCACTCTTCAAGACCGCAAGAGTGCTGAAGCCAAAAAGTTTCAGATCTGCTGCCTTAAAACAGTGCTCTCCAAATGACAGCCATATAGCACTTCCACAATTCTTGCCATTTATCTGAGTACCAGTTGTATTGTTACTTGCTTATTTCTTCAAATTAAATCATTTTTAAAATCTTAAATTAGTAATAGTTAACACACTGTCCTAAGGGCTTTCTGTATTTGATTCAATTGTCACACCAACTCTGTAAGGTATAGAGTATTATATTCTTAGTTTCCAGATGAGGCTAAACTGTCTGCCCCAGTGCATATTCAGCTCTGGCAACCTGGCTCCAGAACCCAAGCTCTTGATCACTACTATGTGCTATTCAGCCTCAAAATGTTTCCCTGCAGACTGCCTAAGACCACACCTACCACACTGTGAAGGAAAAGCTGGGCTGAAATCTAAGTGTAATAAGTGTCGGATTACTGATCTGATTTCTGCTGGGCTAACTTGTAAATCTAAGTTAACAAGTGTCGGTTTGCCGATTCCCTGCTCATGTTTTTTTTTACTAGCCAGCTGGATTTTCAAAGAGACATATCTGGCCTTGAAATGTTGCTTTGCTGCCTCCCTGCCTCTACTTTTGTGATAATGATGCTGCTAAAGCTGTTCCATGACTATTGGCTGAATACCCCAAGCTTGTAATTAACCCTATAAAACCTCATGCACACGTCTTGGAGGCGCTCAGAGCTTCGGAGCAAAAGCCCCTCTGAGCCCGCTGGCGTAATAAATCTGAGTACTCCAACCCTGAGTGGTGCTTGTTTCTTGCTGGCCTGTCATTTCCGTAACAACACTTTGGGAAATGCTGCCCTCAAAAACAGCATTATTTATTCTTCCCAATCACCAATTTAAATGTCTATGCTTTGTGACATTTAAAAGCAGACTTCATGATTGTGTGGTACTGTTTATTAAGTTCAAAGTGCAAAGCAATATGGCATGCAAGAATAAGGGTGATACAGCTTCATTATTTACAAACTATCAACATTTCCAGCCCTCCCTCGCACTGCAAAATTCAAATTTAATGACAGAGTTCAATGAATATATTTTTAATATGGACAGTTATTTTGTAGGAAAACTATTGCTAAGATGACTTCGAGCAAAACTTCACTAAAACTGACAAACCCCTTTCAAATACTGCTTAACACACTCCTTAATAATGGAGGTGGCGATATTCTTATTTGCTCCATAATTGAGAGTATAAATGGAAGGCAGGGGAAAAGAAAATGCTTAATGCAGCAGAACTTTTGATGGCTTGAAAGGGAAAGACTTGGTATCCTCCTTCCGTCCTGTCTATTCAATTCCCACCTAGACTGAATTCTTCTTGCTGCCTCTATAGTCCCATCCTTTGACAACTTCTTTTCTATCCAACTGTTACCTGTACCATCCATTCACCACCAATATTATCCTGCCATGTTTAATATCGTTGGTCTATATATGTGGTACCATCTCTCCAAACAAACAAGATGCTTGAAAGCACAAGTTGTTTTATATATATATATATATATATATATACACACACACACATATATATATATATCATATATTTATTTCTATCTCCAAAAGCACTGAGGATAGAATACTATATACAGTTGGCTCTAAGTAAATACTACCTCAAAAGTAGTCAATTTAAAGACAGATCAAGGGGGCAGGGTACAGCTCAGTGGTACAGTGCATACCTAGCATGCATGAGGTCCTAGGTTCAATCCCCAGTACCTCCATTAAAATAAATAATAAACCTAATTATGTCCCCCTCCACCAAAAAAAAAAAAAATCAACTTAAAAAAAAGACGGGTCAAAAGAAGTTTAATCTAGCAGGATGTAATTTTAACAAATACTTTCATCCTGTTTCAACACCCTCTGCCCATCAGGAACATCTGAATACTTATTAAGCACAGATAATTTTTTAATTCCCTCAGCAGCTGATACAAAAGAAAACAGCAGAAAGAGTCACACAATATATAATAATCTATGTAAAATACTATCATTTTACTGCACTATTTAAATTATTCTTTTTCAAATAGTAATGCTTGAATTCTAAGATACATGAGTACATGTATGTAACTCCACCACACATTCTTTGAGAGTTAGGGTCTTCTGTAAATGAAGTATATGAGCTTTGTGACGATGATTATATCCGGATTATTTTTACTTGTCTCTGTTCTCAGTCATGTTCTAGACAGTTGCAGTTGCTACACAAGTGACCTCTCAATTAGCGAGTTTTTTTTTTTAATTAGCAAGTTAAGACTGTACTTTCCAATTTAATTGTTCACTGGGGCAAAGCAGTACAGTTGTCATACTATAGTGGAGAGGGTCTGAGTTCAAATCCTAGCTCTACCACTTAGCAGACTGGCATTGGGCAATGTCCAATATACTGCACCTTGGTTCCTTTATCTGTAAAATGGATTACAAGTAATACCTATCTCATGGGATTGTTGTGAGGGTAAAATGACACATATGTAAACAGCAGGCTCTGGAGAGGGATACTTAGTAGGCATTTAATTACTGCAACTAATAACTTTTTACTTGCCCGAAGTATGGTAGTTTCGTTCGCAGTTTTGGAGAGTGGGTAATCTCAAAATCAGAGACTGGGAACGTCACGGTCATGTACCTTACCTCGCCCACTCTACAAACCTCTTCCTCCAAAGTATACACGCTAATTACAAGTAGGGCCATATTTCTTGTACATCTTTCTCAAAGCTCCGGGTAACATCAGACGCTCTATACTGAATAACATGCCTCAGTTTGAGAAGGGGGTTCCACAGACCTTTGTTCTAGGTCCGTGTTCTGTCCCTAATTTGACTATGTGATTTTGGTCAGGTTACTTAATTTCTTTAGTGAGTCGTGGGTGTGTCCTCCACTGTAAAAACTAAAAGGAGAGTGACAGGCTACATCACTCTAAGGTCCCTTCTAATTCTAAATTGAGAAGATCTTAACACACCAAGAAAGATTAAAAGTGACCGTAAATCTCTCCCATAGACTGTAAGTCCCTAAATCCTCTCCCAAATCCAGCTCAAACGTCACTGCTTCTTTTTCTGGGCTCCTTGGCATTTTGTACAAATCTCCAGCGTCCACATCAGACCCTGCGCCCTCAAGAGGTCGGGCCCTCTCTGAAGCAGCTTTTCAGCAGCAGCTGCCTGAAACCCTGCCTTACAGGGCTGCAGTAAGAACTGATGAGAAAGATCCGTTCTCTCACCTCCCAGGCTCAGCAGAAGCTTCAGCGCCTCCAAAACCCGCTCCAGACCACACGTTTCCAGAGCCCCGCCGCCCGCAGCCTGCTGGGGTGCCTCGCTGACTAGAGTGGAACGCGCCACTTGGCGATCTGCGCAGGCGCCTAGGCCGACCGGAGCCGCTGCCAGATTGAGTGTGGCCGAGGCCCTCGGGGCGGGGCCTGAGGCGTGGGGCGGGGCCGACTTAGTCGGGAACGCCCCCTTCACAAAGAACTCTTCTCAGGCCCCCTGCACTCCCGGGAGGGAGGAATAAACATAGGTAACACAAACTAAGTACGCGCACAATTTCAGAAACTCAATAGATTAACGTCTATATAAAGAAAAAGGGTGAGAAAAGTAGTTTAATCATGAAATAATATGCATTTCAGTATGAAAATATTCGGGTATCAAAACGCTGAAAGATTCATAGTGAAGTAAACAGATGCTGCACCTTATAATGAAGTTTGGGGATATGCAACTGCATATTGTTGAATTTCTTCATTATTGAGTTTAAAAATAAGTACTAAACACATCCATCCATTATGAGTAGCTACAAATATTGTTATTGGATTTGATTTTTGTTATTGAAGTACAGTCAGTTGCAATGTGTCAATTTCTGGTGTACAGCACAATGTCCCAGTCATGCTTATACATACATATATTCGTTTTCATACTCTTTTTCATTAAAGGTTATTATATAATATTAAACATAGATCCCTGTGCTATACAGAACTTTTAAAAAATCTATTTTTATATATAGTGGCTATCATTTGTAAATCTCAAACTCCCAAAATTATCCCTTCCCACCCCCTTTTCCTGGTAACCGTAAGATTGTTTACTATGTCTGAGAGTCTATTTCTGTTTTGTAGATGAGTTCATTGTGTCCTTTTTTTTTTTTAGATTCCAAATATGAGTGATATCCTGTGGTATTTTTCTTTCTCTTTCTGGCTTACTTCACTTAGAATGACAATCTTTAGGTCCATCCATGTTGCTGCAAATGGCATTATTTTATTCTTTTTTATGACTGAGTAGTATTCCATTGTGGATATGATTTCTTAAACTTTTTTTTTTAACATTTTTTATTGACTTATAATCATTTTACAATGTTGTGTCAAATTTCAGTGTTCAGCACAATTTTCAGTTATTCATGGACATATACACGCTCATTGTCACATTTTTTTCTCTGTGAGTTATCATAACATTTTGTGTATATTTCCCTGTGCTATACAGTGTAGTCTATTCTACAATTTTGAAATCCCAGTCTATCCCTTCCCACCCTCCACCCCCCTGGTAACCACAAGTCTGTATTCTCTGTCTGTGAGTCTATTTCTGTTCTTTATTTACGCTTTGTTTTTGTTTGTTTTTTTTTGTTTTTGTTTTTTAGATTCCACATATGAGCGATCTCATATGGTATTTTTCTTTCTCTTTCTGGCTTACTTCACTTAGAATGACATTCTCCAGGAGCATCCATGTTTAAACTTTTTTTATTGAAGTATAGTCAGTTTACAATGTTGTGTCAGTTTCTGGTGTACAGCACAATTCTTCAGTCATACATGAATACACATATATTCATTTTCATATTCTCCCCCACTGTAAGCTACCACAAGACACTGAATATATTTTCCTGTGCTGTACAGTATAAACTTGTTCATCTATTTTATGTATACCAGTCAGTATCTGCAAATCTCAAACTCCCAGTTTATCCCTTCCCACCCACCTCCCCCCGGCAACCACGAGTCTGTATTCTATGTCTGTGAGTCTGTTTCTGTTGGATATGATTTCTTAAATGAAATAAGTAAAATTCCCAATAAAAGTTGGATCTTTACTCCATTTACATGCATTCCCAGAAAAATCAGTGTCTATTAAAATCATGCCTCATCAAGATTGAGTTAATATGTAAAACAGAATGGGTTGGAGATTCACATCATTGAAAACAGGTTTTCACCTACATGAATCCTGATGGGACATTCAAAAGTCATGTTGACTGAAAGGCTTGCTGCAAATCCAGGACAGCGCTTCTGAGGGCAAGACCTTTAGCATGCCTGCCACTTCTTTCACTAAAAGTCAATAATCTCACATATCATGTCACAAGCTCTAAAAGCTACTTTACAAAACTGCTCCCAAGAGGACGTCCTGCTTCTCCTTGAGATCCCCTGAGCTAGCCTGCGTTCATGAGTGATGACTGCTCTTTAGCATTTAGCTGCTGGAAATCTTGGGAAGTGAGATGTGGGTCTTCTCAGTGAGTCAGACCCCTTCCTGGGCACTCCTATTTCTCTGGGCTCCAGCCCAAATCCATTTCCTACTCTCTAAAATGAGAAGATAACAGAACCATTTTCACAAGCCTATCCTGGGGAGTTAAAATGACACTGCTCTTAAGTATTTAGCAATGCCTGCCACAAAGGGGATGCACATGCAGGGAGCAAGGTGTATCTTCCGGTGGGCAGATCAAGCGAAGGAGGCCCACAAATCCCTGGAAGCAGGCTCAGGGATGGCTGGGCAGGGAATTCGAAGGTCTCAAAACCGGAGTGTGGTGTGAGTGAGGATTTGGGATGTCCTTAGCCCAAGTCTAAGGACAGTACTGGTGTGGGATTTACAAACGATCAGAGGGTTCCCAGAGCTGAGACTCCTTTATCCCAAAGCATTATGGCACCAGATTTTATCTTCCTGGCTCCATAGGCTCAGATACCACAAAGTGACATGCATAATCTTGAAAGCAATGTTATAAAGATTCTATAAAAATTTTTACAGCAAGAAAATACATCCCTCATGGAACATTGGGTTATTTTAATACATATAATAGGATATTGGAGGTGTGCCCTGTATCTAAAAAAAGTGAGGCATTCTCAGACCTCTCCTGGCCTAAAAAATTATTCAAAGGGGATTTAAAGTACCCTATTTTTTAAAAATTCAGTATTTACACTCATGGAATTTTAGTTTATAGGAATTGAATTTGGGTAGCCCCTTCCTCAGTTGGTTCTGGGCAGCTCTGTTAAAACACAGAAGTACAGCTGGGAGACCCCTGCTAATAGGCTATTAAATATCCATCACAACCAATACCCACCGGAGCTACATGCGATGAACCGTATGGGGATGTTCAAGACACACACAGAGGCCTGTATTCATGTACAATGTGTTCCACTGATTTGAAGTTGGCCAACAAGGAGCCCATGAGCAGGAACTTTAGGGTCAGGAGACGAACAAGCTATCTAAGCAGGCGGTTTGCCTCAGTCCAGAATTAAACCAAGCCTAAAGCATCCAACAGTTACTTATGGTTGTTTTTGTAGAAACAGAATTTCTATAAAGACCCCAGCAAACTGAAGGTTCTTGTGGGTTCTTACCTTCTAAAGCCACATTTGGTAACTCTAGTGGTTGCATTCCATTTCCTTAGGTGACTCCTAAGTTCTTACCCTATTTGTCTCAAAACCTTAGTCACTGTGATAATCCCTACCACCCACTCCACAGAGGTCACTGAAGATTGCTGATTCTAATTTTTTTGCAGGAGGTAATTTGGTTTGTTTTTGTTTTTTAACGGAGGTACTAGGGATTGAACCCAGGACCTCAGCACGCTAGGCAGCAGCTCTGTCACTGAGTTATACCTTCCCCACACTAAGTCTTCATTTATTTTAAAAGTTTTCTCTTTTTATTACCACTTCCATTTTTGCACCAATCAGATCCTTGTCACAGAGGAAGAACTTTTTCTCTACCCTCTATGTCCTGAATATAAGGGCCTGTTAATTAAACTGACAAAAAACAGATCAGCAAGAGGAAAATGCAGGTTTATATCCACCTCTGAGGGAGTTCACAGAGAAATGTGACTCAGGTTAGAATTGAGGGCTTGATACATCATCTTAATAGGGGAAGGGGAGGGAGACAAAGGGCACTAATGGGAAAAACAAATGACTTTGGGGAAAGATAAATCAACCTGTAGGAGAACAGATGGGAGATAGGACAGTTTTGTGACAATATCTGTTTAAGTCATTTCTTATCCCAGTGGAGCCAACTGCTACTCTGTGGTGATAGGAGTCAATCGGCTCTGGTTTTGGAACCCCAGGGGAAGGGACTTATGACTGTTGAACTCTTTTGGGAGGCTCTGCTTTTAGGTAGATAAGAGTCCAGTGAAAAAACAAAACAAAAAAAATACCAAAACTCCTCCAAAACAACACCACCACCCTCACAGGGGTACATTCTGGATCCTCTCATCTTTTTTTCAGCCTCCAAAGCCTCTTCACTGTCTCTGGTCCCCTCCCCAGAGCACCACCTTGGATCATATAGTTCTCTCGCTCAAAGCACTTGAGTGGTTCTGTCTGACTCACTAAATCCAGTTCAAAATGAAATGCTTTGCCTTTTCTCCCCTAACATCCTCTTTTTGCTTAAATGATTCCCTCTACCCCAGACTCCCGAGCTGTGGCCCTCACTCAACAATAAAAATGAAAGCTAACATTTAACAGAGCACTACCACGAGCCAGGCACCCTGCTAATGCTTTAAACATGGTCAGCTCATCTAGTGGTCACAGTGACCCTCTGGTGAGGTAGGTTCTCCTTCTTTTGGAGATAAGGGAACTGAGGTACAAAAAGGTTAACTAACTTGTCTAAACTCACAGTTGGGAAGGACAGAACTGGGATTTGAACTCAGGCAGCGAGGATACCAGGTCTTGATGTTTTCACCACTTACTGCCCTGCCAGTACCCATGGAACCAGCATAAAGGAAGCAGGGGCACCGTTCTCCAGGACCCCGGCTTCTTCTGTGTAAATATTCAGAAGTGGAATTGTTGGATCATATGGTAATTCTTCGATTAGCTTTTTTAAGAACTGCAGATTGTTTTCCACTATGGTTGCACAGTTTACATTCCCACCAGCAATGCACAAGGTATTTAGTTATCTTCACGTCCTCGCCAACATTTCTCTGCTTTTTGGCCGGTAGATGTGGAGTGGCATCTTATTTTGGTTTTGATCTGCACTATCCTAATGATTTGATTTGCATTTTCCCTAGTGATATTGAACATCTTTTCGGTGCTTACTGGCCATTTGCATTCAAATCTTTTGCCAATTTTTGAATTGGGTTTTTTCTTTTTTTTGCTACAGTTTTTTAAAAAAAATCTGAATATGTGATTTGCAAGTATTTTCTCCCATTCTGTGTGCTGCCTTTTTGCTCTGTTAATGGTATCCTTTGATACACAAAAGCTATTAATTGTAGTGATCCAATTTATCTATTTTTTTCTTTTGTTACCGGTGCTTTACTCTTGGTGTGATAGCCAAGAAATACCAAATCCAACATCATGAAGCTTTTACCCTGTTTTCTTCTAGCAGTTTTATAGTTTTAGCTCATATGTTTATGCCTTTGATCCACTTTGAGTTACCTTTTGTATATGATGTAAAGTTACATCCAAATTCATACTGTCCTTTCCTCATTGAATGGTCTTCGCACCCTTGTTGAGTATCATTTGACCATATATACCCGGGTTAATTTCTGGCTTACTTATTTCTCTGCAACTTATTTTGAAATATTTTAAACTCAAAGAAGAACCAAAATTGTAGCTGAACACTTACCTGCCTGTCACTTAGACTCAGTCATGGTGAACTTCTTGCCACCTTTGCTTTTGTGCCACTTGTCTTGAGACACGCTTTTTTACTGAACCATTTTCAAGTTAATTTCCAGACATCATAAATTTACCCCTAAATTCTTCATTTATCTCCTAAAAATAAGGGTTCTTCTAGTGAACCATGTAACCATTATATCCAAGAAAATTAATATTTGGGAGTGTCATTACTGTAAGATCCATGTTAAAATTTTCCTTAAAATGACCCTTACAGATTTTTAATTTTCACTTGAGAATCTAATCAAGGTTCATACATTAGTGGTTTCTCAAAAAACTAAACATAGAATTACCGTATTCTATGAATTCCACTCCTAGGTATATAACCAGAATTGAAAGCACAGACTCAAAACAGTTATGTGTACACTGATGTTCATTGCAGCATTATTCACAATAGCCAAAAGGTAGGAACAATCCAAGACGAATGGATAAACAAAATGTAGTACATACACGTAATAGAATATTATTCAACGTAAAAAGGAAGTTCTGACACAGGCTACAATATGGATGAACCTTGAAAAGATTATTCTAGGTGAAATAACCTGAATTTAAAACAACAAATTATTAAATGATTCCACTTATCTGGAATGATGAAAAAGTTCTGGAAATAGAAGTGATGGTTACACAACAGTTTGAATGTGCTTAACACCACTGACTTGTACACTTAAAAGTGTGAAAATGTTAAGTGTTATATGTATTTTACTATAGTTTTTAAATTATCAAAAAAAAAAAAAAAAGTCATACCCCTCCAGCAGAGCAAAGTCATAGGCCTACACTAGGGTTTTTCAACAGCAGCATCACTGGCATTTGGGGCCTGATAATTCTGTTGCGGGGGGATGACCTTGACTTGATGCATGGGGGGATGTTTAAGCAGCATCCCTGACCTCGACTTGATGCCGGTTGCACTTCCCCAGTCATGACCATTAAAAGTATCTCCAGAAATTGCCAGTTTCTTTCCCCAGGGAGAGGGACCACAGTCGTCCCCAGTGGAGAAGCACTGTGTCTGTACTAACTTTGCTGACAATGTTGTTTGAAGCCCTGCTTTTTTCCAACCCCACTGGGCAACCCACAGTCTCCCATTGACAAGAGAATTTTATTGGTTTCATCATGTGCCACATGGATCGATAGTCTTCAAATAGCTTCTTTCTTCATATTTCAACTGAGCTCATCTACCCTTTATCTTGCTTGGGACCATGTAATCAAATAAAACAAGTTTGACAATGCTTTAACAAAATTCTTTAATAAATCCATCCATCCAATCCCCAATACCTCTGCTAAAAGTAATAATAATAATAATTTAAAAATACATAAATAAATCTAATTACCACCCCCCTCAAAAAGCCCACAGGCCAAATCTGGCTCACCATGTTTTGTAAATAAAGTTTTATTGAAACACAGCCCCACTCATTCATTTCTGTATTGTCTATGGCTGATTTCATCCTGCCAGGGCAGAGTTGAGTAGTTGCTATGGAGACCATAAGGCAAAGCTTAAATACGTTTTATGATCTGCCCCTTAGAAAAAGTTTAACTCCTAGTTTAAAATAGGAGGTATTACATTCACCTATTAACTTATACTCCTCATGTTAATCCACAAAGGATTTGAAATGGCTTGTAATGAGAACACGTAGAATGAAATGATGGTAACACAATAGTAAAAATTTAAAATATTAAGGAGCTGAGAAAATGCAAATAAAAGTAGAAAAGCAAAATCAGGGAACAAACAAATGTGAAGATCTACTTTAAGGCCTTCATACTTGCCAGAGACAAACTAAAATTCCTCTGAGCTTCCTGGTAGCCAAGGGAAAAAGAAAAATTGAGACTTAAGTCTCATTAAGAGAAAGGAAAATGCATACCAGTTCTTATGGGATCCACAGCTGTTTCTAGCACAAAGCAGTGTGCTAGACTCTACCTTTCCCAGAGTCACATACTTCAGTAAAAAACAAAACAAAACAAAACCAGAATGATGAGTCTGTAAAGTGAATAATGGCAATGCTGTTGATGAGGGATAATGGCAGGGGTGGGGGGAGGAGCTAGTTAACACATTTAACTGGATAGCTACATTCATATCAGTTGGCTTCCATCACTGTGGCAAAAGTGCACAAAACATATTTTGAGAGATGGTGGGAGAGGCCTCTATTCTGCTTGTCATTTCTATTTCAAAGGGAAAACTGAAGTTGACTTGGGGTAGCCCCAACTTGTCACTAACTCAACTTCAGTGCCCAGCACATAGTAGGTCCTCAAGAAGTGACTGACGTGGAGTAGCTCTAGCCTCTCTGGACCTCAGATTTCCCAGGAAAAATAAGGATGTATTAAAATGTAAAGTCCCTTCCAATTTCAGAATGTCTGTGAGTGTCGTATGTATGGCGTGTGCACACTGGATTTTGGCCAAACTTCTAACACAGATCAGAACTATGACGAGAGGAGAGGATGAGAGAGGGGAAGCAGGACCAGATGGAGACCTTCACCTCTAAAAGGCAGGAGGCAGGAGGCAGGGGACAGGTCATTAAGAAGGCTATCTATGGTGGTCAGACTGCCTGGATGAAAGGACAGGCTCTCCCACCTACCAGCTCTGTGACTTTGAGAGCTTGCACAACCTGGGCAGGTGTCCATATTCTCACCTGTAAAGTGCACATGATGACCTATCACCATCACGGGGCTGCTGTGAAAATTAAATGACATAATGCCTGTCAGGTACCAGCACCAGGATGGGGTCGCTTTAAAATAAGTGGTCTACAAAGTGCTTTTATCTTCAAGAAGCCCTCTCTACCAGGTATCAGGGCTGCCAGGGAACAGATGCTACTCTGAAAAGCAGTAAAGCAGTGAGCCTCACGTGGTCATCCTGCTGGACACCGTCTAGCGCTCCCTAGAATTTGTCTGTTTTACCACAAGTCTCACCCACAGACATGCCTTAGATCCATGGGGCATGAATCCATCACCGAGTGCTGTCCCTTCTCCCACTAAAATATCTACCATAGTGTGAAGAGCGTAGGCTCTGAAGCAAGACAGGCTGTGTTCTAATACAAGCTCGGCCACTAATTAGCTGTGTGAATTACTTGTGTAAATTACTTCACCTCTCTGTGCCTCGGTGTTCTCCTCTTTAAAGTGGAAATAATGATGGTACCAAACACATAGGCCTGCTCTGATTCTGAATGGAAGGTCATGCTTGTAGCCTGGCTCGCCACCAGGGCCAGGCAGTGTTAGCTACTGGTGTTATATATGACCCCCCATTTCAGGTGTGTTAGTGCCTAACAAAGTACCCCAAAACTTAGTGACTTCAACATGTAGCCCTCTGCTCTGCAGCGGGGGCAGGGCTTGGTAGGGACAACTGTCTCTGCTCTACTTGCATCAGCTGGAGGACCACTGCACTCACATGCTGGCCCTGACCTCAGCTGTCCGCATGGCTGGGTGGGTTGGGCTTCCGGGAGCATGGCGGTCTCTGAGTGGTCCCACTGCTCACAAGGAGATGGCTTTCCCTAGAAGACAAAAGGAGAAGCTACTGTGTGCCTTAGGATTTAGGCCCAAGACTGGTCCAGAGTCACTTCACTTCTGTCACCTTCTGCTGGTTAAAGCAAGTCACAGGGCAGCCCAGATTCAAGGGCACAGGACCACATAGGGTGTGGAGCTCTGGGTGGCTGGGGGTGGCCTCAGCCCCACCGGAGCCTCTGTCCTCCAAAGCTGACATCCAGCTCTTCTCTCAGAGCCCACTGCACTCCCTGGATACCCAGCCCCTGGTTCTGGCTCTGCTTTCCCATGATGTGTGGGATGCTCAGGAGTCCCCACCTCTCTGGTCAGTTTTCTGGAGTTGGTGGCTTGAGCTCAGCTGGAGCCTTGCAGCACCAAGTGATCTTTATGTTTTGGCTCAATTCAAGATGGTTTTGGGTCATGATCAATTCAGGGGACAGAGCTTTCAGGCAAATTCCGTGCTCAGTGTGTGGCTTTTCATGTGTGCTTTTCCAGTTGCAGACCATGACTCTATACCTAACTGGGGAAATGCCATCCATCCATCTATCTGTCCATCTGTTCACTCACCCACCCACCCATCTGTCCACCCATCCACCCACCCATCCATCCGTCCATCCATCCATCCAGATTCTGACACTTACCATTTCACTGGTCTTGGGCAAGTCTCTTCACCTCTCTGAACTTTAGTTTCTCCCTCTGTAAATCGAATTTAACGACACCTGCCTCATAGGGTTGTCCTGTGGTTAATTAAGATAATAGGACTTGTGAGTTGCCTGGCACATGATGGGAAACACATAGTGACTGTTATTTTCCTTCCCTATTAGGGAATAGACACACAACCAGAAAACGATGTAAAATCAGGAATTAAAGTGTGTGAAACCAAGGACAATAATACCATAAGCTCTTGCCTTGTGTTCTGTCTCGTAAACTTCCCTGGGAGTTGATATTTAAAGCCACTTTGAAAAGCTGAGTATCCCAAAATGCATTTGAATGGTTCAGTGGGGATACTGACCCTCTGTAACAGGCTCGTTTGAAATGATCCTGCATTGCTACTTCGTCTTAGAAAGATAAACAAGCAGCCCACAATGGCCGCTGTGATGTTTTCTTTTAAATCTTGCTTTCCAAATGTAGGATTTGGCTGTTGGACAGTCACTCGGGGGCTCGCTCCCCGCACATGCTCTCCCTGAATGCAGGGAGCTCCAGCTTGGAATTCCTGGGGCCTCATTAAGCCTGCTGTGACTAAGTGATCTTGCCTGGTGCTAAAACTGTTTAAAATGACTTGGCAGCAACCAGAAGTCAGGTCTCTCTGTTTTTTCTCAGTTCCTCCCTTTTTGTAACCCCCGCCTACATGTCATGAAATGAAAACATCTTTCTTGCCAGATCGGGTGCAGGACAAGCCTCCTCTCTCCCTGAAGAAGCCTCATCCTGGTCTTTCTGGAGAGTTAGAGAGGGAGGCAGAAATCTGTCCCACTGGTGTTAATCTCTCCTTTGAATGAGACTTAACTCCTGGGAAAACCTCTTCCTTGTTCCAAGTCATTCTTTCCTCTTTCCTCTTTCCCTGCCCCCCCCCCCCCCCATTAACTCTTCTCCTCCATGCTGCTGGCAGCCTCTGCCTCTGGCCTGGCCTTGCCACTGCTCTTCTCATGGACTGCCTCTGTTTCCTCAAGTTGGGATGGGGGTTGGAAGGGAAGGAGAAAATGCTAGTCCAGCCAAGGCCGTCAGAGGTTGACCACAGCCCTGTTTCAGGGGAAGGAACAGATCCCTGGTGCTGGAGGGGTGAGAGAGAATCTAGTATTAAGAAGCCTACTCTGCCAGATAGTTGAAATAATTTCTCTCATTAGATTAATTACACAATAACATGTAAATATACCTTCCTTTAAAGAAATTAGACCATTGTAAGAACGTTAAATTCCCTTGACACCCACTTTCAATCCACTCTTGTCACTCACCGTCTCCCTAGAGGGAATCACTCTTGATTTGCTGTTTTTTCTTCACAAGTGTTTTTCTAGACCCAGTGCTTAGAGCAGTACCCAGCATAGAGTGGGCATTATATAGTATAGTAATAATTCTTAGGGTGTGTGCTTTACATCAGTGCTATGAATCCACAGATCTTAAACATTCAGCTGCATCTCCCTCCTTTGATGCAGTATTTCATTTTATGAAAATGCCAGTGTATTTGATGACCCCTTTACTGCTGATCATCCTGTTGGTTTCAACTTTCACAGTTACAAACAAGGCTGCAATGAAAAGCCCGGTAGAGGTTTTCCTGGGGGTTCGGGCTGAGCGCATGCTGAGAAATGGAATTGTTTGGACCCAGGGTATTAGCATTTGTATGTTTTCATAAGCACAGCAAATGAACATAAACTTCCAAAGTGATTGCACCAAAACAGACTCTTCTGGCAAAAGTGTCCATTTGCCCAAATCCTCACCAACACTTGCTAATGATGGTTCACATTTACAAAGCACTTAGCAACATGCCATTTGTGTCCTAAATCATATGTGTATGTATTCATTTAATCCCCACAAAGACCCAGTGAAGCTGTTCTATTAGTCTTTCCATCTGATAGATGAGGAAACTGAGCACGAAGTGTTTGAGTAACTTGATACCATCAAACCTTTAATTTGTGCTAAATGACACCTGAAGCGGCCTTTCCCGCACATTTCAGGAGAGCTATCTCAGGGAGGAAGGGTTACCCCAAGTCACACAGTCCATAGGTAGACCAGGCAGGTCTAGGGGTAGCCTGGGCAACTCACAGTTGTAGAGTGCAGGTGAGCTGGGAAACTGAAAGCAGAGTGGCGCTGGTAGACGCTCCCCAAGTCACCCAAGAGGTGACTACTTAGAGGATGCTGGGGGAGGGGCGCCGCCGCACTTGCACCACGAGGGGACCTTTCCTTCCGGTCTGCGGTGGGTTGGTATCATGGCACGGCATACTTAGCCAGCTCCCTGCGGGCAGGGGAGGGAGCCGCAGACCGCGCCCTCTCGCACAGCGCCCCCTGGCGGCCCCTCGCGAGCGCGCAGCTCGGCGCCCCGGGAGAGTAACGGGCGGCGGGGAGGGCGCCCGCGAGGGCAGGGAGCCGGCGCGGGGCCGCCCCGGCGCGCGGAGATAAAAGCGGGCTGGCGGCGCGGCCGGCGCGATCTGCGCGTTCTCCTATTGATTAGCAGGGTCTGCCTGGAGGCCAGGATGCCCGAGGCGCGGGACCCGGACGAAGAGTGAGGGGAAGGGACCGGCTGGGCCGGTGGCCCCGCGCGCAGCCCCTCGCGCAACCCCGCGCCGGGCTGGGCACTGCCCGGAGGCCAGACCTTGGCCGCGCCGCTCCGGGGGCACGGGCAGCAGGCGGTGTGTCAGGCAGCGGAGGCGAGCGGCGGGCGCGGGCCGCTGCGAAGGGGCTGTGCCGCTGCAAAGACTAGAGGGGACACCTGCGAGCGCCCAAAGGTAACTCTCGGGCGCGCATGTGCGCCGCAGGCTCGGGACCTCAGCGCTCCCGCGCAGCGCGCGTCCCGCCAGCTCCCTCCAGCTGCCACTGGGGGCTGCCAGCCCCGCCTGGGGGACTGGTCTGCCGGTTCCCCTGGGCCACCCGACACCTGCCCCCGCCTTGGAAAGGGCTCAGGTGTGGCTGCAACTCCCCTAGAGTTTCCGAACTTTGCAGCGCGCGCGTCCAGGGGCTCCTCTTGTTCCGCGGAGCTCGGATGGGGGTTAGGGTCCGGCTCCGGGGTGGGAGGGGAGCCGAACGGAGGGGAGCGCCCGCCCTCCGGGGCCCGGAGCGGACAGTGAGTGCTGGCCGCGGGTCCACCAAGTCCAAGGCTGGGGCGGCGGAGACCCCGGTGCCCGGCCCCGCCCGCAGGTCCTCTGCAGAGGGATCCTGGCCCGCGCCCGGCGCCGCCTCTGCGGCTTAACCGCCTCGGAGCGGGGTCATTCATTCTCTTCGCCTGCCTCTGTCACTAACTTGGACCCAGGGGCCCCGACTCAGAGTTTTCCAAAAGTCGTGGCGGAACCTTAAGGGGAGCTGCTTGCGGAATGCGGCGGGCTTGGAGAGGGCTCCAAGCCGAGAAACGCGCTGAAGCCGTTGGCGGCAGCCTGAGGTCCGGCCTCCTTTGGGCCGTGGCCCTTCCAGTTTAACCCTTGACTGCCTAAAACGATCCCTGTTGATTGTCAGAAACATAGTGATACAACCCTTTAGCAGCGCTCCCCAAACTCGCTGGAACCTAAAACCCACGTGCCCCGCACCCACTTCTTGTTAAACATGCAGATTCCCGGGCCCCACCCTGACCTTTCTGGATAGGCTCTGGGGAAGAGCCTGTGAGGTTGTGTGTTTAAGGACTTCTCTAAGGGACTGTTATGACAGCGTGCGTCTGAGAAGCCTTGCCTGTAAACCGAATGGTCAGCCAGGCTTTACCAGGATGGACGCCAGGCTCCGGTTCCTTGAAAAGTATATCCTGGAAAGGTCTGATAAAGGTGTAAATGTGTCAAACAGCTTGAAGGATTCTTGTCCAGGTGATGTTAAGGATGGCACAAATACAAAGGTTTGTTTCGCAAAGGGTTTGAGGTAGCTTATAACGTGTAATAAATATAACAACTAAATTAGATCCTACATTTAAGCAGGTCGTATAGAGAGAGAACTGAGTTAATCTGACTGTAAGACAGTATTTGTGGTTAAGGCTTTTGCAGCTAAAACCAAATATGAACATTTACATGGTTTTCATTACTCCAGAGCAACAGTTTTCCTAGCTTTGATTTAAAAAAAGAATTTTGCATGTGGGGCTTCATGTTTGGAGGGAGGAGACCGAGGGCCAGCATGTCTTGGCTGTTGCGGTGGCCAGGGCTGCAGTAGGATTCAGAGGGTAGGGTCCAGCTGCTGGGGGCAGCCCAGAGCAAAGCAGGAAGGATTTCACTGGGGAGCTGGCTGCAGCTTTACTCTTTGCTGACCATTTCTCAGTAAACCCTGCAGGGAGTTGGAGCCAGAGTCCCAGAAGTAAGGATGGATTTGCAAGGCCTTGATTAGGGAGGACTCAATCAGCAGGCCTGGAAGGGAGGCAGGGGCATCTCCTGCCAGGGTTGTCTTCTGGGGCTGGGGGCCCCAGGCTATACCCATCCAGGTAATGACCAGGCCTGGTGTAGGAATGTTTCCCAGTTTGCCCCCATCCTGCCACGCATCCTAAGGCACAGCTAGCCACAGCAGCCCGTGAACAGGGACCCAGTCTGAGGGGCCCACAAATTCCCAAAGCCCATGTAGATTAGCAGAGCTGGCCAAGCCTGGAGCAGGAGGGGCTGGGGAGCATTGTGGTGTCAGAGTGATCCTGCCCTGTCCAGAGCGGGCAGCCAGTCACTGGCAGGCAAGAAGGATGATCTGCAGTTCAAGGAAGGCAGACATTTAGTTTTTAATGTCAAATCTTCAAATGTTTGAATGTCGTCACCTCATTTAACACATTTGAAGCCATGTGGCCAGTCTGGCTAGGCAGGAGACAGTTTGGACCATTGTTCCAAATTGGTACTGCTGCAAACAGGGGGCAAGTTTCCTTTGCTCATAACCTTAGAAATGGTGAGTTATCGAAGTTTGGATGGTTTTTCACTGCAAGACTTCTCAGAGCTTCCAACACATTGGTACACTTGTGCAACTCCAAATCAGGTGGATGGTAGATACAGTCGCCAAACTTTGGCCCCGGCAACTCGCCTTTCGTAGAGCATATTCCAGCAAGTACATCTTTGAACACACTTTGAGAAATGCTGCTTTGGACTGTGACTCAGTTGTCATAGCAGTGACGCAGCACGCCTGTTTGGGGTGTGTGGTGTGTGTTTAGCTGTTGCAAGGTACCTGTGAAGAAGCTTTCTGACTTTCCAGTTTGCGGGTTTCTTTTAAAATTTAAGATCAAAAGAGAGTCCATTAGTCATTGGTATAACTTTTCCCAAGACAACAGCTGTTGTTCTTGACTTCGTTCTTGGATATTTCTGAATCAAAATTTTTACAACAGGGTAGTTGACCATGTCATCCCTGGGTAAAAGTGTACTTGATAAAGCAGGCAAACTCAAACAATAAACCCCATGAAGAAAGCAGCAAAACTACAGCATGTGCTGGAGTCACCATAGTGGATCTAATCAACATGTCTTTAAAATCTGAAGCCTGGCTCTCTCTCCAGGGGACACTTGCTCTCCTGCTAGTGGTGGAGCTGCAGGCGGGCAGCCTGGACCTGGGGAGGGATTGCTCCAGGTGCGTTTTGGGGCTTGATATGCTGTGATATTAATCACATTTACTGTTACCTGTGAGACATTGTTACAAATGGAGCCATCCTGGGTCCCGGGGGCTTCTGCAGAAGTCAAAAGTTCA
Organism: Camelus ferus; assembly: GCF_009834535.1. NCBI lineage: Eukaryota > Metazoa > Chordata > Mammalia > Artiodactyla > Camelidae > Camelus > Camelus ferus. Next base: position 63,986,264 of record NC_045706.1, on the reverse strand, counting down.
GCGAGGGGGCTCTGATGTGCAGAGAAGGATTACACCCTCACGGACTTGCTCTGAACTCTGAAGACACTGATTTCATTGTTTCTGGGAGATGTTTCCAGGTGCTTCTGCTATGTTGAGCTCTGTGGTGGGTCTGTTCAGTGGCAGATTTCATTTGCTTCAACTTTGCCTCGTGGCCCAAGGCTGAGACTTGGAGGAAGAAGTCGTACAGGAGGGCAGCACCAAGGCAGCTTTTGTTCTAGGCCAGGGAGGGGGCAAGGGCAGATTGCAGGTCCCTGAGACCTCTGAGGTGCACTGGCCCCCTGCTGCCAGTCTTTGCCCCTCACGCTTCCGGGTGGTCTCAGCACTAGGAGCCCTCCTGTCTTCTGGGATCTTGTTCCCTGTCATGTCCTGACTGTCCCCAGTACTCTCACCCTCCCTTCCACTGGCTCCTTCTCTCAGCCCACAAACTTGCCTCAGTCATTCATCAGAACATTTTTTTTTAAACCCATCTCTTACCCTTGTACATGCCACAGCCTAGCCCACGTCTCCTTCCCTCCATCATCAGCCCCCAGGAGCAGTCTGCTGGTCCCTGCATCCCCATTCTGCTCCTCCTACCCTTGTCCCTGACACCCGTGCCGGTGCTGGACCTGGTGAACCATCCCAGTGCTCTGAGCATTTGAGAGCTGCCCACACCCCTCCTCTCGGACAGCCCCTGCCCAGCCCTTCCTGCCTCCCTTGGCATTATTGTGATCACCTCTAAGGAAGCAGCCCCCAAATCCTCTGCCCCCCCCCACCTCTGCAGTGCCCCCCTCCAGCCTGCAAATCCAGAATGCCAGCTGGAGTCCAGCACTCCCTCCTGTCTCTTCTCCCAGCTTCCTGGCTCTCAGCTCTGTCCCCTGCTTCATTCCCCATGACCAAAGGCTGACAGCTCCTGAGATCCTGCCCAGGGCAATGTCCCCATCCCTGCCTCCAAGGCCACTGCAATCTCCAGGGAGACCCTCATCCTCTTGACCGCGCTGGCTTTCCTGACCAGTCATCCCAAGTTCGTCCCTGCCACTTCTAGCCCACAGCCCAAGCCAGCATCCCATGCATGGCTCCTGTTACCCTGTATCCCTCCTCAAACCCCATCTCGGCCCCACAGGGCCTGCAGATGAAAGCCCAGTTTTTTTTTTTTTTTTGGTTTAACAGTTAATTTCTTTTTTTTTAAATTTTATTTTATTGAGTTATAGTCAGTTTACAATGTTGTGTCAATTTCCAGTGTGGAACACAATTTTTCAGTTATACATTAACATACATATATTCATTGTCGCATTCTTTTTCACTGTGAGCTACCACAAGATCTTGTATACATTTCCCTGTGCTATACAGTATAATCTTGTTTATCTAGTCTATATATACCTGTCAGTACCTACAAATTTTGAACTCCCCATCTGTCCCTTCCCACCCCCCACCCCCCTGGCAACCACAAGTTTGTATTCTATGTCTATGAGTCTGTTTCTGTTTTGTATTTATGTTCATCTTTTTTTTTTTAGATTCCACACATGAGCGATCTCATATGGTATTTTTTTTTTCTCTTTTTGGCTTATTTCACTTAGAATGACATTCTTCAGGGACATCCATGTTGCTGCAAATGGCATTATGTTGTCATTTTTAATGGCTGAATAGTATTCCATTATATAAATATACTACATCTTCTTTATCCAGTCATCTGTTGATGGACATTTAGGCTGTTTCCATGTCTTGGTTATTGTAAATAATACTGCTATGAATATTGGGGTGCAGGTCTCTTTTTGAAGTAGGGTTCCTTCTGGATATATGCCCAGGAGTGGGATTCCTGGGTCATATGGTAAGTCTATTCCTAGTCTTTTGAGGAATCTCCATACTGTTTTCCACAGTGGCTGCACCAAACTGCATTCCCACCAGCAGTGAAGGAGGGTTCCCTTTTCTCCACAGCCTCTCCAGCATTTGTCATTTGTGGACTTTTGAATGCTGGCCATTCTGACTGGTGTGAGGTGATACCTCATTGTAGTTTTGATTTGCAGTTCTCTGATAATTAGTGATATTGAGCATTTTTTATGTGCCTATTGAACATTCATAAGTCTTCGAGAATTGCTTATTTAGGTTTTCTGCCCATTTTTGGATTGGGTTGTTTGTTTTTTTCTTATTAAGTCATATGAGCTGCTTATATATTCTGGAGATCAAGCCTTTGTTGGTTTCATCTTTTGCAAAAATTTTCTCCCATTCCTGTAGGTTGTCTTTTTGTTTTACTTATGGTTTCCTTTGTTGTGCAAAAACTTGTACGTTTCATTAGGTCCCGTTTGTTTATTCTTGCTTTTATTTCTATTGCTTGGGTAGACTGCCCTAGGAGAACATTTTTGAGATGTATGTGAGATAATGTTTTGCCTATGTTTTCTTCTAGGAGGTTTATTGTATCTTGTCTTATGCTTAAGTCTTTGATCCATTTTGAGTTTATTTTTGTGTATGGTGTACGGGAGTGTTGTAGCTTCATTAATTTACATGCTGCTGTCCAGTTTGCCCAACACCGTTTGCTGAAGAGACTGTCTTTATTCCATTGTATGTTCTTGCCTCCTTTGTTGAAGATTAGTTGACCAAAAGTTTGTGGGTTCATTTCTGGGCTCTCTATTCTGTTCCATTGGTCCATATGTCTGTTTTTGTACAAATACCATGCTGTTTTGATTACTGTAGCTCTGTAGTATTGTCTGAAGTCTAGGAGGGTTATTCCTCCAGCCTCTTTCTTTTTCTTTAGTAATGGAAAGCCCAGCTTCTTAACCTTGAGGGTGTTACCCTGACACCCCTCTCCAGCACCCCCTCCTGACCTCCTTCCACCACCACACCTGGGCCTCTCTAGCCCCTGCACACACCACACCCTCTGATGGTGCCTTCAACTGGGCCTGAGAGGGGCCAGTTGAAGGGCGCGTCTCTTAGTGGACACTGCTGGGTTTTTAATGTAAGCCATTCCTATTTGAAGGTTAGTGCTGTGTAAATAAACCAATCAGTAAAGCACATAATGCATACTCCCTAAGGACCATTTGAAGGGTCCACAGGCCGGGCTACTGCCAGCTGTGTGCTCCAGCCCCATCCCAGCCGCCTGGTGCGTCTCCTCCCTCTTTCTCATTTGCTCCCTTGGGAGGGAGCTGCCCTTGGCCCTGGCAGCGTCCCCTGCCGTCCGTTGTCCCCGGTGCCCTTCCCCATCGCTGGGCCGGAGAGCTGAGGGTGTGACCAGGGATCTCTGTGCCCAGGGATCTTTGGGCAGCGCCTGGAGGACACCGTCCACCACGAGAGCAAGTATGGCCCACGCCTGGTGCCCCTGCTGGTGGAGCAGTGCGTGGACTTCATCCGGGAGCGCGGGCTCACCGATGAGGGCCTCTTCCGCATGCCCGGCCCGGCCAACCTGGTGAGGGACCTGCCAGGATTCCTTCGACTGCGGGGAGAAGCCCCTGTTCGACAGGTGAGCTCCTGGGATGGGGGCACAGATGGGGCCACCCGCCCATTCCCCCTGCAGGGCCTCCTCTCAGGACGCCGGCTCCCTTGGGCAGAGATGGGGAGTGGGTGGTAGGTGGGATGGTGCCTTATGTGTGCCCAGCCAGCACCCCCGACGGGCAAAGTGCAGGGCACAGAATCACTGCAGCAGCCCTGGGTCTCCCCCGGGGATGGATCCTGCCCCAGCCGGGGCCCGCTCACCTCCATGCAGGCTGTACCCACTGCGCATGCCTGGAAGCCCACCTCAGCAGGAGAAGAGAAGGGCCCCTACAGGCATCGCCTGGGACTCCAGGCCTCCTGCACCGTCTGTCTCTTGGCTCTGCCTTCTCAGGAGGACCTACCCCCAGGCTCCTTTGGTGTCAACCTGGAGCTGCAGCAGCTCCAGCCCCACATCCTTGCAGGTTTTGGATGAGGCTGGGGGAGCGAGTTTCCTCCACTAGTCTTGGGCCAGTGCACATCCCAGTCTGTTACTGGGGCTTATCCGGTCCTGGGCTTGACCCTGGGATACAGCCAGAGTCACTTAGAGCCCGGGAATAAGAACGGCAGGGAAGAGGTGGCTGTTTGGGGGCCTCGTCTCTCTGACAGGACCCTCATTGTGGGGCAGTTATTCATAGAAAGTTCTTTCTGCATCAGGTGAACCCCAGTCCCCATGGGGCTTCTGCCCATTCTTCTCAGATCTGCCATCTGAGATGGCAGGGTCCCCTCTGTCCCAGGACAGGCCCACAGGTTTCTGCTGGCCTTTTCAGGTCCCCTCTTGGGACAGAACACCCCCAGCCCTTCCAGATTCTGCCCAGATGTGTCACCACAGCCAGGAGAGTCTGTCAATTTCTTTTTAGATGTGGAGTCTGTGACTGGCCACCATTTCCTAGAGGAGATCTGCTCAAGGGGGGTGCAAGGGTTCCTTCACCTGGAGCCCCGTGAATCTCCATCCGACACTCTGAGCATGTAGTCCAGTATTTACAATCTCAGTGAGCTTGTGGTCCACTCTGAACCCCGTCTAGTCAAGCCTCATCCATCCTGTGCAGTCAGATGTTGGGACTGGAGATAGCTTCAAATAATGCCCCTTCTGTGGTTCCTGGAAACTTGCTCTTCACTTTGGGGCTTTTCAGAGAAGGGACCACAGCCCAGGTTGCCTCTGACCCCACACCCTGAGCTCTCCTCTGGCTGTGGATGACCACAGCCTCTCCTTTCTCTGCCTCCCCTCAGCGGGAAGGTGCTGAGGAGCTGAGTGTGGTGCGCCAGTGGGAAATCTAAGGGAGGTGATGTGGTCAGTAGCCAGAGGAACCCTGGGATCCAGAACCAAGGGGGAGAGTCTGGGGGCAGACGTGGGGCATCATCTGTTTAAACAGGGCAACAACAGGGTGTGGGAGCGAGTGGGCACACCTGGGAGGGGATGAAGGAGAAGAGAGGGAGGGGTACAACCTGAGAAGCTCTGCTGTGGAGGATGGGCTGGAAGTGATCCTAGGAATAGAAACAGAAATGGCAGAGGGAGACTGAAGCCCAGGGAAGGCCCGCCCCACTCTGCTGAGAGGTCAGGAGTCAGGACTGCACGGTGGGGGAGTCTGAGGGGCTCTGCCTCTCTAGGGGGTATACAGCTGGTGGGCCAGGAGGGGAGAGGACCCAGCCTGAGGCTTTCAGGAGCTTCAGCTTGGCATAGAGCATGTGTGCAGTGCAGGCAAAGCAGAGGGAGGCACTCCAGGGAGCTAGGTTTTATCCTGAGTCCTGGGAGCCCTGGCAGAATTGGAGGAGGCAGTAGCCAGATCTGGTTTGTATTTGTAGAAATCCCCTGGGTTGGCATCAGACGTCGGACAGTATGTCTGGATCCCTGGGAGCTTCTGAAAGCCCAGATTCCAGGCCCTGCCCTCTCCGCTCCTGTGGAATCAGACTCGGGGCAGGGGAGCGGCAGGGGGAGTGGGAATTTGCATGTTTAAAAGCCCCCAGTGATTCTGCTTAACAACCAGATTTAGGGGTCAGTGGTCAAGGGGGAGCCGCTCACTGGAGCTGGGGTGAGTGGGATGAGAGGGGGCAAGGCAGGCCCCTCTCTGGCCCCCTAAGCCTCAGCTTCTCTTCAGCCTCTCTTTCCCCCTGCCCTCTGCTGGTGCCCCGACCCTCTGCTCCCATCTGGAGTACCCCACAGTAAACCCTGCCCTCAGTGTGCTTACAGTCTTTTCTTAAATGGTCATGTGTCCATTTTGTGGATTAGGACCCAAGGCTAATCCCATAGAACTTGCCCCAGATGCCCAGATGTGGCCTCTGCCCAGCCAGATTCTGGCCTCTTTCCCAGAGCCCCTTGCCCTCCACTTACATCCCCCCTCCAAAAAAGTCCCTCTCTCTGAGTCCCTGCTCACCCTTCCAGAACCATCCTGTTACTCCCTCCTGTTACGTGGGGCCTCTTGTCCGTCATCCACCCTTGCCTGTCCTCCGCCCCCTGAATGTCCGGGCTCCTCCACCTGCCTTTCCAGGGCCCATCTCACAGTGTTCCCTGCACTGCCACCGCTGCCCTGGCCTCTCTGGGTGCCTCTCCCTTCTGGAAACTTCTCCCTGGGGTATCTGACACCGTTCTCTCCCACTTCCTGGCATCTCCTCGGCAGCTCCTCGGCCCTGCACTTGTGCCCACCCCCTACACAGAGGTCCCAGGGCTCCTCTTCTTCACTCCCTGACAGAAGGGTCCCGGGGCCCACACTCTGGCAGAGGTAATCCAGGCTCACTCCCTGGGCGTAGACCACACTCTCCACCAGGATGAACTCTGGCTTCCGGTCCTGGGCCCGCTTTTCATAAAGAGCCCCACTGGGCTTGGAAGCTGCAGTCACACCTGTCCCTCCCTGGTTCCTGGTCCACAGCAGCTCCTGCAGCCCTGACCATGCTGTTGAGCGTGGAGGAGGGTCTCCCCTGTGCCCAACCCTGGTGGCTCCAGTGACTCTCACACCCTCCTTATGACACTCAGCATCCATCCGTTGAGTGAGAGCATGGGAGGCTGCTGTGAATGAGACAGACAGTAGACAAGGTCCCGCCCTCATGTGGCTGGGACAAATGACAAGTCATGCACACAGGGAACCAGCCCAGGCTCCTATCACCCAGCCGGGGGCCCCCTCCCGCCTGGCCCACGGCACAGAGCAGGGCATGCTCCTGGCTCCCAGAGCAGATGGGAGCAGCAGGCAGCTTGGCCCCCAGCGAGGTAATGGTTGGTGCCTGGAAGCCAGCAGAGGGGCTGAGGTGAGAAATAGGGGCTGGGCCGCCGCGTGGAGAGTGGATTGTAGGGGAGTGAGGTGTACAGGGGACAGGCAGGAGACCGTGGCTGTGTTCTGGATGCACTGGGTGCAGGATCGGGACGGGTGACAGCACCTGCCCTGGAAGGGCTCCCAGGCTGGTGTGCGCCCGTGGTGCTGTGGGCTGTGGAACATTCTCCTTGAGTGCTGGGGGTGAGGGCTGGATTCAGGGACGGAGGGTTGGAGGGGAGTTTAGGAAAAAAGTACCAAGAAAAAGCCTTGTGCCAACTGTGGGGAGGGCGGAGAGGAAGTGCATTTCTAGGAATGGAGGAAGGAAGGTGAGGCCATCAGGGCAAGGCCCTGGGGAGGGGCAGGGCGCCCTGAGCTGGGGCTGCCCCACTGGCTGGGCCGGGCCTCCCGGGCCCAGGAGCGCTGTGAACCACCAGCAGCCAGGAGGAGCCAGGAAGGGGCTATGGGCATGGATGCCGCCAGCGAGGTCTGCAGAGTGGAGGCCACTCTGCGTCTACTTGGCCCAGATCAGAAATGCACCCCCACTCCTCTGCCCCGGGGGAGGTAGAATGGCTGGCCCTTGTCCAAAGGCAAGACCGCTGATCCTCCTTGCCTCCTGTCCTGCCCCGCCACCCACCAGTCCTCCTGGGCTCCGGCTCACAGAGTGGCTGGCAGTGAACTCGTGAACGCCCCAGGTCAGGGAAGGGGCGCTGGGCTCAAGGCTGGGCACCCACTGGGGCCATAAGCACCCAGGAGGTGAGGGTGTTGGCAGAAGAGGTGTCTGGGAAAAGGCAGTGGGGGTTGGGGTGGGCATCAGGCCAGTGGAAGGGGGCCCTTCACTCCCACCGCTTCCCTAGCCAGCTGTCACAGTGCACGTGCGTGTGTGCTCACACACGTGCTCACAAGGACATGCTAGCAGAGGCTGCCCCTGAGGTGAGTGGTGCGAGGTGTTGGTCACTCCTGCGGTTCCTTGGTGCCCCGGCCTCACACATGGCCCCCCGCCTGCAGCACCACAGACGTGCACACGGTGGCCTCCCTGCTGAAGCTCTGCCTGCGGGAGCTCCCCAAGCCCGTAGTCCCCTTCGCCAGGTACGAGGACTTCCTCAGCTGTGCCCAGCTGCTCACCAAGGACGAGGGGGAGGTTAGTGGCTCATGGGGACCCATCTTGTGGGGGCTGAGGGGGGCCTGCCAGTTGGTGGGGGAGAATGTGGAGTCAGGACTTTTCATGACTTTTCCTGGCACAGATCCTGGCTTGCAGCCTGCTCTGTGTGTGTCTAGGGTTCAGGGTGCAGCCCTGGAGTGGCTTGCTCTGGTGAGGGGACAGGCCTGGATCCTCACAAGCCTGGCCTGACTGCTCCTTGAAGGGAGACGGGAGTGGTGGCACCTCCTGGTCAACTGGGGCCCGGCTACATTGGCGGAGAATGGATGGAGGTCTGGACTCTGAGTCCCAACTCCCCTTCACCAACCCTTTCCTCCAGTAAGAGAAGAGCTGGGGCCACACTGCTTTGAAATGCTCTTTTTCTCTCTCAATCCCAAGGGGACTCTGGAGTTGGCTAAACAAGTGAGCAGCCTTCCCCTGGTCAACTACAACCTGCTCAGATACATCTGCAAGTAAGTGACTGGGGTGGGGGCTCCCGTTCCCCGTGCTCCGGCTCCGTGCCCTCCATGGAGCCTGGCTCTGCTCTCGCCTGCACTTCTCCCTGAGTGTCAAGCCAATAGGAAATATAAAAGGACACACCCCGCACTCTTGGAGCACACAGGCCCCTTGGGAGCAGGCGGGGTCACACAGTCCTGAGTGCATCTTTCCTGGAGGAAGGGGACGTAGCCTGTTCCTTCTGCCTCCTCTGGGTCTGCCTCCTGACCATGACCTGGGCTCAGGTGGTGGGAGAGGACCTCCAGGGTGATCCCCCGCCAGCCCTTGGGTCTTCCTAGGCATCTGTCCCCACTGCAGGTGGGAGAATTGTGTCTCTCCATGCCAACGACGGGCCCTTGTCCCTGTGGCCTTTGCTTCTGATGGCCCGCTGAGACCCCAGGGGAAGCTCTGCGCCTTCCAAGCCTGGCAGCAGCAGCTGGCTGTGCCCGGCAGCTGTGGAAACACGTGGGTGCAGCCGAGCATGGGGGCCTGGCAGCTCCCAGGAGATCTGGCATCAGGATTTGCTTCTCTGCCAGCTGTCTCTTCCTAACTTTGAAGGTTTCTGGATGAAGTTCAGTCCCACTCAGATGTCAACAAGATGAGTGTCCAGAACCTGGCAACCGTTTTTGGACCTAATATACTTTGGCCACAGATAGAAGACCCGGTGACCATCATGGAAGGTGACGGGCGGGGTGGGCGTGGTGGTGCTCGGTGCTCTGGGCTCGCTTTGGTCCTGGGCAGGTCCTCAGAACCCTCATGCCAGGCCAGCGGGACCGGTGGCTCCATCCCTGGGGGCTTGGCAGGAGCCTCCCCGGACGGCCTCGTTCCTCTCCCGGCTCCTCCTCCCCCGTGGGGTCAGCTGTAGAAGGCAAATCACGGGGTCATAGGGTACAATTAGAATGGCGGGGGGCGGGGGCGGGCAGCGGTGTATAGAAAAGGTCGGTGTCCTTGCCCTTGAATACACACAGGTGTTTTTGCTTTATTAAAGTAATTTCAAGTAAGTAGTTGTCATAGGCTTATTCTGGATGTCAGAGCTTTGCAAACCCTGGGGATCTTCTGTTCAATAATGAAAAAGAATAAAAAGATAAAAACTAGCAGCCATAGCAGCTGCTTTCAATATGCCAGAGCCTCCACCGAGGGCTTTACTTCCATCACCTTGTTTGAACCTTGCAAGCAGCCCGAGCTGTGGTTACTGCCCCCATTTTACAGATGATCCAGGCCAGGAGGGACAAGCTGACTTGTCCTCCAGATTTTTCAAAGGGCACAGGTGCAGGCTGGCATGGAAATGAGAGCCCTGCTTGGAGACCTCACGGAAGATGGTCCCCAAGGGGTTTGTGAGAGTCTTGCCGCTCACAGACGGGAAACCCACAGCCAGTCCCAGTGCACCCAAGGGGTGCACAGACTGGCCAGGGCTCAGGCAGGACCCCCCAACCCCATGCCATTCCTCACTGAGTGTGACCTGCGGGGGGTGTGAAGGGTGTGGGGTGGCTCTGGGGCTGCTCTGCTCCCCTCCCCCAGCTGAGGGTGTGGCTCTTGGGTAGTGCTCATGCCCAGCACCCCCTTGGCCTACTGTAGGTCTCCCACCCCAGGCCCCAGAGCTCCTTCCCACCTGCCATGTTGCACGAATGCCTGAGGGCAAATGCTTACCCTGATGACTTTGCTGAGTTCCTGCTTCACTTGCTCTTCTGGACTAAAGATTCTTTACTTAATTTTCCCCACGATTCTCAGTTACATCCAAGCATTTCACCCACCTTATCATGTCGAAGCCGCCCTCCACTCACCCGGCTCTGGTCTTTGGTTGAGGATGACAGGAGGCGAGGAGGCAGGTGGATCAATACCCTGGACCCTCTGCAGTGCCTCCCTTTGTCGCTGACCCCTCCCCCACCGCACCGCCTCAGGAACCGAGTCCCCACAGATGCCACAGGCTGCACGTCAGGGGCCGTGGCCTGGAGAAGAGGGGTTGTGTGTATGGGTGTGTGACTGTGTTTGCATTGGGGGGACTGTTCAGGGGTGGCTGTGTGGATTTGTATGTATGTGCATGGAATTGTGTGTGTGTATGTGGCTGTGTAAGGGATTGTGTGTGTGTGTATGACTGTAGGGGATTGTGTGTGTGTTATGACTGTGGGGGGGATTGTATGTGTGTGTGTTGTGTGTATATAGGGTTGTGTGTGTGCGCCCACATGCACCTATAGGACATCTCTATTCCCTGTTTCAGTGTCCTGTGCCCTCCAGGGTATGGACAGTCAGGCACAGCCATTGTGGGCTGCCCAGGGCGGTGACATGGGGCAACCGGGAGGGCTCTGCAATCGAGGTTGTGGTTTCCAGCCTCAGCCTACACTGGCTCACCCCGCAGCCCTCACGGGCATCGTGCCTCTCCTCCCCCCACCAGCTGGTTGGGGTGGGCGCGAAGTGCCTCTCTGTGCTCCTGGCCCCACGTCGGAGGAAGGGGATCTTGGGCACGGTCCTTCTGTCCATGCCTGGACTTGGAGGGTGTGGTGTCCGTCCTTTCCTTCAGGCTGGCAGATGGCAAGCTCTCATGGAGTCCTCACTTAAAGGGCAGCTTGATCTGGGGCTACAAGCAGGGCCGGACACCCTGGGTCCGAGCTGTAGCTTCCCCTGACTCCTGGGAGAGGTTCTGGAGAGCCTGGGCTGGAGGCCCTCACATTCACAGCCAGGCCTCTCTCGCTGCTTCTTCCTGGCAGGCACTTGCCTGGTCCAGCACCTGATGACCGTCCTGATCCGCAAACACAGCCAGCTCTTCACCTTGAGGACCACAGAAGGGCCAGCCTCCCCACATGGGGGCCCCCCGTGCACCGTGGGATGGGGCCCGGAGGAGGTCACCAGGGACAGCCAGCCAGAGCCTGGCAGCCCCGGCGCCCCCGGCCTGCCCTCGCACAGGACCTCTTCTCTGGATGGGTCCGCCGTGGCGGCGCTCTCCAGAACCTCTCCCACGGGCCTGGGGAGCCGACGCGGCCCTGCTGCCACCAGCCCTGGGAAGAAGGTGCAGACTCTGCCCAACTGGAGGTCCTCCTTCTGGCAGTCGGGGTCCCGGTCCGGGAGCCCGAAGGTGGGCAGCGCATCCCTGGAGGTACCCATTATCTCCTCCGGAGGGAACTGGCTCATGAACGGGCTGTCCTTCCTTCGCGGCCACCGCTGGGCCTCCTCGGGAGACCGGCTCAAGGACTCAGGCTCCGAGCAGAGACTCTCCACCTACGACAACGTGCCCCCAGCCAGCCTCTTCCCCAGCACGTCCAGGGGGGCTGGCACGCCGTGGTCTGGGGCCTCCTCCTACGAGGCCTCGGCCAGGGGCTCGGTCAGCAGCTGCACGGCCTGCCGGGCCAGCGACTCCTCCGCCTGCAGCTCCCTGCACACCGAGGGGGCCCTGGAGCCCTCCCCCGCCCCCAGCAGCAGTGAGGAGTGCAGACCCCTGGGCCCGGAGCGCGGCCTGGATGGGGTGGGCACCTGCATCAGCAGCAGCGAGCCCAGCGAGCCGGGCAGCCCGGCCCGGGAGCACGCCCGCCGCTCCGAGGCGCTCCAGGGCCTGGTCGCAGAGCTCAGGGCACAGCTGTGCCGGCAGAGGACTGAGTACGAGGCGAGTGTGCAAAGGTAAAGGGCTGTGGCTGCAGGGGTGTGCGAGGCTGGCCCTCCCTGGCTGGGCAGAGCGCTCGCAGCCAGCTGCTCACTGGACACCGGCCCCAGGCAGTCAGCCTCTGGAGCAGGGCTCAGAGCCGCCAGCTGCCCTTCTGGGAGAATGTCCCCAGGACAGGGCTGGGAATGGAGGGGTGGGGGTCCTATCCTGGGGAAGTGTGGGAGCTGGGGCCCTGGCATGCAGTCAGAACGCCTCAGGGCCTGCTGAACCACTGAGTGAGTTAGAATCTCAGCCTGAGCTGCTCAGAGTGACTCGGAGTGGGAGTCCCTATGTGGCCCTCAGGTAGGGAGGAGGCCAGCCCCCAAGGTGTGTTGCAGCCCGGGCGCTGTGTGTGGGGGCAGGGCCCACGTGCAGTGCAGGCCCCGGACCGGCCTGGCTGGCTGACCGTGCTTGGGCCTGGCGTGGAGTGAAGACTCCTGATCGGAATCCAGTTTCCTCCGAGGAGGGAGCTGGCCGTGCTGAGCCCAGCCCTCACTCCTGCTCGGTCAGAGGGCACCTCGTGCCACTCTCTAAGTCTTGCTCACTGATGGGCCCTGGTTCCATCGTCCCAGCCTCCCTCTGAGGAGGGTACTTTCCAGCTCTGAGAGGCTGAGTTCCCCGGTGAACGTCACCAGCAGAGCCCGCACTGGACAGTGCTTCCATCAGCATCTCAGACCCCTTAGCTCCGCTCGCCCCAGGCCTGGTGTCAGCCATCTGGCGTATGATAGCAGAGGGCTTCAGCAGGTTCTGAGGGCTGCCTTTTCCCATCAGACTGTGGAGATGGAAGGGATTCTAATTCTGAGCCTGGGATTTCCACAGGGAGATGGAAAGGCAGCACTTGGCCTTCCTGTTCTGCTGTAGCCATCTCGTGGGTACCTGGGGTGTGTCAGGCGTGTACAGGTGCTGTGTCCACGGTGGGAAGATGGCAGGAAAGGGCAGTGGCCCCTGCCCTGGGGGAGGTCGGGGGTGGGAGTCACAGCAGGTGATGTCTGAGCCAGGACTTGAAGGACCAACAGGACTGAGTTGAGGGAGGAGGAGAAAGGACACGGTAGGAGAAAAACCCTGGGGTTTAAAATTGTGGATAAAACCCACACTGTCAGCACTGGGTTGGAACTGACCAGGCAGAGGTAGCAGTGGAAGCTCCCTGCAGGCTCGCTGGGAGGTGATGACTGCTGAAGGTGAGCTCAGACTAAACTGCGGAAAGCCTGGAGGTGCCCTGGGCGGAGGCTGGCTGAGGATGGCCTCAGAGTGGGGTGAGGACCACCTTCTCGCTCCCTCGGCTGTTTATGGGGCTGGCTTGAGCCTCTAGGCCTTTCACCGTCTCAGAGGCTGGGGTTCTCAAGGGGAAATGCAGTGTTGTCACCTGGTGGGCTCTGGATTCGAGTCCCTGCCCCTTGTGTATTGGCTGAGTGTCTGGGCAGGCCCTCTGGGCACAAGTGACCTCATCGGTTTGTCGTGAGGAGGAAGTGATGTAGTAGGTGGGGGTGCCCGGTACAGACCCCGGCACGTCCAGCATGCTCGCGTGACCTGCTTGGTGGGTCGGAGGTCAGGCAAGGCTCTCAGAGACAAAGGGAGAGCAGCGGCAGCCCTTGGGGGGCTCTCGCTGGCAGAGTGGCCTGGCCGTCATCCTGACTAGAGGGGGTGGTCTAGAGGGACACAGGTAGGACTGGGGCCCCCTCCAGTGGGTCTTTGGGGAATATGTCTGCCCAGTTGGAGTCTGGTCTGTGAGGGGCGGGGAGACCAGCTTTCTGCCCTGCCTCCTGGGACTCAGAGCCCCTCCCCTGCTCCCTGATCCCTGCATTCCCCAGACACCTGACTGTGTTGCTTGTCTGCAATGCTGGGGACACGGCTATGACCCAGACTGATCAAAATCTTGCTCCTATTTGGTGAGAGTGGGAGGGGGAACAGAGAGACCATAAACAGGATAGATTTAAAAATATGTATGTTAGAAGCTTAGGTAGAGGAGGTGAACAAAGGGGAGCATGGGGGAGAGGGTGGGGAGGCACGGCTGGGAGGGGGCATCAGTGCTGTGGGCAGAAGGCCAGGTGCAGAAGCCGGCAGCTGAGGGGGGCTGGGGCTGTGTGGGCAGGTGGAGGGAAGAGTGGGGGCACAGGGGGCCGAGAGGCCTTTTGGCAGGAGTGATGCCCTGATTTTATTCCCAGTGAGATGCGAAGCTGCTGCAGGGCCGTGAGGACTTTGATCACTTTGATGAGTTACCCTGGCTGCTGCGCTCAGGGGCTCCTGACGGGGCTCAAGGGCAGACAAAGTCCAGTTAGGAGGCCCCGGCCACCCAGGCCAGAACTGCGGGTGGCGTGGACCTAAGGGGCAGCAGTTGAGGTGGGAGAAGCAGCCAGATTCTGAACATGTTTGGAAGAGTTTTTCCAGTTTTGATTGGATGTGGGGAGGGGGAGGAAGGACTGACTTGAGGGACGTTTTTGTTTTGGCTGCGCAACTGGAGGAAGGTAGTCACTGGGCGGGGAGCCTGGGGCAGTGGGAGGGTGACTTGGGGAGGGAGGGTCAGGAGCTCGGTGGTGGGCCTGTTAGGTTGGAGATGCTTATTAAGTTTCTGAGTGGAACCGAGGGAGATAAAGATCGAGAGCTGTCGGCACGGAGCTGGTGCTTTTGAGTCTGGAGGCTGGACAAGGTCACCCAAGGAGCGGCGTGGAGGGGAGGCCCAGGCTGTGCCTGAGAGCAACGGGGGTGGGGAGGACCTGGCAAAGGAGGGACCCGGACTGGAGGAGAAGCAGTGGGGGGAGGTGTCTTCTTTCTGACAGCAGGCCCAGTGCTCAGATGGGGGTGGGGGTGAAGGGAGGCTCTCTCCCTTCTCCGTGCTTTGTGTTCAGTGGTTGAGGGTGGAGGCCTGGGCCTGGGTCTGGGTGCTGCGGGGAATCGGTATTTGCTACACACACACACCGTGTACCAGGTGGTGCGTGGTGCACACGTGGTCTCCTTGGGCCATTGTAGCTACACTGGGGGAAGGTTGTCCCCTGCTTTTTAGGAGAGGGCACCAGGGCTGAGAGCAGTCTGTGTCCCACGCACAGTCACATGTCTCAGTCAGCCCGGGTCCCAGGGGCCAGGCACTGGACGTCCCTCAGGCCTGACAGGAGCACGTTGTCTGGTGGAAAAGATGCTGTGCCAACGTCTGCACGGTGCGGTGCCCACCTCCATGGGTGCCCGTGGCAGAGCCCTGTGGTAGCAGGAAGGAGCAGAGGTGTGTGTGAGCTGCTGGGGAGGATCAGGAGACGCTCCCCAGGCGGTGCGGCCTCTGGGCCGGGGTGTGGAGGCTGAGTGGGAATGGAAGATGAAGTGACATCCCGAATAGGGTTTCCTGTGAGTCACTGGAGCTCAAGGGGCCTCGCAGGAGAGCAAACTCAGGGACAGGTTCCTGCTGCCCTCTCAGTTCAGGGCCCAGTCCTGTTCTCTGCCAGCCAGTGGGCCATCCCTCAGCAGGACAGTTGGCTGGGCCGGAGGGCAAGTGGTCACCTGTATTTGCGTGCAGACTCAGGGAGGCTCGGCCTCGAGTGCCAGAAACCGAGGGAGGGTCTCTGGGGGTGAGCCCCCTGCTGGCTCGGGGTGAAGCGCAGGGTCTTGTGAGGAGACGTGGTCCATGCGGCCTCGCCTGGCGCCGGGTCTGAGCCTGCACCGACTGCACCGTCCTCTCCCACGTGCCAGGCTGACCGACCATCCCACGTCTGCAGACGGTGGAGCCCACCTGGCAAACCCTGTGGGCCCAAGTCTAAAACGTCTTCTCAATTTTTTTCTTTTTTTGACATCTACTCATGGTATTTATTTACTTGTCTGTCAAGTTGGCAGAGATTTCTTTAAATTGTAGTACAGTTGATCTACAGGGTTGTTAGTGTCTGGTGTACAGCATAGTGACTCAGTCACACATATACGTTATATATTCTTTCATATTTTTCATTATAGGTTATTTCAGGGAAAGACAAATATCAAATATCACTTTCTTCTTGATTTTTAAGACTCGGAGAAGGTAGTGCCGACCTGAGGAAACGAATGTCACGGCTAGAAGAAGAGCTGGACCAGGAGAAGAAGAAGTACGCGATGCTGGAAATAAAGCTGCGGAACTCAGAGTGGGTGCGGGAGGACGCGGAGAAGAGGAACCAGCTGCTGCAGAAGGAAATGGAGGAAACCTGACTATTGGGGCCAAAGGTGCCAGAGCCCCAGAATAAAGGAGTGGGGGGAACTCACTTTGTGCCTCGTGGCACACCCTCCCGTCGGCAGGGAGGAGCCAGAGCCTCTGCAGCTGGGACCTGGGCCTCTGTGGCGCCCAGAGATGCAGAGCTGGCTGGAGAGGGAAGTCCTGACACACACCACCGCACCCCTGGGATGCTGGGGGGCACTGTCGGGAGCCTGAGCCCCACACGGGTTCTGGATGCAGCTCTGACCATGCAGGCTGGGGCAGGCATCAGAGGGGACAGTCCTGTTGCCACTGAAACAGATGACACCCAGGATCCGAGCAGCCCCCTGGGAACATTTTGCATTTGTTAAATCTGCTCTGAAAGCATGATGCCTTGATGCCTGACTCCTTTTTTACTGTCACGCAAAGTGAGGGTTACCAAGTGACCTCCTCTGTTTCTCACAAGGTTGGGAGTCCTCAGGGTGTCCTGTGCATGGAATGGCAGGGGGTCTTCAGGAGTGGGGTGTGAAGCACCCTAGGGAGCACCCAGCCTTGTCATGGCCACTGAAGCTGGCCGTAGGCGCACGTGTGTGTGTGCTCTCAGCTCCACCATCTATGCTCCAAGCATGAGGGTTTTCCTCCCTCCCTCTCCCCACCACCTGCTGACCCAGGGTTCTCTGACCCAGAGTCTCAAGGGGCAACAATAAAGGGCAAAGACAAGACCTTGGCCATGGGGATCATCCCTGTGCCCTGCTTACCATGGCCCTGGGCGGGCACTGCATCACTGGTACCTGGCTGCAGCGCTCAACAAAGTCACACAAATGATCCAGTTTTCCCTGAAAAGAGGTGTGGTTGTGAGGGATCTACAGGCATAGATGTTGCCACTAGAGGGGTCGTGTCCCCTCTGACTTGAGATGGCCTCCCAGGGCTCTGTCCCCACCACCACCCCAAGACAGCACTGTAGCCTCCACCTGGGGCCACACACCAACAGAATGCTGGCCCCATCCTGAGGGGGAAATCCTTTTGCTAGGAACCCTGGTGGTAATGGTAGCATGAGCCCGCATACATTTTGGCCTCTCTTGGGCCACTAGGTCAGGAGGCTTTTGGCTTTTCTCTGGTCCCAGTGACTGTAGTCCACTGCCTGTAGCTCATTTCTACTCGGGCCGTGCCTTACGGGCCCAGGCCTGTGCACGAAGCGGCTCCCCTCCCCTCCTGTTCCCTAGGGTCCTTCTCACCTCCATCTGTTTCATCTGGCCTCCTTGGCACCCACAGGGGACAATCACCGTGGGGCATGTCTGCATGGGACACGTGTCCTCAGGCTCCTAGGAAGAGAAAACCCTGTCTGCTTCCTCGTCTGGCAGCTCCTGGCTGCAGACACATGACATCTGTTGCCCCAGCACCTGTCAAGTTCTGGTCACTCAGGGAATGTTTGCTGGAGAATCAAGGACACATGAGCAGTGGCGGGCACAGTAAGACAGTCCTCCGTGTGAGACACACGCTTCTGCTTCACAGAGATGGGCCTTCTACAAAGGCCAACAAACTCTGTCCTGTCCCCTTGGTGCCTGGAGTTGCCCTTGTTGGAGAAGCTGGGCCTGGGGCTGTGTCACATGATGGAGGCTGTGGGGGGCGGGTCATAAGCAGGGATGGGGTGTACTCACCCGAATCTGGCAGATCCAGCATCCCCAGGCCACACTGCAACCAGCGCAGATGCCAGCCTGGGCAGTGACCCGGTTTCCCACCAGACCTCAGGCCCAGGTCCCCTTTCTTGGGACACCATGCCCCTGCTCCAACTGCCTCTTATGGACCCTGGTTTGGGCACCCACCCGGGTGAGCCACAGCCTGCTCCCCTGTCCCTTGGTCCCTGGGCTCACCTGGGCTGCACCCCCTTCACAGCTCAATGCCCTCCTCCCTCCCTTCTCAGTGCCATGTCCTTAAAGGTCACCGCCAGCCAAGGCCCTCATGCTGACAACAGACAGAGATGAAGACCAAGGGAACAGAGCCCAACGGACTCAGAGTCTGGAGAAGGGGGACCAGGTCCGTGAAACCTGAGGGTCCTTTTCCAAAAGCTCACCTGAGTCCTGGGGAAGGACCATCCTACAAACATCCCTTAGGAATTGACAAAAAGCCCATTTATTTCAGGAGGGATCATAGCTGTTCCTGAAACAGGCTTCACCGTGTTGCTGATTCAGTGACAAAGGCTCTGAATGAGGCTGTGCTGGGAACATGGGGAGTGTGTTTTCTGGGTGATACTGGTGAGTCCCATGTCCTCCCTGGGGTCACTCTGTGCCTCTCTGTCACCATCCTCCTCCTGCCAGCTCTCCCTGCCCAGGTAGGTGGGAGCTGGAGGGGTGGAGGGGACGTATCCCCATCGGCGGCAGGAGGCCTCTCTGGCGGGTCAGTGTGTGCATCAGGCAGGCTGACAACATCAGGACCAAACACACCACTTACCTTTGCTCTTTCCTGGGTTGGTGGTGGCTCCTTGACGGTCTAGAATGGAAGTGATCAAAGTTGAAGTGGTCAAAGTCCAGTGCCCATAAAGTTTATCTCCAACGAAGTGACACCTTTGGGGACAGGCCTCTGGCATGAACTGGCTCCTTCTCCTCCCACCCCAGCCTGGGGGTCACAGCTCCCTCCATAATGACTCTTGTCACCTCCATCCATCTTTTTCCTGCCTACTTGGTATGCAAAGAGGAACAATCACTGTGGGGCACGGTGACATAATCATAGGTTGGAAGGGGCCTGTGGGGCTCTGGCTTGGCTTTGCAGACAGGAGGGGACCCTGCTCAGCAGCAGCAGGCGGACAGAACATGGGCTTTGGGGTGTGAGTCTGGGTGTCCCTTGCCTGAGGGTTTGTAACCAACAGGCTCCACCTCCCTGAGCCTCAGGCTCCTCATTTATCACAGGCAAGTTGGCCCCTCCCTGCAGGGTCGAGGGGGAGGCAGGCAGACTAAGGCTGCTGGTCCCTGGTAGAGGCCCCCCTGGGAGTCTCACCAGCAGCCCTGACGTCATATGAAGACAAGAGAGCACTCCGACCCCTTCCTCCTCCCCCCTCACCTCCCGTCCCCACAGCCCCGGCCTCCCAGCCCTCAGGGGTGCCAGTCCGCCCCCCTCACCTGGCCTCTCTCTCCTTACATCCCCTCTTTGCAGAAACCCGACCTGCTGCTTCTCTGCTGGTTGGCGTGTCCTTTCTCAGCTCTGCTTTGCCCTCTTCCTCACCCAGCTCTCTGGCCCCCTCCCTGGGCCAGTCTCTGTCCTTGGCTATTGTCCTACTTTATCAGGACACCTGCCACACCCCCTGAAGGTGACATTTACCCTCAGTGCCCCACAGGCTCCCACACCAGACAAGCCACCAGGCCGTGAGCTCCTGTGGGCGGGGGTGGGGCTGCTTCATTTCTGTCCCTCTGGGCCCAGGATGGAGCCCTGCACATAGTCATGTGACATAGTCATGACTGAGGAAGGAGTGACGGAAGGCAGTAGAGATGTGGAGGGACCATGCTGTTTTCAAAGGCACAGCTGTCCCTGAGGTTAGCATCCACCCAGCCAGTGTCAGAGCAGCGCTGCTGGGCCACGCAGGCGGGGGTGGGGGTGCAGTGGGCACCAGTCACCTTGGCTGGGCCACCCCAGGGCATAGGTGACAACTGGCATCCTCTCTGGGGCTTGACGGGTCTGTGTGTGTCCCGGGGACACAAGCAGAGACCTGCAGCTGTCAGGCCGCTGCACGGCTGGCACGTGGCACCAGAGAAGCAGGGGAGGACCCTCTGTGTGTGGGGTCTCAGGCCCATGCCCACACTCCACCCTGCAGGTCCTGGGGTCAGAAGACAGGAGGAGTCTGACAGCTGCCAGCAATAGCGGGCTCAGCTGGAGCCCCTTCCCCCTGGATGTTCTTAAACTGCTTCCCCCCAACCTGGGCTGACATGGGGGTGTTGCGGGGGAGCCGTAGTCAGTGATGGAATCTGAGCACCAGCTCCCAGTGGTGAGGGGCCCCGGCTTCTAGATCCTGTGTGGGTCACTGTGGACTCCACAGGACTATGTCTCACTGCACATCTGACAGTGCGTCCTGCTATTTCTACCACTAGGGGATGCAAGTGTAGCTCACAGATAGTCAGCAATTTGCCCCGGTTTGTGCCTGTGGGCAGCAGAGCTCAGGAACGGACACTGCTCCATCTGACCCCGGCCTCGTGCACTGCAGCCGTGCTGTTCAGAGCACGGGCCAGGCCCAGCTCCCGAGTCTGCGTCCAGCTGCATCTGGCTGAGTGCTGGTCCCTGTGGAAGCGTGTGCTCGTCCCCCAGCCTCAGCTGCACAAACGCCAGTGATGTGGACACGTGAGCCGGCACACACAGTGCTCACTGCAGAGAGAGGGCTCCTGTCAGAAAAGGACCTGCACAGGGTCCTCCCCGCACTAATGCGGGGACCCTCCTGGGGAAGAGAGGGCAGCCCTGTCCAGTTCCAGACCTCAGGGAGAGGCCTTCCCCATCTAACCGCTGGGTGTAATGCTGGCTGTGAGTATTCGCGTGATGCCTTTGTCAGGCCGTGTTCCTAGTATGATGCTGGGATCGAACTGAGTCCAATTTTTTTCTTCATCTCTTGAGACAATCATGTTTCCCTTCTCCATTGGCTGATGTGGTAATTTACATTGAGAAATTAAATATTAAATCAGACTCACATTTCTAGGGTGAACCCTTAATTAGTCTTGATGTATTTTTTTTATATGTTGTTGGATTTCATTTGCTAGTATTTTGTTGAGAGTTTTTTTCTTTTTCCTTTAGTTTTATTTACTTTTAAATTCTAAAGACATTTATGTTCTGTTCTATTGCTTTAAATTCCACATTGTCAATCTCTAAATTACAATAGATTCAATGCTTATGACTAGTCTTTTATCATTATGTCTCAAGTTCTGAGTATTCTGATTCACCTCCTTAGTTGGCTAGGTTTCCTTTCTTTTCTTTCTTTCTTTCTCCCTCCCTCCCTCCCTCCCTTCCTCTCCCTTCCTTCCTTCCTTCCTTCCTTCCTTCCTTCCTTCCTTCCTTCCTTCCTTCCTTCCTTTCTTTCTTTCTTTCTTTCTTTCTTTCTTTCTTTCTTTCTTTCTTTCTTTCTTTCTTTCTTTCTTTCTTTCTTCTTTCTTTCTTTCTTTCTTTCTTTCTTTCTTTCTTTCTTCCTTCCTTCCTTCCTTCCTTCCTTCCTTCCTTCCTTCCATTAATGAGGCATTTGCCAGTCCTCTGTTTACAGTGAAATGTAAATAAAAAGATGCTAACCCTGAATGAGTTTTTACCTATGTAAAAGTTCACTTAACTGTACACAATTAGTGCACTTTATGTATGCTATCCTTTAAAAGATGAGAGAGAGAAAGAAAGAATGTTGAGGCTTTTAAAATAAAAATTTTCTTATTTCTTAATTAAACGTTTGGTTTTCAGTTTTAAAAAATATGTACACTAAACTTTTGGTAATAATTTCACAGTATTTTTGTGTCATTAGGGGACACACCTTAACCTTATACAGAGCTGTATGTCAATTACATCTCAGTAAAACTGGAAGAAAGAAGTAACTAACAACACACACCCCACAACCTGTGGCATACACACCTCACATAAACACTCGCTTATGTGCCCAATGTAGTCATATGCCCAACACATTTGTGTACAACCAACCCATGTGCCTACACCACGCACTCAGACACCACACTCACACACACCACATACACATGCCATACACACTCACTCCACTCAAACCACACATACACCACACATGTTACACGTACTGAAACCACGTGTTGGCAGCACTCCCACAGTGCACATGGGGCACACTCACAACTCACACAAACACACACCCTTGTGTTTACAAGGGCGACTCCAGCTCTTGCCTCCTGTACAGAGACTGGAAGGCGTCATGGTTGTAATTTCAATACAAGACTTAGCTGCAAGCTAGAACGAGGGGCAGGGGAAGGGGGCATGAACGGTGGGGGCATGGCGCAAAGCCACCTCTTCCCGCTTCTCACATCCAGCCCTCACTCACTGAGTTAACGATGCTTTTAAGACCACTGAATCCTGTGTCCACTCCAAATATGTGATCTGGGCTGCCTGCAATTTCCAATATCTGCAAGGGAGAGGAAATGGCTTGGCCCACAGCCAGGGGTTGAGGACCCAGCAGGTCCCATCCCAGGAGACAGGCTCCTGCTTCCTGCCATGTTAGACCACAAGGGCCACCGCCTGGCATCTGCCAGCAGCTCATTCTTAGGGACCAGGAAGCCCCCACCCACACCTCTGGTGTGTAGGTCTACACAGCACTCGTTGCTCATCTGCAGTGGCTGTCTGCTGTCTGAACATTGGGGTGGGCAGAGGGCCATCCTCAGAGTGACCCTGGGACAGCTGCCTTTGAAAGCTTTCCCCAACTGGTTTACCTGTTCTGAATTACCTGGTCTCTCTGATAGTCATTTACACCCACGCAGTATACAATCACCTCCAATTTCCTAGACTTCTGAGTCTAAGAGAAAAAAGTGTCAAATATAATTCACCAAATACATGGAGCACAAAGCTGTTAACGATGGTCTGGGCTCACTTCCTCCTTAGTGTCTTCAAACGCCTGTGGCTCCAGATTTCCATCGGTCAGAGAGATAATCCTGGAGGCAACCTTGTTTTCTGCAGAAGAAGCAGGGAGCAGTCTGGTCAACAAGGCACCGGAGGGCCCTGCCTCAGGCTGCCAGGCCCACAGCGCTGCTCCCCACACCCCCTCCCTGGGGAGAGGCCACCCCGACCCAAGCGCCCGCCATCCAGAGTGCCTGGAGGGAGAAGGGGCCGAGGCCCAGGACCCACTTGACAGATTAGGAGCCTGAGAGCGGCTCAGAGCTCTTCCTGGTGAACCCTCACTACGACCAGATGGCACAGCCTTGGCCCTGAAAGGCCGCTCCAGCGACCTCCCTGGACGAGGACCAGCCTTTCAGGTGAGCAAAGGCAGGAGCTGGGCTCCGGCCCGGGCGGCGCCTGCGGCCTTTCCTGTGGGCTCTGTGGGTCCTGCCGTTCAGGACTCGAGGTCAAGGCACTTGGACAGCAGCCCCCACCCAGCTCCTAGCCTTTCCCTGCAACCCATGTGTCTCTCCTGACAAGAGCCACAACCCTGCAGTCCAGGTGCTGAGGGAGGGCCGAGCACAGCCTTTCCCACTGTCGGAGACTCACTCATAGGACGAGAGTCAACCCGAGGGAGGAAGCTGAAGGGAAAGGAGGCGGAGCAAGAATTGGGGTGGACACAGGTGTGGGCAGCCAGGGGGACATCAAGGCCTTTGTTCCCTCAACTGATCCCTGTCTGCTCGCGGCCCCTGGCTTTCCCCTTTTCTGTCTCGTGCAGCCCAACCGCAGGTCAAGCACCTCACGTCTAATAAGAACCGTCTGGTTCTCAGAAACCTCCCTGGGGGTGGTTTCATCCTCACTGCGCAGAGGAGGAAGCTGCCGCACAGAGAGGGCAAGGACCTCGCTCCAAGAGGCAGCACTAGGAACTGGCCGCAGTGGGTCTGCGCCAGCCCCTGCTGCAGCCCGGGCCTGGCTCTGTCCCACCCGAGCACAGAGAAGGCAGCAGGTGACCTACCTCCCGAGTTAGTTTGTTCAATCTGCTCATTCGCTTGCAACAAAATGAAGGAATGTGGGTGGAGGGCAGTGAGATGAGCCCAAAAGACTCTAAGAACTTGATAAAGCAGAATAAGTTCTCAGAGCTGTGGGGTCTGTACCTTTTTCAATCCTTCATGCATGTTTGTGTCTCCTGTAGGCACTACCTTCTGAAGTTTGGTAAGACCAGCGTGTATTTCTTGTCTGAAAAAAAATCAGAAAAGAGGGTGGTGGAGAAATGAGGGTTGACTGTTACATCACAGCACAGATGTCCTGGTGCCATTCTGCCCCATGCAGACCTGCCTGGACAGAAGAGGACACAAGTCACCCCGTCATGACCTTCCTGCCCACGTCTCTGACATGACAGGCCTTGTTCAGGACTCCTCTGCCCCCTGTTTGGTGAGCATAGGGGATGCTGCTTTGCTGGCCCCATGGGAAGGGTCTGGCTTCCAATGTGCTCATCCCTGTCAAAGGAAGGTGACCTCAGGGACTCAGCAAGGGCCCTGCCTTGACTGTCCGTGGTGAGAGGGGTCACCCAGGGCCGTGCACCTGGGAATCCAGTGCTCACAATGTGACTGGTGAGGGCGCATGGTCCTCCAACAGGAAAGGCTGAGTTTGGAAAAGGTCGTCCTGCTGACACCCCTGCCCTTTCCCATCAGCCCCTGCCACTGACCCCTGAGGTCCACTTGGTCCCTCCAAGCCACTTCCCCTTGGGATCCATGTTAAGGAAGTGGCCAGGCCGCTTCATTAGAGTGGTGGGGTTCCTGGACTTCATGTGCCCCTGGAGAAAGAGACAATAGGCTGGAAAAGAGGCCTGAGCACCATCCACGCAGTGACCCCAGGCTCACCAGGATGGGCTGTCAGCCTGTATTAAAGCAGATGGTGAGGGATGGGCTGGGACACATGAGGTGGGGTGGGGGGGTTAGTTCAGGCTGATCCAGTGTGTGGACTGAGCTATCACAGCAAGACTAAGGGGCTCTCACTCTGGGCCGAAGAGATGCCAATTTGTGGTGAGATCCGAGGGCCCCAGGTCCTGCCCGGCCTGACCCAACCCAGGAGCGCAGGACGCCTGAGACCCAGGGCCAGTGGAGGCCAAACCCAGCTTTGCCCACCTCAGCACAAACACCAGCCCCTCTTCTTGGCACCTGTGGGAAGATGTCTGCTTTGTCGACCGCACTCCGAATGTGCTGGAACTCCCAGCCCTTCACAGTCTCTGGCCCGGGACTGAGCTTGGCCAGCTTCACTCTTGCCTGAGCGAGCCTTTTTCTTGCGCTTCCCCCTGCACCCCAATCCCCACTCCCAGCTCTGCAGGTGGAGAGGACACCAGGCTGCTTATGCCCTCATCAAGCTGTTTGCTTTGTAATGTATCACCCATCACAGACAGATTCACGTCTTTTCCATTCCCTTGAGCCCCACCCCCACTCTGACACCTTCCCTTGAGGAATAGGTCCCCACCTTCACTCTCCAGAGAGGACCCGGAAGACTCTCAAGGGCCTCCCCACAGCTCCCTTGGTTCCGGTTCTGAACCCCTACCTTGGAGGAGGCCGTGGTCCCCCTCTTCCCCGTGGGCAGCTCCTCCACCAGAGGCCCACGCCCAGCCCCCGCTGCCTCTGCCTCCTGCCTGACAGCTCCTCACTGCCTTGTTTTCTTCCACCTCAGACTCACTCAGGTCTCTCTCTCTGAAATGCAGGCCACAGGGACACACAGAACCACACCATCCCCCAGCTTACTGAGGGGCCAGCCCCGCCCCTGCTTCTGCTGGGAGCCGGGCCTGAGGAGCGCTGTCTCTGTGCGCTGGCACCGCCACGTCCCCTCCCCTGCAGCCTTGCTATTGGGCTCCTCTTCTGGTCTGAGCTTCTCTTCAAGGTGCCGAACATGGCTCTGCGCCACAAATCCTGGAGCATTCAGTCCTTGACGTCCTCAAACTCTCTTTGGTATTTCACCCACTGAACTGGGATCCAGTCACTTGCATCATGAGATTTTCAACCTCACAGCTACTCAAGAGAGCCATATCTTCCTATCCCCAGGCCTTTGAGCCCATTGCTGTGTCCATCTACGTCTCACCCAGGATGCTTGCCTCCCTCCTGCACCACATGCCTCCCTCCTGCACCCCAGCCCAGCCTGGTGTTCAGAACCAACTCATGAGCTACCTTGTCTCAGACCCACCAAGGGAACCAGCTTCCATCCCCTGAAGCCCTCAGCACTTTGACAACCCCTAACCCTGCCTTCTGGTTCTGATTCTGCCTCCCTGCCTCCCCCACAAGCCCAGAGCAGAAAGGGACACACACAGCAGGTGCCCAATACAGGCCAGTGTTCATAAAGGGCTCACACATCTGCTCCACCCAATCCCAGAAGTCCTCAGAGCCAGCCTGTTCTAAGAAAAGGGAAGAGCACTGAGAAGACACAGGACAGGTGGAGGACACGGCTTAGAGGGGGAGGAGATGGTCTAGCAGCACAGGGGTCTGCCAGTACCCACCCAGTCAGGGGTCTGTGGGAGCCAGGGCTCTCAGGATGGGCCCTGAGGGGAGCCCAGGACAGCCCAGCCTGCAACTAGTGGAAACTCTCAGCTCCCTGGGTTTCCCTGGACCCCGCCCACCATGACTACCTTTGGGGATTAAAGCAGCACTTACTTGTCTGAGGTGAGATTCATGAGGACGTGGCCACGTGTGGAGAAGGTGACGAAGGACATCCGCAGTTTAGGGCTGGGGAGGAAGCATGTGCTCGTGAGAAGCTATAAATGACACAGGCTCAAAATGAAGCCAGTGAGTAGCCAGGAAGGAGGTGCATGCCCATCGCTCTACTCTCCACCCCAACTCTTCTGCTTTGCGGTCCATTTCCTAAATCTTGGAAGTTCCTGTAACTTTCATGAAGGATTTTAGGAATCCTGGTGAAGGAGGCCTGTGGAGATGTGGGTCTTCTTGGAAGAGAGTGCCAGGATGGCATCCTTCTCCAACCTTATACTCCAATGTCCCATAAAGTGTCTCACTCTGTCTCTCAGACACACACGTGCACATACATGGTGCGCACACCAGGAGATAGACACTTATGCACTCTTGCATGAGGACTTCCCAACTGGCCTCTCCTGGTCTGTAAAATTCTTTGTGCTTTCACTCATCTTCCCTCCTTTACAGCCTTCCCTGCCTTGTCTCCTCTCATCTCAGAAAAATGATTCTCCTTCTTGGCAGCTATTTGTATACACCCCTCCCTATGTTCTCCCTGGCCACTGTCATTTGGTCCATTGACCCTCATTATATTTTAGCTAAATTGCTACAGTAGTTCCTAGATAAGCTTTCTACGGCTCCTGGCTCTTGTTACAACACATTTTACCAACAATACTAGACTTTCCTTCCTGACACACAATCTTGACCATGTCAGACCCCTGCCCAAGAATTGTCTATAGCTTCATATTGTTCACAGCAGGAAATCCAAGTCCCCTGACTTGGCATTATGAGCCCTGGTGGCCTGGGACCAAGTCTGTCCTGTCCAGCCTCATCTCCCAGCTTTCCTCTGAGTTAACCCTGCCCTCCGGCCAAATAGACCACTCACTGCGCAAGAAGTCTTGATGGTTCCTGTTACCCTGTCTTTTCCCATCCTTCAAGACCCACTTCAAAATTCCACATCCTCTAAAAAGCCATCTTTGAATTTTTAAAGAATTCTTGCTTTTTCCTTTAATTTGCCTTATTTATAAATAACCTTGTCCTTTTCTTTTGGCCCTTGGCACCATTTAACCTGGTGCTTAGTTACTGTGTCACTGGTTTGCCTGTTTTCTAATCTGTGAGGTCCTCCAGGGCAGACTGTGTCCCCTACAATATGGCCTGACTCCCAGGCAGGAGCCAAGAAGGCTGCTGAGACCTGATGGAACCAGTGTGCTCTGTCCTTTTTTTCTGCTTCAGAATACCTCCCTGATGCAAGGGAGTCCTATGCCCACTGAGTCTAAACAACTGTGTACTCTGCCTGGCAGGGGAAATCACCCTGCAACTTGGAGAAACCGTACTCTTTGAACTTCCCGACCAAATCCTCCACAAGGTTGTAAATGGCTATCCAAAAGTTGTCCACACTGCCTGACCTGAAAATGAAGAAGACCTGAGTCAGAGGGGTGAGGTGCATCCATTGTGTGGGCAGAATTTCTGCCTCCCCAGCTTTCAGCAGATCCTTCAGCAACTCCTCTCCACCCCACATAGCTGCAAGCTGCCACACTCCCCTAGCAACCGCAGTGGGTCACCCTGGTGGTGACTTCAATAGTATGAATGTGGAAAGGGTGACCAACCAGATGTGTGTGCCTTGGACTCAGGAACATTGAGGGATGAGGGACTTCTGGTGGCAAACCAGGATGGTTGATCAGACTCAGCAGAGCTGTCACATAGGAAATGATGTAGGATGCATTGTTTGGAAAATCCTCCAGTGATTCTGATACGACTCCTCTGGTCCCTCAATTCCCCTTGGGAATAAGCCATTCCCAGCTGTCTGCTCCTCTCCTGCCCTTTTAAAGTATGCACGCTCGCGCGCGCGCGCGCGTGTGTGTTTGGGGTGATGTCAGGGCTCTTTGGCACTACGTTCCAACTAAAGTTTCTTAGTTGGTCCTGCCGACCACTCCTTCTGCTTCTAGGCTGCATCTAAATTTGTCAACAGACAGTGGTGAAACTAAGGGTAGATTCTTCTAACATTACCATGGTTATTATTCATTGAGGCATATGTGTCAGGCACTTTACATACATGAGTTCCAATTCCTGAATAACCCCAGGATGTCAGCATTGTTCCCATTTTACAGATAAGAAAGCTGAGGCTTTTACAAGTCATGGAATTTATCATACTTCCATTGCTAGCTTGAATTTAACACAGATCTAACCTCAAAACCCATACCCTACACATTGCACTAGGCAGACGTGTGTGACATGGCTGTCTGTGTTCAACAACTGCTGGGTAGCAAACACTAGACTGACAACGGACCTACAATATAAACTTTCTATCAGAAGCTTCCATGCTAAAGTGCAAGACAATTCCTTTCTTTACTAATGGTAACACTTTAAACTTTCCTTCTCATTACTACTCTCCTCTGCTTTCCCTCTAAGTGAAAGGATCTTCCAAAGAAGATTTACAGGAAACAAGAGTCTTCAACCAACTCACTTACTCAGGGAAAGTTTCCAGTTTGTGAATATTTTGAAGGAAGGTCAAGATTCTAGAACACAGAAGAACATGAGTGCTCATGGGTCATGGGAAAACCATCACAGGTCCCTAGGAAGGAGGCAGTATGGAACAAGGGCAACCATGTAGGCTTCTGGTACACAGAGCTCCAGTCATGATTTAATGCCCCACTGTTAAATGAGAACAGAGGGTTAAGGATCACCAGGCATTTCAGGACATCTCTACCATTAAAACTTGAAGCCAGAATATCCAAGTGATATAACTCTGCTGGGAGAATGGAAGTGAGTGAGGCACAATCATGTAGGGGGAGCTGAGCTACAAGAAAACTAAATTATCTTTCGCCATAGTAAAGAGTCAATAGAGAAAGTGCAACCTCAAGTAGCTAGAAATAGCAGTCAGTGTAAGCATGGTATTAAAAGCATGGTCATCATACCAGAAGATAATCTGGAGAATTTGGAAGTGGGTGTATCTGGAGAGAAGAATCAGAGAGGGCAGGAATGGGGCAGGAGCTTTCAGTTTTTTGTTGTCAACTTTGTAAAATTGTTTTCTTTTAAATGTATGTTCAAGCATTTCCTTGATAAACATAAAAATGAAATTATAAACAAAAACGAGTAGCAGAGAGTGAGGTCAACAAAATGGCAGACTTGGAAGTTCTAAGCCCTGATTTTCCCATGGAAATACTGAACAAACAAACAAGGCTGAAAGAAGAAACAAAACATATTACCATGGAACACCAGTCTACAAAGATAAGCAGAAACAGAGGGGAAAAGAAATAATGTAAATATAATAATAACTCAGAAAGCAATCAATAAGATGACAGTAGTAAGTCCTTACATATCAATAATCACTTTAAATATAAATGGATTGAATTCACCAATCAAAATGCACAGAGTGACTGGCTGGATAAAAAAATAAGACCCAACTATATGTACATACAAGAGACTCATTCAGCTTTAAGGACACGTGTAGGTTCAAAGTGAAAGGATGGAAGAAGATATTCCATGCAAAGGAAACCAAAAGAAATTGGGTAGCCATACTTAGACAAAATAGACCTAAATCCAAAAGCTGTAATGAGAATGAAAGAGGTCAATGCAACAAGAAGATACAGCAATCATATATAAATATGTATCCAACATCTTAGCACCTAAATATATCGAGCAAATACTAACAGATCTGAAGGGGGGAAAGATCACAATACCATAATAGTAGATGACTTCAATATCTATTGGATAATGGATAGATCATCCAGACAGAAAATCAACAAGGAAATGTTGGAATTGCACCATCCTATGATCAAATGAACTTAATAGACATGTACAGAGTATTCCATACAATTGTGGCAGAATGCACAATCTTCTTAAGTCTACACAGATTGCTTTCCAGAAGACATCCTATGATAGGAAACAAAATGAGTCCTAGCAAATTTAAGAAGACTAAAATCATACCAAGTATCTTTACAACTACAATGGCATGAAACAATAAATTAGCAAGAGGGAAAACTGAAAAAATCTGTATATGTGGAAGTGAAACAACACACTTTTGGACAATGAATGGGTCAAAGAAGAAATCAGATGGTAAATTAAAAATATCTTGAAACTAGTCAAAATAGAAATGCAATGTATCAAAACTTATGGGATGCCACTAAAGCAATTCTGAGACAAAAGTTTACAATGATAAAAGAGATTTCAAAGAAACAACCTAACTCTAAGCCTCGAGGAACTAGAGAAAGAAGAACAATCTGAGCCCAAAGTTAGCAGAAGAAAGAAAATAATAAAGATTAGAGCAGAAATAAAAGGAATTGAGAACAGGAGAACAATGGAAAAGATTAATAAAACTAAGAGTTGTTTCTTTGAAAAGATAAACAAACTGACAAACTTCTAGCTACACTAACTAAGGAAAAAAAGAAAAGGACCCCAATCAATAAAATTATAAATGAAATAGGAGACATTACCACTCAGACCACAGAAATACAAAGGATCCTGAGAGTATATGTGAACAACAAAATGCCAACAACTGGACAACCTAGAAGAAATGGAAAAAATTGTAGAAACATACAACCTAACAAGACTTAATTAGAAAAAAATAGAAAATCTAGACAAACCAATAATGAGTAAATAGATTGAATCAGTAGTCAAAAGCCTTCCAATGCAGAAAGTCCTAGGATCAGACAGCTTCACTGGTGAATTCACCAATATTTAAAGAAGAATTAATGCCAATCCTTGTGAAACTTTTCCAAACAATTGAAGAGGGAACACTTGCAAACTCATTCTAGGAGGCCAGCGTCACCATGATACAAAAATCAGGTCAGGACACTACAAGAAGAGAAGACTATAGACCAATATCCCTGATGAATAGACATAACAATTCTCCACAAAATATCAGCAAACTGAATTTAAGGGCACAGTAAGAGACCATACACCTATGGTCACTTAATCTACGACAAAAGAGGCAAGAACATACAATGGAGAAAAGACAGTCTATTCAATAAGTGGTGCTGGGAAAACTGGACAGCTACCTGGAAAAGAATGAAATGAGAACATTTTCTCACACCATATACAAAACAAACTCAAAATGGATTAAGGACCTAAATGTAAGACCAGAAACCATAGAACTCATAGAAGAGAACATAGGCAGAACACGCTTTGACATAAACTGTAGAAATATTTTTTGGATCTGTCTCCTAAGACAAAGGGGGAAAAAAAGCAAAAAAAAAAAAAAAAAAAAAAAAAAAAAGCAAATGGGACCTAATTAAACTTAAAAGTTTTTGCACAGCAAAGGAAACCGTCTACAAAATGAACACAACCTACTGAATGGGACAAAATATTTGCAAATGATGTGACTGATATGTGGTTAATATCCAAAATATATAAACAGATCAAACAACTTAATATAAAAAAAAAACTCCAAACACTCCAATTAAGCAATGGGCAGAAGATCTGAATAGATATTACTCCAAAGAAGAGATACAGATGGCCAACAGGCACATAAAAAGATATCCAACATCCCCAATCATCAGAGAAATGCAAATCAAAACCACAGTGAGATATCACCTCGCACCTGTCAAAATGGCTATCATCAAAAAGACTGCAAATAACAAATGTTGGCCAGGATGTGGAGAAAAGTCTATCTCTGGGGATATAACCCTCAGCATTGCTAGAATAAAATTCTCTAATTTTTCTTCTTTGCTTGATTGTTAACTGAATTTTCATAAGCGAACATTATATATTCATGAATTAGCAGACTTAATATCATTATATGGGCAATACTAGGTGGGGGCGGGGTCTGTGGAGCAGTCACTCCTGGAGCCTGAATTTGGGTAGCGGGGACTCCCTTCCCTGTTGCACTCTCAGCCTTCGTGGCAAGACTCATACCCTGCACTCTGAGCTACAGCCGCGCCAGCTGTGGTCAGAGGGATCAGTGATGCCTCCTGGCATTTTAGAAGCCAAAGGAGGCAAGAGGTGGGGGACGGGGAACGAATGGGAGGGGTGGTCAGTGGGGAGAGCCCAGCTCAAAAAGCCATTTCTCTGGTGCCTTTCTAGTCCCCCTACCTCACATCACCCTTGGAGGAGAGGAAAGGGGAGCATCCTCCCAGTATTTAGTATTTTACAGCAAACTAACTTTGATTGACATTGAGCAAATCATTTAATACTCCCAGCTGCAGTCTCATCACCCTAAAATAGGGAAGTGGAACCTACTCCCTTCAGCTGTCAGGTGCTCTTAGTGTTCAGCACACACCTGGAACATAGTAAGTGCTCAGTTATTACTTCACATGACCCACCTGTGCCTTCCCCATCTGTCCTGGAGCTGTGCTGTGCCCGCCCTGGGCCTGACTGCAGAGACCAAGGGCAGGGGCACTGTAACAAGATGGCAGCCTAGAGGACACTTTGGATTCACTGCCACTCTCTGGAAAGACTGACCTAAAAGAGGCTGTCCTCCGCCCCTGCCCATTCATCCCCAAACCCAGTGTCCAAGAGGGGACTCACTCCCACCCCGGGCTGTGCTGAGGACCCAGACAAGATGTGCTCAGAGTCACTCCCGTGGACCACGAGGAGGGGATTTCTCTTCTAGTAGGCTGGGTGCTCCCACATTTGCTGCCTTTGTGTAGAAGCTGGTGGGCTGGGGCACGCATCCCCTCAATCGTCAGTCTCCATGGAGGATCCGAGGAACCAGAGGAAGCACAATGTGAGATGCCGGAATGAGGGCAACACAGGAGGCCTGAGTCCTGTCACCCCCACCAGCCTCTGGGATACTTCACCCAACCTCTGGGAGCCCAGCCCTCTTTCCAGGAGATTGCATATGCAAATACTGTCCCTGCTTTATACCCCAGGACTGTTTTGAGAATGACACATGTGCAGTAAAGGGCTTTGGGGACTGAAGTGCCTGACTGATACTGGGAGTCATACCACTGCTACTACTGAATAAGTAAAATTTATCCTCAGCCCCACAGAGGAGTGGAAAGTGGAACCAAGCTCGCCAGCCTGAGGACCCACTCCCCTCCCTTTCCTTCTCTGAGCGCCAGAAGGAGCCTCACGCACAGCCCAGCTGTCCCAGGGCCACACGCAGACAGACCAAACTGCACTGAAAGTGCACACAAATTGTACCGTGGGTCTCCAAGTTATCCAACAAAGAAGCAAAACCCAGAACCAGCAAAGCAAAGGACACTTTAAGCAGTGACATTAGGAGAATCCCCCAAAAGACACAGTAATCTCTCTGGGGCCCAGTGAGAATCAGGGTCATTTGGTTAAAAACAAAACAAAAAAACCCACAACCCAAAACCCAAAGTGAGCTTCTCACAAGTGCTAAGAAGGCAGCTCCTAGCAATCTCCTGCCTCTCCAGCTGTTTAAGGGGTATGCGGTTAATCTACCTGGAATTAATTATAAGTGTGATTTGTGCCAGGGGTTCTATTTAATGTTTTTCCATATAGAGAGCAAACTGTCCCAGCACCATTTGTTGACCATTCCATCTTTCCTTCACGATTTGCATGTCACCTCTTATATGTTTCAAGTTCTAATCAGTGTGGCCTAGTTCCATTGTCTTTATCTGTCTATTGGTTTATGTTGAAAGTGTCAACACCCCACTGTCTAAATTATCATTGTGTGAATGATTGTATCACTGTGTCTCACTCTTCCTTCCTCTTGCAGAGAAGGATCGTGTATCCTTTCCACATCCATGACAAGCTTGGACTTGATTCCAGCAATGAAATATTAATAGAAGTTAACTTTGTCACTTCTGGACAGAATCTTTAAGAATCTAGGTGTGAGTTGGGTAGACCCATAGCCTGGTGCCTGAGCACCTTTGATGTGCTGCTTCCTCTTGGGAACCTGGGAGGGACAGGTACCTGTGGGACAGAGGGATATATGAATGGGAAGTAAGTTTATTCTGATTAGATTTGTGGGGGCACTGTTAACAGACGATAACCCAAGCGAACCTGATGATACACACAGGGTATCGGTTACCTAATATAACACACACAGAGCAAGTCTTGATAGGGATGGATAAATCACCCATCTAAATTTTCTTATAGCAGTTGTTGGCCATTTGCTCAGTGCAAATTTTAGAATCAGCTCCTCAAGTTTTGACTCCCCCAAACCCTCTTAATATAATTACAATAATGCTACATATATAGCTACACTGGGAGAGATTTGAATCTGCAGTCAGGGCTCCTCCTGTCAGTGAACATGGCGATGTCTCCATTTATTTAGATCTTTTTCAAATCCTTTCATGTAACCTTTCCTTTGAAGATCTTGACTTCTTTTGTCAAGTGCTTTCTATAAATAACTCATACTTTTGCTGCAGGGTAAATGACATTTTTAAAAGAAAGATTCTAAACTGTTTACTGGCAATGTCAAAAAATGTATTTATTTATTGATATATTCACTCAACTGGCTAAGCTCTCTTATTCTAAAAATTTATCTGTAGAATCCTTTGAGTTTCCATAAAAATAAAAAACAAAAGCCCCAAAGCATTGTGCTGACTAGCTCTGCAATGAAATTTTGCCTAGGATGTTTGATGAAGGCATTCATGATTTTAAAGCGAATGCTTCGTACATGTAACCATTAAGGATAATATTTATCAAGGGCTTTAGTATAAATCCTTTATCTAGATTAGAGTGTTTCCCTACTATTTGTGGTTTTCTACAAATTATGAATGAATGTTGAACTTATCTAAATTCTTTTTCTGAATATGTTGTGAAGATATATATTTTTCTCCATGAATCTATTTTTAATATGGTTAATTGAATGAATGCATGTAAAATAAATTATACATTTTTATAAATGAATATAATTGGCCATGATAATTTTTTTTTAACACTGCTGGATTGAGCTTACTGTTAGTTCAGAATTGTTTTACCAATGGTCATGAAAGAGTGTCTCCTGTAATTTCTTATTTTTGTGCTGTCCTTCTCTGATTTTGATATTAGGTAAGACCAGCCTCATAAGATGAACTCAGGAGTGTTTTACTTTTGTTTGGAAAGACTTTGAACATAGTCACATTAATCTGCTCCTTGAGTATTTGGTATGGTAACATCTGTGCCTGGTGTTTACTCTGTGGGAAGTCTTAAACTACTGAAGTAATTTATTTAATATTTACTGAATATTATGGTCTTAATTGTGCGCCCCCGTTCATAATTTGAAACCTCATCTGGTAATGTGACTCTGTTGGAAATAGGGTGCTGAGGTGAGCGGAGGACAGTGAAGGTCTTTGAACCCTGGATGGGAACAAAAGAACAAGGGCTGCATAGATCCACTCACTGTCAGGGCTGCTGGTGTCTGTGGAAGGAGAAAGATGAAGGAGCAGCTCTGCTTTGCCCAGCGATTGTCTGGACAGAGAACCGTCCTCCAGTTGCAAGGGGCATTGGTAGGTCCACGTAGAACAGGGGGGCAGAGGCAGCACTGAGCGGCTGTGCACGTGGTCTCCTGACCCAGAGCTCACTCTCCAGAGATGATCTCACACTTCTGTAGTGGTCCAGTGAGAGCAGTGGGGGTCATGACACAGGTGCATGTAGCCTGGAGCTGGATGAGACTTCAAGTCTGATTTTGACCCTGGGAAAGAGTCTGTGAGCCTTCAACAAGACGGGGTGAGTGTTAGGAGCTGGTAGGGGCTCCCCAGGAACAAGCCACATCAGACACATCATTTTCCACTTGAGAGGCTTTGCTGTGATGATTGTCACAGACTGAGAGGACCAAGGTTAGATGCGGCCCCAGATGGAGTTTGGTAGGATAAACTTTGCACTTGCCTAAGTGACCTCACCCAGCAGTGCTGGTGCCTGTGAGAGTGGTGACCCTCAGGGAGGCATTCCGAAGGTCCCCATAAGCTCAGTACCATGGTCTCCTTCCTGTCCTCTTCCTCCTCCTTGTTCTCATTATCATTAGTAAGATTTGGATGATAGCACTGATGGAAGTGATTTTGGGTGGACCAAGTAGTTGGTCTGGATTTGCAGTCGTCCCAGAAAGCTGGAGGGCAGCATGGAGTTTGTCAACATGGCATTTGCAGGTTGGATGAACACACTTGGGTTGAGATCTACAACTTCTCTCACATGGTTGTGAAAATTCCATGAAATAAGGTGTGTTAAGCTCTTAGCATCTCTCACACATAGAGACTAGTCAATAATGGGTGACTTGTGTATGTATATACTGAAGCATCATCTTAGGAAATATTCCATCCTGTAGGAAGACTACATGTCTCAAATTTTAGTGCTGAGAAGGTTGTCCCATCTATGGCTCAGGGCAGTAGGGACAGTTCTAGAGTCTGGACATACATGGCTGTGGTTGGACAAGGTTGCCTGAGCTGTGAAGGCTGCTGGGTGACGCACAGGGGCAACTGGACCACAAGTTCAGCGGGGAAGCCTCCTGCCCAGATTTTGGAAACTCATCAGGTGGTTCTAAACTGTCATCTGGGGAACAGAGAGAGACAGACAGCCAGATGAAGATGAGGCATTGTACGTGTGTGTGTGTGTGTGTGTGTGTGTGTGTGTGTGAACGCAGAGTGTATGTGTGAGTGTGTGTATGTGAATGAATTTGAGTGTGTGTGAGTGTGTATATACGAGTGTTTTCTGTGTTTATGTGTGTATGAGTGTGTGTACATGTGAGTTTGTATGTGTGTGTAGGTGTATGTTTGTGTGAGTGTGTCTGGGTGTGTGTGTGTCTCTGAGCTCACGGAAGCTCAGCCACAGGGCTTTACACAGACTAGTTACTCTGTGAGAAAAGGGCAGAAACTGACTTCATCCCAGTGAGACTCATATCCTGGTAGACCTGGCAAGGACTGTGGAGGCAATCTAGCCCAACCCAGTTTATAGATGGGAAATTGAGGCTGAAAGAGGTGGGATGTAGCTCAGGGTCACTTGGTGAACTGATGTGGTTGCCTCTGCCTCTTCAGGAGATATTGTCCACATTGACAACTTCTGATGTCAACAGAACCCCCTTTGTGGAATCTGTTTGGAAAGGATGTTAGGAGAGGCTCAGATCGCCCTGGTGGCTCAGTTTGGATGTCCTTTCAGGATGACAAAGCACGTGAGATCCAGGGTCACACAGGAGTGGGCTGAAGAGTAGAGCTGACCTATATTTCCTCTGGAGTTGCTCAGAGTGCAAAGAGGTTAGACAAAGAATCCGACTTTTCGATGGGACAAAAGCTTGGGAGAAGTTGGAATGAAAGCAGGAAAAGGAGACCTAGACCTCAACATGCCCTCGCTTGGTGTTTGGGTCATGTGGTCCACTTGGTGTTCACCTCTGGGGGCTCTTGGAGGGTGACATGGGCAATGCAATCAAAGCAGGCACTGAGGGCGCGCACTCGGGTCTCCAGCTGCCTCAGCTTTGCAGGGGACATCAAGCAGGGTGTTTGCTATTGAGGTCCGGGATCCCCTTCCTCTGTGTAAGTGATGGTGACGATCATCCAGGTGTATTGAAAATGAAAGGAGGTAAAATATGCAGAACATCGGTCACAGACTTCTGTGGCTGATACAGAAAAAGGGGGGGGCAGGTATCTGTGCTCCCTTTTACAGGTGAGGCAGGAGACTGGGCAAGAGAAAGGAGGTGAGTTGAACCCAAGTGATGACCCTGTGAATAAGAAGCTGAGCTGACCACTCCTTATGGTTCCCCTGGGCTCGGGGATAGATATTTCCTAATGATGAAACTCAGAACACTCAGTGGAGTGTGGTCCAGCAAACCTCTCACAAGCCGAGGGGCCACGAGGATGGGTTTCCTGGTTTCAGGAATGCACTAGTGGAGCTGGTTAGGGAAGGCAGGGATGAATGCCTCCCCAGCAGGGCTGATGGCAACCTCCCCTCTTCAGTGCCATCCTACACATGGCCATTGTGTGTCTCCCACCCAAGCCATGAGCGCCTTGAGGGCAAAGTAGGGGGTGATCTGCCAGAGTACACCTAATAGTTTAGCGAAGAGGACAGCTGACAGTGAGCAAAGGACATGAAGGTGGATGAATGTGTGAGGACAACCTAGTGTGGTCACTTCAGGTTATGAGCGGACCTTTACTTGGCCAGGGATTGGGCCAAGATAGAGGTGGCTGCTCCCCAGTGGTGGGGGCGGGGCCCAGGCACAGTCCCAGACCCACCTCCCATGCCTAGACATTTACTATCCTGCTTTTACAACGCGGCCACCTGTGAGGCAGGAGCTCCTGTCCCCAGTGTTTAAAGTGTCCTAGCAGTTTGAGAGAAAAATTCACAGACTGAGTAGAAAAACTGCTCTAAATGTAAATGAAAATTATCATAAATCAGAGGCTAGACATATTCGAGTTTTCAAAAAGTCAGAACTGGCTGGTGGAAGCCTTGTGTCTGTTAAAACAGCAGTTGCTGCCTGAATGCTGACAGGTGCACGGCAGTACTGAGCCAGGCCTCTGGGCGGCAGTGTTGTGCGGTGTGGTCTTTCCTCCCTGGTGGAGAGCAGGGGGTGAAAGCAGGTGGCACTGTGCTCTGAGTCAGGGTGAGTTGTTATATATCTAGTAGGCAGAGTTCTCTGGGTGCAAACTTCAAAGC
Source organism: Camelus ferus (assembly GCF_009834535.1). NCBI lineage: Eukaryota > Metazoa > Chordata > Mammalia > Artiodactyla > Camelidae > Camelus > Camelus ferus. The sequence goes on along the minus strand of NC_045706.1, from coordinate 63,947,452 downwards.
CCGACTTTGGCAAGCTTAGCCAAGAAGATTAGTTAGAAGGTTATGATGGGGGTGATATCTGATGGAGGAGGAGAGAGTAGATCCCAGTTTCAAAGGGAGGACTGGAGAATTAAGCTTGGAAAAGATAAGGATTAAGCTGCTTCAGAGAGCTCCAGTAATCTCCCAAATTGAAATTGGGTTTGCTTAGGAAGGATGCCGGATAACATAAATTCAAACCAAACCCTCTGCTGTCTGCTCTTTGTCATAGAGATTATGCAATCCCCCTTTCCCATTGCTGTTTTAGGAATGTGAGTACAAAAGATGGCCCAGATTCCAGTGCAGCCAACACTTCCTGAGGGCCTGCTGCTTACAGAAAGATATCACTTAGTTGTGCCTCTGTGTTGCCCTGAGCTCCTGCCCCTCAACCTTCTCTTCATGGATGAAATATGCCCAGATCTTCTTTGCCACTAGGACTTACCGGTGCCAGCTTTGCTGGATATTTACTCTTGGTTGATTGTTTCCCCAATATTTAAATATATCATCCCTCTCCCTCTTTGCTTCTATTGAGAAATCCATCCTACGTCTTATGGGGGTACCATGTATATGATGACTCACTTTTCTCTTGCTGTTTTTAAAATTCTTTCTGTCTTTGAATTTAGACGATTTACTTATAATGTAGTTCAGCATAGCCCTTTTGAGTTCAACCAACTGGGGACTTTGGGCCTCATGAATGGGAGGTTCCTTTTCTTTATCAATATTTAATAAGTTTTCAACTCTTTTTGTTTTAAATATACTTTCTGTCTCTTTGTCTTTGTCTTCTCTTTCTGAGATTCCCATAACTCAGATGTTGGTTCTGATGATGAAGTCCCAAACTTTCTTCACTCTTTTTTTTTTTTTTACTTTTCCCTCTTTGTTCCTCCAGGGAGATCATTTCAAATGACCTGTCTTTTAGTTTGTTGGTTCTTTCTTCTGCTGCTGGAGTTGGGTGATGATTCTCCATGTCACAGTCTTCTGTAGACACTGTAATCTTCAGCTCAAGTTTTCTATTTGTTCTTTTGATGGCTCCTGTTCCTTTGTTGAAGTTCTCATTTTGGACATGCATTGCTTTCCTAATTTCATTTAGTTGTCCTTGTAGCTCACTAAACTTTTTTATAGAATTATTCTGAATTCTTTGTCAGATAGCTCATAGATCTCTATATATTTATGGTCAGTTTTTTGAGCTTAATTTCTTTCTTTTCTTGGTGTGATGTTGACCTGATTCTTCATGATCCCTGATTTGTTGCATCTGTATGAGTGCATTTGAGTAAATTGCTTCCTCTTACTTTCTCAGACTCTGCATCACACCTGAGTCGAGTGACTTTCACAACAGAGTCTTACCTGTGGATTGTCTTCTAGCATGTTAGTGTGGAAGGAAAACTTGATTGTGTTTTCAGAAGTTTGGGGGGAAGAGATCTGAAAGATTGGAAGGTCTGGCTGTATCATGAGAGGACCACATGTGATGCTTAGGAAAGTTGACATTGCAGATTTCCTCTATAGTATGAGAAATATTAAGGGAATGGGAAGGGAATCACATCTCTGAAGGAGGTAGTAGGTGCCAGGACTTTTCTGATGGCATATCAGGGAGGCTATCTGGGCAGCGGTCCTGATGTGAACCCACATGTGGTCAGCACCTCTTCTTACAGAGAATGCTCATATGTGCCAGCCCCATGTCCTGGTGTTCAGAGCTGAGAGGCCCAGTCATGTTATCCTCTTTGATTCCCCTCACAGGACATTTCTTAAGTCTCTGAGCTCATCATCCTCTCCTCTCCCAGGGCACAAAAGGAAGACATTAACTATTGAACCTCTGAGTCTTTACCAGGGACCTTGCCCTGTGCTGAGCACGTCTCAGGAGTTAACCTCACCCTCACAGCACCCTGTAGTGGAGACACAGTTATCCCCACCTTTTCAGTGAAGAATTTGAAGCACAAGGAGATTAAGTAACTTGGCCAGAAGATTAAGTAATAGCCAGTGAGTGGTGGAGGCAGAAATGTATTCATATTTCAAAGAAGTTTTGGGCAATTGTCAAAGAGCAGAATTTGAATAAAACTCCATGCATCCCAACCCTTGGCGACAGATGAAAACCTGGATGTGAGGACTGGGAGTCATCATGTCTACACCCCCAGGACACAAGGATGCTTTGCCCTGGCAGGAGCAGTGTAGATACGCCTCATGCTGTGGAGCAGTGTTCGTCAGGCACACACTCTCTTGCTCATCAGCAACAAATTCCAACTCCTTTGATGTAAACCAATCAATATATATGTTGAATTCAGAACACACCGGGCTTTTAACAGTCTTGGATTTTTGGTGCTTTAGATGTTGGGGGATAGGGTGGGAGTGGCAAAGAAGTTCTGCACAGCTCTTGGGCAGGCAGAGAGATCAGGGGCTGCACGCTGGTGGGTGGCCAGAAGCATCAGTGTGGAGGATGCTGATACCATAAGCAGCATCTGTTGGGGTGTGGATACCCCTGGCTGGGAAGAAGGCAGGTCCTGGGGCTGGAGAGCATTTGAGCACTGTGGGACTGCACTAAGGTGAGATTGATGTACTGACCTTGGAGGGAAGAGAAGAGAGAGGTCACTGGGAAGCCACTGTTATTGGGAGCAGAGGGCTATGATTCCCTTGGCTCAAGGGATTCAAGCTCAGGACCCGTCAGGATCCACAGGGTGGGCTTCTTTGATACTGTTCCTCTCCCTGGGTGCTGGCCTCGAGCCTTCACTCTTATTTCCAGATTCTGTGCAGGCATTGGACATCTGCCCTCCCTTCCACAGGGAGCCCCATGCTCTGCCCTGACTCTCCTTGCTCTGGTGATGAACTTGTCTGCTCCCCTCTGGACTGGGTATCTTGGGGAGCAAGAACAAGGCCTGACTACTGCCCCAGCATTGCCAGGGCTCTGGGTGAGTGTGGGCTGAAGGGATGAGTCTTCACCACAATGCTCAGGCTGAGTTCTAGGCTCGCAGGGCAAGGGCAGGTGGGGAACCCTCACGTGGGTGATGGGCGATGGAGGCTCATGAGCTTCTTGGTTTGGGTAGGGATTGACGCAGACCCATAGGGACAGTATAGTCTGTCTGCAGCATCAACTGCCCCTGGCTTTGCTGGTGTCTCCTCCTTGTCCCCAGCTCCTGCTCAGCTGAGGACTCCCAGCTGAAGGGCCTGGACTGCCAGGCAGGCTACCCTCAGCACACTGGCAGCTGGCAGCATTTCTGGGTACTCTGCTCCAAGAGATGAAGACAGCCAAGGAGAAAGGGTCTCCACATTGCATGAGGCAGCATAATTGAGAGGAGAGAGAACACCTTGGCCTTTCCCAGGTCCCGACCTCACTTCCAGTTGGTGGATCCTCAAGGACCACAGGTACCCCAAATAATTCCACTGGCAACCAGGGCAGCCAGATCTTAGGAGCACAGTCTGAGTGTGCTGTGGCTGAGGTCCCTGGGTGTGGACTTCCCTTGTGTGGTCCATGCATCCCCATGCCATGTGCACTCACACCTTTGTGCCTTTTTGTCTCTCTGATCATTATATGCAGCACAGAGTGCAGGGCCCAGTGGGACAGTCCCTGCTCTCAAGGAAGATTCTAGTTCAGTGGTTTCCTATGGTTGCTTGATTACTGGCCCCAAAGATATCTAGGTGCTAATCCTTGGCATCTGTGGGTGTTGTAGGTTGTTATCTCAAAAGGGCCTTGTAGGTGTGATTAAGGATATTTTAAAATTTTTATTGAAGCATTGTTGATTTACTGTTGTGTTAATTTCTGGTGTACAGCACAGTGATTCATTTATACATATGTGTATAGTCCTTTTCATATTCTTTTTCATTATAGGCTATTACAAGGTATTGAATACAGTTCCCTGTGCTATACAGTAGGACCTTGTTGTTTATCTATCTTATATACAGTAGTTAGTAAGGATATTGAGATGGGGAGACTATCCCAGGTTATCTGGGGGGAACCTACTTGTGATCAAAGGGTCCTGTGAGAGGGAGGCAGAGGGATATTTGCCTGAAAAAACAAGGCAATATGATGATGGAAGCAGAGATAGATTTAGGTTCTGCCCTGCTTCCTTGCAGATGGAGAAGGGCCAGGAGCCGAAGAACACAGGCAATGTAGCTCTGGAAGCAGAAAAGGAAGGAAGAGGACTCTCTCTTGAAATCGCAGGAAGGAGTATGGTCTGGAAGGGACCACTGTTAGAAAAATTCCTCTGTGGAGTATAAGGCGGGGGGTGGGGGTGTTGGGCAGAGAGACACGGTCACTTCACAGAAGGTTACAGTAAACAAGACTGACTGCCATAGTGCATGGAAGGTCATGAGGACACTCCTGGGTAATGTGTCCCCAAACAGCCTGGCTGGGTGTCTCCCTCTGCACACTCAGGTCTGGGGCTGGGGGCTGACTCTGGTCTGCAGAGACACAGGTCCCAGCTGACACCCCATCTCTTAGTCCATGACTCACTTTAAGGCCTGGGACCAGTGCACTGAAGGCTTCATGACAAGGAGCCAGGACTCCTGCACCTGCTGGAATACGGGGTACCCAAGGAAATCCTACAACTCTCGGGTCTCCAGGGCGATGGGTGGGAGGGATGAGGTCGGGGGGATGGGGCAGAGGAGTTGGGGGGCACGTCCACAAGGCACATTTATGGGCTCCCAGCCCCTCTGAGGAGGAGTAGGTTGATCTCAGGCAGCTCTGGCTGCTGCACTTACTCTCCCAGTGGCCTTGGCAACTTCCCTGACCTCTCAGGCCTCAGTTTTGCCTTCAGCAAGCACACAGGTCAATGTGAGCTCACACTGCTGGGGGGACTGGAGAGCTGGCATTCAGGGTCCTGGCAGATCCCTGGGCAGCGGTAAGGGCCCCTAACCCATCACTCTGCCACCCCCACAACCTGAGCTTCCAAGAGTGGCCCTCGGAATGTGCCTGTTTCAGAGAGGGGCTTAGTGCCTCTGCCCTCACCTCGCTGGGCAGGAGGCCATCACTGGAATCTTCCCCTTGTCCACTCAGGGCCTCTTGCCTCCCTCTGCTTCAACCCTCTGTCTGTCTCTGTCCCTCCTGCTCCTGAGTGGGCATCTCTGGCCGGGCATCTCCACCCAGGGCATAAGGCTGGCGCGGGGGTTCCCCTGACCACAGCGGGGCTGTGATTCTGGGTAGAGGCTCCAGGAGAATCAGGTGGAGAATGCGGCTTCTATGCCATGAAGGCTGGGACTGAGAGCTCGATTCAGACCCAGGGCTGGGCCCAGCTGCCCTGACACCTCTGTCACCAGACTATGTCTTGCTGGGTGTGTGCACATCTCTAGTGTGTCATCAGCAGTGTCCAGGGGCTTTCAGGCCTGTCCAGAGCTTCTAAATACCCCCTGCCCTGTCACCGAGAGCCAGTGTTTGCATGATTCAGAGAATGTGGTTAATTGAGCCCTCATTACAGACCCTGGGACCACAGTGTCCTCTAAGCCCCTGGCCCCATCTGTGCAGAGGGGCTGAGCATGGGGACACCCGCATGGAATATGATGTCCAGGCAGATGACTCCCAGGTGAAGCAGGAGCACCGCCCTCCTTGGATCTGGAGGCCTGAGTAGGGCAGCCTTCTCGAGGTTTGGAAATAACCATCATGAGACCATGTGCTGATCCAAAAGGGGGCAAAATAGTAAAAAGGGTGGGGCCAGGTTCCGGGCTTAAATCCAGTTCTGCCTCTCCCACCCTAAATGACCTGGGAAAAGCCACTCAGCCTCCCTGTGGTTCAGTCCCCCTTCAGTAAAGCTGGGATAAATAGGACTTACACTCACAGTTACTGCGAGAATAGGAGCAGTGAAAACATGTGAATCTCTTAGCCAAGCACCTGGCCCACAGAAAGGACTCAGTAAAATTATCTGCCATTGTATTAAATTCCAAGGATGACAGCTGGAACAATCTGGCTCCTCCCTGCTGTCACAGGCACTGACCCAGGAGGGCATCTTTACTGCCTGGTAAAAGCAGCCAGTGTTTCCAGAGCACACTGGGGAGGGGGTGTCACCATGTCTCCCACCACTCCTGGCACCTGAGTGACCAGCCCAGGAGGGTCTCATGGATGGGGTGCAGCCTGCAGTCCCCCAGGGTTGGGTGAGCAGGGACTGGGAGGCCAACAGGACTCTGCCTGCCTTCCTCTCCAGCCCTGTTTACTTAAGATCAGATGTGCTGGGTGTTGCTTTGGGAAGGAAACTTCCTGACACACCTGGGATGAGGATGCAGGGGAAATGTGTTGAGAATCACCCAGGAGGCTCATGAGCACCAGGTCTCCACATCTTGGGCGTGCCTCTTGGCAGATGCCCAGACAGGTGGTCAAACTGCCCTTTCTGTGGAGCATTTTAGAAAGATGAAGCCAGGATCTGCAAGGCAGGCCAGATTTCCCTTACCTTGTCTTACTTCCTTTTCCTCCAGTTACACTTTTCACTTCTTCACACTTTTTCAAAGCCAGCAGAAAATGAACAGATCCCAGGCGAGCTGTTTATTATTTCCAACTTTAGTTATAATGCCTTGTATGAGGCTTTTAAGGGTTAGTAGATTAAAACAGAAATATAGAAATGGATACAGGGTGAGAGGGAAGGATAAATTAGGAGTTCAAGATTTGCAGATACTAATTACTACATATAAAACAGGTAAATGAGGTCCTACTATATAGCACAGGGAACTATATTCAGTATCTTGTAATAACCTATAATGGAAAAGAATCTGCAAAAGAATATATGTATATAACTGAATCACTTTGCCATAGACCTGAAACTAATACATTGTAATGTAACTATACTTCAATGGAAAGTTGTTAAAAAATTCAATTAAAAATAGATACAAATCAACAGCAAAGTATACTATAGCAGATCAATAACAATATTCTGCAATATGTAGATATGTACAAGCTTATGGTCTTACAGAGTTATCAAAGTTGAGCTGCAAATTTGTTCCTGATCTTTCTGATCAAGTCATGGCAAAGTGCAGACATCTGTTAGCTGATTTACATTTTCCATAAAGAGAAACCATATTGTTAATGGGGCATGAAGACTTCCCACCATGGAAGTCTAAAACAGTTCCTTTTTTGACTCTGTATGGATGATGAAGGGTACAGCCTTCTAATAATCCCCCTAAAAGACATGCAGCCTCATTGTAGAGCAGTTCTTCAATCAGAACAGAGGACTCCAGAGCTAAGGGAGAGCACGGTGATTAGAGGTTGTCAGAGAATCGAAATATCATGGTCCAGTATTATAAGGTGCCTAGTACAGTAACCACTAGTGTATGTGGCTATTTAGTTTAAAACAGTTAAAATGTAGATCATGAGACACATATCAACATTTTAGATGCTTAGTTGCCACATGTGGTTAGTAGCTACCAAATCAGACACTGCTGCTCTGGACTGTTTTCTGCTGATTCTGCTTGACTCAGGGATAAAATGTGGAGTGTCTGTAGGAAGTAATCGAGTGTACTTCCATTACTGAATATTTCAATAAATGATTTTTCCACATTAGGGTGTATTTGTTTATAAATTTTTTATTGAGTTATAGTCAGTTTACAATGCTGTGTCAATTTCTGGTGTGCAGCACCATGCTTCAGTCATACATGAGTATACACATATTCATTTTCATATTCTTTTTCACCATAAGCTACTATAAGATATTGAATATATTTCCCTGTGCTATACAGTATAGACTTGTTTATCTATTTTATACATACCAGTCAGTATCTGCAAATCTCGAACTCCCAGTTTATCTCTTCTCACCCCCTCCCCCCCTGGCAACTACAAGTCTGTAGTCTGTATCTGTGAGTCTGTTTCTATTTTATATATAAGTTCATTTAGGCTGTATTTGTTGAGTGACAAAGACAAGTCAGTTATACTCTTTGGCATTTATGTCCATAATTCTATTTTACATTTCAGACCATTCTTGCTTCTTCCCTTCCACTTGCCTTAATCCCCTTTGGTAAACATCACAGTGAACTAATTCTAATCAAATGATGACTGTCTTCTGTGCTGCTTTCTCACGGTCACTGTTGACCATTCTCTCAGATCCTGTCTGATCTGTGCTTGTAGCTGGGAGGCACCTGTGGGACGCCAGAGTCTATGCTGTGCACCTCACTGCTGGTCCCGTGTGTAACTTGTCTAAAAACGTTTAAACACAACAGATCCAAAATGAAAATACTTGTGTTCCTTTCTTCTCTGTCAAATGTGAACGCTGCTTAGCCAGTCATACAAGTGATAAAAAGCAGGTCCGAACCACTCCCTGTCTCAGTCTCCTGTCCATCTGGTTAAGTCACCCCATTCTTGTTTCTTTTAAATTCTTAGTATTTCATAAATCTGTCTTTTCTGGCTCATCTTTGTCATCCACTATAGCTTGATTTTCTCTCTCTCTTTTTTCCCTTCCAGTCTGTATGCCTCTGTTTTCTAGAATCTCAAGATTGTTTTCAATAATTTGCCTAAAATGTTCATCAGTTATTGTTTCCTCCACTTCATTGACTCCAGCCAAAAACAGGGTAGAGTCTGAGATCCTGTGACACTCAGGGCTGCTGCTGACACAGTGATGTCCTGTTTCCCATCCTTCAATACCTACCATGAGTGGTCTGCTATTTACCGGTGTATTAGTGAGCAGTCGTGGTACGTTATGTTTTTCCTGTGGGTTGTCTTGTTTATGCTTCTCCCTTTCCCCCTCATTTTTTTATGACTTTGTAAGAATCTATAGTGTAATTTGGATAATAATCCTTTTTCTCTTATTTATGTTGTAAATACATTTCCTTACCGTGTCCCTTGTTTTTAATAAGGGAATTTCTTTGATAATAATAAAATTTTAAAATTTGATGCACTTAGTGGATTTTTAGAACGTCTTTTTAAAAATCCATTTGCCTTGACAAGAGTATGATGAATCCTTGACATATTAATCACAGTTATTTAAAATGCCAATGTCTGTGTCATAGCAGAGTCTGCTTCTGATTCCTTTTTCCTTCAGTGTATTTTTTCTCTTGCTCATTGGCACATGTTGTAGTTTTTTGTTGAAAGCTGGAAAGGTACCTGGTAGTAGAGGTCAACAGCCTTCAGTGCGAGGATTTACGTTATTCTGACGTAGGAGCTGGGCTTTGCTTACTGTTCGTTGTAGCTGTAGGCTCCAGAACCTTCAGTTTTTTCTGGTGTTTAATTTTGTCTCCCCTCTTGCCTTAAGAACCCACCTCAGTGAGAGCCTGCCTTGCAGCTCCTTCAGCTGAGATGCACTGTCACTACGCAGGGTCCCGTGGGCGTGGAAATGAAGTGTGGAGGAGGGAAACATTCTAGAATTGCATGATTAAGCCTCAGTTTTCTAGTGGGCTGAGATCCATGGGGCTGCGATTGTCACAAGTGTTTCTTCAGTGGTATAGCTTTTCCCCCGCCTCCTACTCCCTTCCCTGGCTGAGAGTGCCCACTCTCTTTCATTGAACTCTAAGTTTTCTGAACTTATGTCATGATTGATTCTCTTCTGTCTGTCCCTTTGATTTACCGGAACCCTTACTACGTACATGTTAGGGCTTCTGGACCCGTCAGCCAGGACCTTTGTCTTTGAGTACTAAGTACTTAGCTTGGGCTTCTTGTCTCAGGACTCTGGTGCCTCCTAAAGGGAGGCAGTCGTTGTGCTTTTCATGATCTAGGCTATGTGTTTCCTGAGCGCGCTGACAGACAGACTGGTAGGGTCCCTTGGCAGGTGTCTCCCAAGCAGATAGTGGAGGCCAAGTGAGTTTCCACCTTCGTGGTGGCTAATAAGCTGGAAGCCTGCTACTTTTTTATATGCTCAGGAAGGAAGGCTGGACTTCCACATGCACGTGGGTGTCTAATTTTATGTTCTAGGAGATTTGCATAGTACTTCACTTGTGTTCATTCTATTTCCTATTTCAAGTCTTCAGTAAATAGTCTTGAATTTGGTTTTTACAATTCACTAGACAAGTTTTTGTTTGTTAATATGTTTAATTAAATTAAATGTTACTAGCAGTACGACTATTTTAGGTTTATATTGATATGCTTATTCATTATTTTTTCCAGTTGGGTTAAATTTCAGAAGGGTTGCTATTCTTTTTTCCCCTCTAGTTTTATTGAGAAATAATTACTCATACCTCACTGTATAATTTTAAGGTGTACAGCATGATGGTTTGATTTACATATATTGTGAAATGATTACCAGAATAGGTTCAGGTAACATCCATCGTCTCATATAGCTACAAGGATAAGGAAAGAAAGCAGAAAAAAAAAAAAAAAACAAAATATTCTCCTTTGATGAGAACTCCCAGGATTAACTCTCTTAACAACTTCCCTGTATATCACACAGCAGTGTTAACTATAGTCACCATGTTGTGCATTACATCCCCAGTACTGATATACCTTTTGACAACCTTCCCCCAGTTCCCTCTCCCTCCACCTCCTGTCGCAGGTAATCACAAATCTGATCTCCTTCTGTATAAGTTTCTCTCTCTC